>NC_141879.1:311073043-311375434 GCF_056163025.1 Triticum urartu | reverse complement strand
GAAAGCCATTGATCTCCACACGTGATACCTCGTTTCAGAGAACACTTTTTTAAAATAATTGCCGTATTACAAGTTTATTATTTTTCCTGGGAACTTGGCCACATATAATGACACAATGCGAAGGTTTCAGAATTTTTTGATTTTTTTTTGAATTTTTTATGCCCGTTTCAAAATGCGGTCAAACCGGCGGGAATGACCGTTCCTAGCTAGTGGTTGAATCTTGGAAACCTTTTGATGTTTCTCTGATTAAATAGATACTTATATACCTAGAAATTATTTTTGAAAAAAATAAAGAGCAAACTATAAGGCAGCTACAGTTCAAATTTGACCCGCTTCCAGCTGAATCAGCGAACATTTGTCTTTTTCATGAGAGGTGGATCAAAACTTTTTACACCCAACCATTTGATCAATTGTGCATTAAATATGGCCTAGTATTTTATAAAATGATTTGGTCCAATTTTGCAACAAATATTTGGCAGGTCCTTCACAAAAAAGCCTCTTTTCGGGCACTCGAAAAATGAAAAATGATTTTTCCGTGCAAAGAAAATGAAAACATTCTTAGGTAACATTGTTTGCCATTCCAAGATGCACCATTGTGCTCAATATAAGATCATTTCTTTGAATTTTTCATGTGAAAAAGTAGAAGAAAAACAAAAGAATGTTGAGGTACATGCTTTTTTGAAACACAATTTGTCTTTTTGATGAGAGGTGGATCGAAAGCATTTTACATCTAAAGATTTGGTCAATTGTACATAAAATGTTGTCTTATAGTTTTGGAAAATGGAGTGGTGCTGTAAACATTTTTTGCACTCCGAAAATAGAAAATGATTCCCCCCCTAAAAACTCGTTTCTCATAACAATTTTTAAAAGATATTTGTCTTATTCCAATTCCAAGTTTGTTAGTTTTCATAAAAACTATGTCACATTTGGTGACACAATGAAAATGTTTCTTTTTGAGTTTCTCATATCATATAATTGTTTATATGATTCAACACCTTTTTTGAAAAAATATGGCTCAACACCTTATTTTTAGTCGATTACGACCAATTTAGAAGGTCATAACGTCTACTGGGTTCTGATTGGTCCATGGACATGTCACGCGGATCGTGCTCAAACGCCGTCGGATGCTCTCGGATCCGACGGCAGCCCTTTCTCCCTCACCCCCCATCTTTGTCTCAAAAAAAGAAAAGAGAAAACTCCCTCACCCTCTCACCCCACAAACCCTAGCGCTCCCTCTCCCCCATACCTCCCCTCGTCTCCCACATCGCCACCGCCACCCTGTCGATCCCATCCCTCCCGATTCAGATCTGACCCCGCCGCCCGCGCCCGCACGCCACCACCTGCTCCTCGTCGCCTCCCGGAGGACGTCCGCCGCTCTTCCTCCGCCTGTCCCGGAGGCCTCAGTCGGCACCCTCCACCGCAGGGCCGCCACGCTCGTCCCACCCTCGGCGCCGCACCTCCACCGCCATCTCCGCTGGGTCCTCGCCGACGCCTCCGCCCCTTCCCCGTCCAGCGCGCCGCTCGGGAACAAGCACTGGAAGGACCTGGTGGTCACTGTCCAGGACGGCGTGCTCATCCCGCGGCCCGAGACGGAGGCCGTCGTGGACATGGTTGCCACCACCGACTGCGAACGGGGATCCTGGTCCTCTCCCTCGTCGTCCTCGGCGGCGGCATCGCGGCTTGGCGCCATCGCCGTGCCCTGCGTCGACTTCTCGATCAGCTTCATGGATCGCCGTCTTCACGGTACGCACGCACACATGTCTGAAATCCACAGTCAACAGTTTGGTGTACACGCTGACTACTGAGTCATGAGCCATGCGTGTGGTAGTGCTTGTGCAGAGGTTGGTCGAAGAGGGCTAGAGTTCATGCCGTTCCTGCTGTCCCTGTCCGTGTTCCTCTTCGGCACCTCCTGGTTCATCTTCGACCTCATCCTGGTGAGATTTCCATCCAACCCTCCCCGTCCCCATGGTGCTCTTTCTAGTTAGTACTCGTCCGAGAGAGTTGCAGTACCAACCGTTAGTTCTTGGTATATCAGGTGGCCAAGATTGTAGCTGATGAGATGAATAACTACCTCTTGTTTGAGCACACTCTGCAAATTGTGCTTGTCCCACTGGAGAAAATATGGAGCTAAATTGAGCCAAGATTGTACCTCTTGTTAGTTATTGGAGCTAAATTGGTCAGGTTGAAAATACTGGAGCTAAAGAGGTTGATTATTGGGTAGTTAGTCCAGTTTTATTGAGATTAAATATGTGTGAGTCAGCTGTGATATGCACAATTTTGTATTGTGATTTCTGGAACCCTGCTGTTTAGATGCGGTTTTGTTGTCCTTTTGAACGGTTGGTACCCCAGATTTGTGCTATAGCTGTGTTTACTATAGAGTGTAGACTCGTGGCATGTAATCTGACAAAATATTTGAAGGGTTAAATAATGCTAAAATGCCCTGCTGTAGTGTAGCTCTACTGATGATGCAGATTGATAGATCTTTTATGCTTGTGTTCGATTTGATGCCATGTCGACTTGCTTGCTTAATCATGAAGTAAATTGCTCGGTGCAGTTATTTTCTCTTAAAATTTTTGCAGTGTATGTCATCTAAATAAAACTGCAGGCAGTGATCTTCTTGTATGAGTATATATGTCTGCATTGCATGTTGTTTTTGTGAAAATATGATGATTACTTCCTAGGTACTGCACATTTTGTTTAGCTTGAGGTTTTGTATGCACTAGTATTACTCTGTTTAGCTTGAGGTTTGAAGCTCTAGTATGCTTAGAGTGACCGTTTCATTAGTCTCTTAATCGACAAGTTAACTGGACTATTTTACTGTATTTCCGTCATACTCCTTTCATTTATTTAGTGACTGCAGACTGGGAAAAGGCCATGTGTACCTTAATCCTTGTGGTTCAAATTTGTTCCTGGTTTGGTGAGCTTGCCCTGAGGTCTGTGGCTGCGTGCAGGGACCAGGCCCATGGTGGTGAGGGACTACTACGACATGCTCGGCGTGAAGAAGGACGCCGGCCAGGGTGAGATCAAGAAGGCGTATTACGCGGTATGGCTCGCTACAATTGGGTCTGGCACTTATATTGTAATCTTTGGCTTGTCTAAGACTGAACTTGAAGGCTGCTTGTGGGTAGTAATTTTACTTGGTAGATGCTCGAGGCCAAAAACACACACATTATGTACTAAATGTGGTCGCGTATGTCAGGACTCATACATTGTTAAAATGGAGGCTTGGGAAGAACTATTTTCTTTGTAGTAATAAGTCAGGAGTTGTTTGTTGCTTCAGTAGGGTGTCATACATTATAATCATCAGCTCATGTCATCTGGGATCAAACATAGCTTTGAATTTACAAGAGTAAAGATTTATGTGAGAAGTACAAACCATGTTCAATTTTAACTTGTACAAAAATTATGCCCCTTCTATAGTGATACATTCTGTACTACACTGTTGCTTCTGTTTGCTTGCTTGATTACCTCTATAAGGCGGCTTCGTTTTGTTCTTCTTCTTCATGTGCTACTTGCAGCATCAAGGGGATCTTCGACCGCTACCAACAGGCCACCGGGACCAGCCTGTGGACCGAGCAGTATGAGGTTGGCTGCTGCTTCTCTATCTTGCCTCCATCCATCTTTTTCTTTAGCTGTATCACTTTCTCCTTTCTTTGATGTGGCTGATTTGATTCGGTTTGATATCATCTAGATCTGACTAGTTTGTACTTAGTCACTAGTGATGCACTGCTCTTTTTCCTTGTGATGCTCGAGTACTGAAGAAACTTGGGTAATATGCATTGGTCTTTTGCTTATGCTCTTGTGAGTTTGGCAAGTGATTGTATGGGGAGTAGATGTAGTGTGTGCTTATGCTCTTCTGATATTTGCAGGAGTAGTACATTCTAGGGACATGTTTTAAATCAATAATGTTCCTCATTGTGTTAAATCAAGCCTTGCAGACTACAATATACACACTAGATTGTTTCTGAACGTGTTAAATCAACAATGTGTATGTGTTATTGTATCCTAGTAATTTTGCTGTGTCACTGTATCCCAGTAAGGAAAGATGCTTGTTATACTCATGTTCCTGATGATATTGGTGTAGACTCAATTTGGTTATTTCTTCTAGTTCTGCTACTAGTTGCTATGTACTCCTAGTGTTGTAGTTGTTGTGTAGTAATACAGAAATATTAATGCTCAAATATGATGATCTGGCCTGCAGCGCACCTACAGTTTTCATTTCTATGATCAATTTAGAGAGTTGCACATGTCAGTATATTGTATACTAAAAAAAATCCTAGCTAGTGAGAACATTTTAGGCACTCCATGAATGCTTACTGGTTAGTGTTAGTCATACTATTTATGTACATCTCATTTGCTGTCAATTCTTGCTTATAAGTTATTGGATCCCTCATTGGCTACTGTTTGATGTTCTGTACACATTCTTATTCTTATATGTTCATTCTTGTTTTTTGCACAGGTGAAGTGCGAATCCAAGTTCGAAGCTGTGAAGCATATCAACAAAGACTAGCATATTATGTGTTGTAAATGTAGGCAGTAGTAGGCTTATCCGGGCTGTAGTATACTGTAACATTTGTAATAGACTAATGCCGTGTTGTTTTGGACGAATTTCATTTGCTATTTGGATTGTTTGAAATAATGATTGTGTATGTGATTTGAATACCCATCAAATGGAAACCTGACAAGTTATAATGGTTGTTTGACAGATTTTGAAATTTTTGATGCGTGGGATCAATTTTGTGATAGGCATGACAAGTGGGACCAATCTGATTGGTGGGACCAGTGGCAAAAAAAAGGACGAAAATAAAGAACCAGTAGACTGTAAAAGGCTACATCTTATAAAAAAAGGCTGAATTAATGGCCCAAGCCCATGTAGCTAGCGAAAATTAACAAGAAAAAATATATTAAAAAGGCCGAATTGTTGGGCTAGGCCCATGTAAAACACCGAATTGGACCGGGCTGATTCTTGTGCCACGTCAGATTGCCACGTTGGATGCCTACGTGGCCTGGGGAGGTTGCTAGTGACCAAAACGCCACAGTAGACGTATTTTGGTCATAAACGTCTTCGACCATTCCAGAAGAAAGGTCGCTATAGTCAGTTTATGACGGCCAGCTTTTGACCTTATGTTTTTGGTCACAAAAAGGTCACAAATGGAAATTTGTGACCATTCAGTGACCAATAGTGGTGGTCACAAGTTGACATATTTCTTGTAGTGCCGGTGGAGTAGCGCGCGGTGGAGGTTGGATGAACAGGAGCCCGTGGAGGCTGGAGGAGGTCGACGGTAGCCCGTGGAGGCTGGAGGAGGTCGACGGTGGAGATGAACAGTATCCCGTGGAGTCCCGTTTTGCGGTACGCCACACCCCTCCCGATGAACAGGACCCCCGTTTTGACCGTAGCGCTCCAACACAAGTCCATTTCGTCCGTTTTGCGGTACGCCACACCCCTCCCGATCAACAGGACCCCCGTTTCGACCGTAGGAGGTCCATTTCCTCCATTTTGCGGTACGCCACACCCCTCCCGATCAATAGGACCCCTGTTTCGACCGTAGGAGGTCCATTTCCTCCGTTTTGCGGTACGCCAGACCCCTCCCAATGAACATGATCCCATTTCGAATGTGGCCAGTCGAACACAAGGCTGTTTCCTCCGTTTTGCGGTACGCCAGGCCTCATTTCCATCGCCTGTTCCATCCAAGCCCTCCCGATGAACACGACCACGCATTCCGTTCCGACCCAGCCGGTTGGCTCCCACGCGTTCCGTTGCCTCCCGATGAACATGACGCATTCCGTTGCCTCCCCATTAACACGACGCATTCCATTACCTCCCCATGAACACGACGACGACGCTGTTTCTCCGTTTTGACCCCGCCATGTACACGAGCCCTGGCCGTACGTATGCGCGAGTAGGCGTTCGAGACCCCGCCCGTATGTACACATACGTGGCCATATTTTCATTCTTGCACCCTGGCCACTGTACATACGTGTACATGCTACGTGCGCGCCTCTACTACGACACGTACGCGCCTCTACTACGACACATACGCGCCTCTACTATGACACGTGCGCGCCTCTACATCCACCAATATATATGTACGTACACGTTCATGACCAGAATGACAACGCTACATACGCTTCGACCAGGTGGGTCCTGACTGTCAGGCACTTGCGTGCGAAGATGTAGCTGGTGGGTCCCAGCAGTCAGGGGGCGAATCGTTTTTTTTGCCCGGACGCACTTCCTTGCGTGCGAAGATGTAGCTGGTGGGTCCTAGCAGTCAAGGGGAAACATTTTTTTTTCACGAAATACGGTTGCCCGTCCGGTGGGTCCCCACTATCAGGTGGAGGAATCATTATTTTGCGCGTAATAAGGAGGCACTTCCTTGCTGCGGCCGTGGACCCAGCTGTCAGCCTCTCCACATACAGTCCACGTCCGATGGAAGTTGTTCCTTGACCACGTTGACCACGCCATGCCAGGAGCACCACGGTGGTGGACGACGACGAGGACTAGGAAGGGGACAACTCGGAGCCGGGGAAGACGCAGAAGTGGATGCCCATGCGAAGAGGAGTACGAGGGTTCACTGGTTCGGCTGCGGTGTGAGGCTGCTGTCGCCGCAGAATAACAGGGGGTGTGGGTGAGTAAAGGGATGGCCTAGCCAGCGGTGGGAGTAGTAGGGGGCGGTGAGGCCTCCGCGGCATCACAGCCGGCCACGGGAGGCAGGAGCACGCGGCATGACCGACACTGGTTTGGGCGGCTGGAGCAAGAAGACCAGAGGTTGAAGAAGCACTATGGCCGTTGGATTAACATCATATGGCAACAGGAGCTAGAATCGTTCATATTGACTAAGTTGACAAAGCCCTCCGTCCCCGTCAACTTGGTAGGCCCACAAGTCAGCCTCCCACTATGTGGGGTTCCAGCTGGCAGGGGGAATATTCATTTTTTGGGCGTAATAAGGAGGCACTTCCTTGCGTGCGAAGATAGTTGGTGGGTCCGACATGTCAGCGGGGGGCACATTAGTTTCACGAAATACAGTGGCCCTTCCGGTGGGTCCCAGATGTCAGGTGGAGGAATCATTATTTTGCGCGTAATAAGGAGGCATTTCCTTGTGTGCGGCCGTGGACCCAGCTGTCAGCCTCTCCACGCACAGTCTACTTCCGATGGTGTCGTTCGTTGACCATGCCGCGCCGAGCACATCCAAGGTGGTGGACGACGGCGAGGCCCCGGACAGCAATGAGCCGGAGATGGGAAGACACGGGAGTAGAATCGCAGATGGAGAGGTGTACGAGGGTTAACTGGTTCTAGTGCGGTGTGGTTTGGCAGTCAGTGGAGAAGAACAGGAGGTGTGGAGGGGTGGAGGGATGGCATGGCCAACGGTGGAGTAGCGCTTCATAGCGAAGCGTGCTAAGTAGAGCTGCTAGCAGCAGGAGGCGGGAGGTGGTCCCGGCGGCGCTGGAGGAAGAAGACGAGACATTGAAGATGGATGCCGGTCGTTGGATGTAAATCCAACGTCTAACATGTCAGAATCATTTGTTGACTAAATTGACAATGACTTGCGTTGGCTTCGACCTATTGGCCCACATTTCAGCCTCCAAAAATGTGGCACGTATTCAACCCATTTTTTCAGAATTTACAGTCTTTTTTTTGCGCGGTAGAATTTATAGTCAATTTGATCTTTTTTAAAATTACAGCCATTAGCTGGGCTGGGTGAACAAATAATGTAGCGTCCATGCGGCCCATTTATTTTATTCCCTAAAAAATTACAGGCCATTTGCACTTTCTCGAAATACACGATTTTGCTGGGCTGATTCTAATTATAATGTTGGGTTGGGCCAACAATGTTATCAAAAAAATAAAAAGGTGCTGAGCATTTTGTTATAAATATATTTAAATAATAAGTGATATTATTACATTCGTCCTTAAATCTTACCAAGCTTTTGTACACAATCACTAGGATTTTCGTGCCAAAACAATACAGGATTTTATTTGTTAAGAAATTATTTTTATAAGTTAATAAGATATGGGATATTGTTTTCTTACATATGTAAGTATATGTTAAATATATGATGATAATAAAAATAATATATAATAACATATAAAATATTTTTTTAGAAAAAGAGGGAGCATCTCCCCGGTTCCATTGCTGAGAACGAAACCACAACATATTCTGATACAGCAGCTCAAAGAGCAGTTCGAAAGCAAAGGTAGAAAAGCTACAAACTAGGGGGGTGGATGAACAAGTTCTCTGAATAACACAAATCACCCGAGCGGTGCCAAAGGCAGAGCGGATAGAGCACTCAAATGACACAAGGAGGGTCCAGCGAAGCCTTCATGGTCCTCAGCCGAGGGGCCGTGTCAGCCTGCGGCGACCAGTAAGCAAGCGGAGACACTGGGCTGGAAGGCGTAGCATGGTGGATGTCCCTCTTTTTCGGCGCCAGGTGCCCATCATCTTCATCAGAGATCTTGAGACGAGCCCACGGGTCCAGCCCCAGAGCAGGTCGAGCCTTGTTCAGCCACAGGTGATCGCCAACGGTTTCTGGAGGGATCTTGTTAGAGTTTCCACGAAGCTCATCAACTTGTCCTTGTCCGATCCGGAGGAGAGAATCGCCCAGTTCCTCACCATGTTCCTGATCAACCTTAAGACCAGCGGAATGGAAATCCAGGAGGTGTTACTGAAAATCATAGAATTTCTATATTTCTAGAGGCACCAAAGGACAACTGAGCTAACAGTATTTAAAACTGAGCACTTTTTGGTAGCAATCCAGAATCTGGCAACAGATTCGAAGGATGAGCCAATCTGACTAGAGAAATATTCTTCAATGTGGGCCCAGAGATGTTTAGCAACTATACATTCAAAAAATAGGTGGGAACAAGACTCTTGTTCCAAGCAGTAAACACAATCAAGGGGTTTGATGATGTGTCTCTTCCTAAGGTTACCCCTAGTCATCAATTTGTTTTTGGAGAGAAGCCAGAGAAATACATGAATTTATGGGGAACTCTCAATTTCCAGACAGCAGGGATAAACATGGGTTGAACCCCTCTAAAGTTGAGAACATGATAGAGGGAGCTGGAGGAATACTTCCCCTTATTGTCCAGCTGCCAAATCAGGGCATCCGGCTCAGCAGTAAAGGTAATGCTTTTGGCAATTTCCTCCAACTGGAACCATTGTTCCATGAAACTATCACTAAAGTTCCTTCTAAAAGAGAGTTTTAAGCGTTGATCGTCCCAAACTTCATTGACACTTTTGTTAAGCTCGTTGCAGACAGAGTAAATAGGCCAAAATTGGACTGCTAGGGGGGATGTGCCAAACCAAGCATCTTCCCAGAACCTGGTTCTTCTCCCATCCCCTATGTTCCATCTGTAACCAAGTTTCTCAGCATGCATAATAGATTTTAATCCTTTCCAGAATCTAGAGGTCTTAGGGTTGGAGGAAGGGACAAAAATATTAGGTTTATTTCCTAGGTATTTATGGGCAATAAGAAGCTTCCAGGGTTTCAGGTCTTCCTCATAGAATCTTTTAATCCAAGACCCTAGAAGACATATGTTAATTTCTTGGAGGTTAGGTATGCCTAGGCCTCCAAAATCTTTTTTCATAGAGAATAGGGCCCAATTAGCAAGGTGTAGCTTCCTATTTCCCTCAAAATCATTCCACAAGCAATGAGACATCTAAGAATTGATGAGGTTCACTGCCCATTTAGGGAACTTGAAGAAGGAGAGGAGATACACTGGAATGCTAGCCAAACAAGCTTGTATGAGGATCAATCTACCTTTGTAAGAGAGAAGTTTGCCCCTCCACCCAGCAATCCTTTTAATGATTTTATCCAGAAGGGGTTGGATATCCTCTCTCCTCAGTTTATCATAGTGGAGAGGGATACCCAGGTACTTAATGGGAAAGTTACCTTTATTACAGACTAGAATAGAGAGGAAGTTAGCTAACTCCTGATCATCCATGTTGATAGGGATGAGTTCACTTTTAGAGTAGTTGATTCTCATGCCTGAGACTTGTTCAAAATAGGTAAGAACAGTTTTCAGATTGCTAGCATGTGTGGAGTCATTGTCCAAGAAAAGGATGGTATCATCTGCATATTGAAGGCAGATGATGCCACCAGGGCAGACCTCAGGACAGAGCCCTGCAATCAGACTATGATCAGCAGCTTTGCTCAGCATTTGAGTAAGAACGTCCACTACTAAATTAAACAAAAGTGGGGAGATGGGGTCACCTTGCCTAAGGCCTTTACCAGCAAGGAAAAAATCACTTTCACAGTTATTTAACTTGACCCCAACAGACCCCCCATGAGTAAGTTGCTGGATCCAACTAGTCCATTTACCCCCAAAACCTCTAAGCTCCAGGAATTTCATAAGGAAATCAAGGTTAACTTTATCGAAGGCAGTCTAAACTAGAACTACCATCTAGAGAAAAATTCTCACAAATAGAGCCTTCAGATCTGTTTTGGTGAGGGTAAATAAAGGAAGAGCATTCAATGCCATCATTAAGAGAAGTAACATCTACACCAATCTTAGCAGCAATGGCATTGAAGGAAGGACCATTAAAGTTGGAGAAGGAAGTGTGTTTCATACCCTGGGGTTTTTGCACTTCCAGGTTTTGAACCTCTTTGAGCTGTTGAGCCTTTTCAATAATGGTTCTCTTGTCACCAGCTACCCTGGCACTGGTTCTGGTGGCTTGAACATGACCCCATTTGGGAAGGTGCTTCTCCTTAGGAAGGGCAGGGAAGTCAGAGTTGTATTTTAAGTCCAAATTGTCTGGGAGTTCAGTTGTTTCACCAAGTGCCTCTTGATCCTCTTGTAGATCTACAGAACCTTCTAATTCCATTAGATCATCATCTTCCAGGAGCTTCATTTCCCTGAGGAGGTTGAATCCATCAGTTTCATCAAGCACAGAATATAAGATCTTTTCCTGGATGCTGAGTTGAGGTGTGTATGGAGAATCAGGGAGGTGTGTCTTGAGGACTGAAGTGGGTGTAGTTTCTCCAAGCATCTGATTGTGGCCAAAAGACTGTCCTTTGATGTTAGGGGCCCCAGAATTGGCAGCAGGCCCTTTATCTAATTCAGATCTAGAGCTCCTGTTGGATTCAACATCTTCAGTAAGATTGGTACCAGTTTCAGCTGCAGAGACATATGTACCAGCAGAGAGGTTGGTGGAGGTGCCGGTTTCAGTGGGGGTTAAGGACTCCACCTCAATGAGTAGCCTATAGATTTTGTTCCCAACTCCAAAAAGCCTTTCAGCAGGGATTTTGGAGGGATCTTTACATAAGATTTTGACCCTAACAGTTTCATAAAATGACTTGAAATTATGTTGCCAATCCACATCTAGTAAGACCCCCAGAGTGGAAGTGATTTGATCCAGCATAGTCCAGTCACACCACTTGGGGGTTCAGTTTCCTGATCTTGATCCAAGTTTCCTGGAGGTCCTCTTCAGCCTCAATCCTGCCTTTCCAGACTTCAACATTGACTACAACATTGTCTTTTTTGAGACCAAAACAGGGGTATCCAACAACTTGAACTACATCTATTTTAGGAGGGAATTTGACCAAGAATGTCCACTTATCTAGGGCATTGATTGGCCAGGGCCAGTTGGTTTTGTAAATGTCTGCAAACTCAGTGGCAAGTTCCTGCTTGGTCACTTCACCAGCTTCTACCAGAACAATCCCCACATTCTTCAGGGAGCCATGATACTGAGCATTTTCATCATGTGGGTCTATGTGGTAGAACCCTAATCCTGGAGCAGCACTTCCAACATATCTAGCAGAACTGTGGGTTTTCCTTCTGACAGGGCAATTCTCAACTTTATGGGTAACCATTTTGCAGATAAAACAACTCTTGGGCTTGACACATTTATCGAAATGATGCCCTGGTTCCCCATAGTTGTAGCAGATCACGTCAGAGTATGCCATAAGGCCCGAAGCAGGGGCAGGAGCAGTTTTCTGGATGTCCCATCTCTTCTTTTGCTGATTCTTGCCTTGAGATTTCCCACTAATCTGAGAGTCAGAACCACCAGTAGATTGATCTTGGGCAATTACAGGAGCCTGCCCAGATTGTGCCCCCATTTGTGGCGAAGGTGGGCCGTACCACTGCCCAACCGGCGCTCCCCCCCATTGTGATAGGGGAAATTCATCGGAGTTCCTGGTTCCTTCTCATCCTCCAGCCAGATGTTGTCTCTCAGGAAGCAGAAATAACCACCAGACAGCTCAATTGAAGCAGATTGCAAGCTAATTTCAATCTTCTGCAGGTTTGGGGGAGAGGTAAGGTAGGGGATCCACCTGCTCCAGCTCCGGTGGCGTGCTGGTGGGCATGAGTCCAGTCAAGCATTCCCATCTCGCAGCACGGTGTGGATCTCCTAAATTCACTTCTCCTTTCGCCCATTGAACGAACGCAATCGGCGGCTTCCTGGGGTGGGGCATCCTGTGCTTCTCCAAGAAATCTCCTTCGAAGTAGATCCGCAGGGCTAGATTCGGCAGCTCCCAATCCACATGATCCTTGCACATCCGAGCATACCTGCGCGAGTGAAAGAACGGATTCGGTCCCTCTTCGGCTTCCTCCCTCGCAGCTTCCTCCTCTGCTTCCCTCCATTCGCGCGTGCACTGGGTCCAGGAGAGAGCATCGTCGCGGATCCACATCACCCGCTCCCTCCATCTCCTCCCTCGAGTCTCCCGCGGCACCACCGGCGCGGCGGAGTTGAGCGGCTGGAGCATCTGCGGGAAGGCTTTGTAGACATGTGGGAGATGCATCTTGTACATATGCCTGTCTTCCAGCCATTCCCCCGTGGATATGGTCGGGGACTCCATGGGGCACGCGAGCGGACTTGCTGAGGGGGGCAGGTGTGCCCAGAGTCAGGAGGCGGGGGGTGTCGGCGAGATCTATGGCGGTGGCGAGGGTGGAGGTAGTGGCGGGGGCGGTGGCGAGGGTGGAGGTGGTGGCGGGGGGAAGGGGATCGCGAGAGCGGTCATCTATTTGCCAATTATGTGAACTAAACAGTCAATATATAAAATAATTTAAATATATATAATATAGTTAGAAGGGAAACATAAGTTGGACCTGGCGTTCCTATTCTTATATAGAAAAATAGAATAGACCTCTACGTTTTCTTCAAAAAAATACATAAATTGGGCTGCCAAAAATAAAACCTCGGATGGGAGGTCCATAGGTCGGTCGATACATGATGACCCTAAGAAAATATAAACATGCCTATGGACCTCCCATCCAAGGTCGTGGGCTGCGCATGTTAAAAATGAAAGCCTAGACGTGGCAGCCCAAAACCACGTCCAACACTTGCCAAAACTTCGTCCCTCGTTTTCTCTGTGTTTCGCACACTCGACATTGTGTGGGCATTTTGATTGTGCATCATATGAAGATGTGCTATGCATGAATGTTGATCAGCATGATGTTAACTAGCTGGTAGTTCCATTTTCGACCATGAATAAAACTTCCAACATGATGTTAACCCTAGTTGAAAAGGCTGTGTTAATATAAATGCTCTGCCTCTGAAAGTTGCAGTTTCTTATCTGAAACTGAACTTGCAGTTTCTTATCTGAAACCGAAACTTGCAGTTTCTTCTCTGAGAATCACATTGTCTGCACTTTTATACTCCTATGAAACTACATTTTTTTAAGTGCTAAAAATAGATATCTAGAATTCATAAAATACTTCATATGCTCAATACTGCAAATCTGAAATTCAAAAGACATTCATATCTGAAAGTACTCTCAAAATACACAACACAAAACACAATTCACAACCTGCAAATACTGACAACCCTAAGCTCCTCCTGACAATTCACAACCTGCCCGACTATTGGGCTGGGGGGGCAGCCCCCTCCTATTCCTTGGCGGCAGACAGCCACCCCGTGAGACGATGTGAACGGTGAGGGAGACAATGGCGGGGAAGCGTCGTCGGGCCAACTACTTTTCTCCTCTTTCAGTTGGGTTCGGTCGATGAAGACTCCATTGGCTCGCTTTGGCAGGACACCCTCACAAACGGCACCCTGTAGATGCTCAATCCTTCAATCTCTGGTGGATGCTCCATCTGGGATCGATACTCCCACCACCGCTCCCTCACGACCGGATTCGGTGAATCTGTTTGCTCCATGGCCCAGAGGAGCAGCTCTATGTACTCTGGCGCGACTCCCTCCGGGAGTATCGCCGCCTTTTCGCTCTGTTGCAGATATTTGGCCATGGATGTCGCAGTCGCCACTAGTTGGTCCTTGTTGTCAAACCAAGACTGTATCTCCAACATCCTAGCTAGCTTCACAGGGTCGCCGTTTGCGATCCTCACGTATCGGTTGTACTCCTTCATTGATCTACTTCTCCACAGCACCTTCACTCGCCGGCGGTGGTTTTTGAATGGAAGAGGAGAGGAGAAGTGCTGGTTTTGGATTAGAACAGGAGAGGAGCGACGCTAGTTTTGGACTGGAACAGGAGAGGAGGGGTAGTGGTTTTGAAATGGAAGAGGAGAGGAGCGGTGCTGCATTTAGATTGGAATAGGAGAGGAGCGGCGGTGGTTTAAGAGGAGAAGAGCGGAAGAGCGGTGCTGGTCTTGGAAGTATTTTTTTGTTGTTTTGCGTATTTTGGGTCAAAGTTTGACCACGTACTGTATTTGACAAGCAAAATGTGAATGCATGTCACCAAAAATTGTATCGTTTGGTTCGTATCTGAATGTACTTTCAAATTATATTATTTTTGCAACATATAACATATATTTTATGTGTGAAAATCATTGTCAATTATGACCCAGAATAAAAGGGAGACTAGTTAATGTGGGGTCACTTTCTTAATTGAAGGGTAAATTGATTTTGATTTTGATCCAGTCACATCGCGCCGGCCCTCTCGTCCAATCCTAAATCGCTGCCGCACGCTCCTCTCCCTCTTCTCCATTGCAAAACCACCTCCTCTCCTCTCCATCATCTCCATTCCAAAACCACCGTCTCGCCTCTCCCTCTTCTGATCTTCTCCATTGCAAAACCACCTCCTCTCCTCTCCATCATCTCCATTCCAAAACCACCATCTCGCCTCTCCCTCTTCTCTATTGCAAGATCACCGTCTCTCCTCTGTTTTCTAAATGCTTTGCTCCATGGCGCAGGCGCAATCCATGGATACAAAATTAGTATAATGTATACTATTTAAAAATCGAGGGCGGGGTTTTTCCTGCGCGGTAGGCGGCAGGGCAGTTCCGCCTAGTCGGTTCGATAGAGACGCGAGAAGACGAGGGAGTAGGCTGCTGCAAACGTAGGGCTGTGTGATTTGACAGTGAGTTACTGCTGGACAGGTGGGCCCTGTGATTTGACTTGCCATTATCATTTTAACTGCAGCGCTACGACTGGCGTGAGTCTCCTGATTCCTGACCACCTCCATACAGGTGCCTCTCCCAATGCTCCACCATGTAGTAGAGGCTGGCTCTTGCATGAGAGCCCACTTCTCCACTTTTTCCTTGCCTCTCTTTCCTCCACATATGCAAAAATTCCATGTAAAGCGCACTATTGTACTTACTTTTACTTGCTCCTACAGGTGCTTAAGCTTGCCACATAGGCATAAAGTCTGATGTGGCAAGTTAATCAAGAAGAGAGAGACTACTTTGGTGACCCAAGGAAGAAACGGTGCTAAGCGCGTGTACCTAGGTGAAATGATAATTTTGAGTCTATAGCTAATTAAATGAAGCAAACTTAGCAACACCATTTCATTGGAAGAGGTCACTCCTTGGCAAATGCAATAAATACTTGTACTCCCTGTGTCCCATAATATAAGAACGTTTTTGGCACTACACTAGTGTCAGAAACATTCTTATATTATGGGACGGAGGGAGTACGAAGAAAGAGATAGAGAGGAGTAAAAAAATACACTTATAGCCGACCTTGTAACCAACCTTGTTGTAGTATGAGTGACTAAGTGATGACTATGTATGACATTCCCACATCAGATAGCCTAACGCACCGTGTTAAATCTCCAAGGCGCGACCGCGCGAGTGACGCGACGGTCGTGGTAGGCGCGACCATGATACGGGCTGCTGGCAGCCCTTGGATCTGAGATCAAACGGTCGCATGCTAAGTTGCTGAAAATTTGCAGAATAACCCTCCAGGATAGGATATTCACCTATAGGTCTAGAATCACGCCATGCAACCGTTCGATCTCAGATCCAAGGGCTCTCGGAAGCCCATATCATGGGAGAATGGAAAGCCACTACCCTGCTGTTCGCACGCTGGCAGTTCACTCCTACTCGTCCCCGCACGTCCTTCAATACTATGGCGGTTCGCTCCTAGTCATCCCGTCCATTCACATTACGGCAGTTCCACTAATCCTAACCCTCCTCCCAAATCCATGGCGTCCCAAATCTCCACGATCGGCGGTGAGTACAAGGTTAGAACCATCACCAGCGATGAGTTCGACGTCATCTACACCCGTTCTTCTGCGACGGTGAAAAGATGCCTTTCTCGCTTCAGACGCATGTTCGAAAACTCAGATGATGAGTGGGTCACTGGGCTAGATGTTGAGTACACCACAGTCCTGGGACCAGAGAAGGATCTAAAGGACGAAGAGAGGAAGAAGCCCGCCGTGATCCAGGTTTGCGTACATAATGTTTTCTTGGTCTACCACATATGCCATGCCAACGTTGAGTGCCAGGATTTTAAGAACTTCCTCGACGACAAAACAGTGAAATTCGTTACTGTAGACTTTAAGAACGACAAGGATGTCCTGCGTCAGATAGGTCTCGTTGTAGGCAACCCCTTCGACCTCCAGAAGAATCGGTTGGTGTCCTCTCGTCAGCCTTCAATGCTGACCCTGGCAGGAGCCATGGTTCATCCTTCGTACGGTAAACTGGAGAAACCTCCATACACGTTTCATCGTCATGCATGGCAGCGGAATGTACTAGATATAGACCACATCCACTACGCTACAATGGATGGCTACCTTTGCTTCAATATCTACATGGGTTGGATGAAGAGCAACAACCAAGTGTGCGGTTCAAGCAAAGAAGTATCGGCCAAGAGGAAGAGGGACAAGGACGAAGTCGAGGATGTGGACGAGGACTCCGAGTAAGGTGGCAGTGCCGTTGCTCATGGTGGTTCTAATGCAGTGTCTAATGGAATAGTTGCAAAGTTTAATTTCAAGTGTGCTTAATTTAATTTGAGGGGTGTGTTGTGCTGAGCTCCCAGCAGAACTATGTTATGTTTCTTCTCGTTACTTTAACTCTTCAGTATGTACATACTAGTATTTCTTACATTTCATCTTTTATATACGTACAATATATATGGCCAACATCATATAGCCAACAGTTTAGTTGTCAAAGAATTTCAGGGTGCTTAGTTTTGTCAAAGAATTCCAGGATGCTTAGAGGGTGCTTGGATCCAAGGGACTTATTTTAGTCTGACTAAAAATAGTCTCTTTAAGAGGCTAAAGTTCCAAGCACCCCTGACTAAAGAGGGGCTAAAACTAGTCTTGAGACTAAATTTTTTTAGTCAGGGGTACCCCTACTAAAATGTGGATTAGTCCTCTCTCTACTCATTTTACTCCTCTCCTTTAACATAGGTGAGTTCTGGATTGGAGGGTTTGGAGGATAATAAATGCTCATTAACTTGATTTTAGCCTTTTTAGTATTTGCATCCAAGCATGGGTGAGGCTAGCATGTTTTAGTCCCACTACTTTTAGTCATGGGACTAAAACGTATCCAAGCACCCTCTTAGTTTTATTTGAGGGGTGGTTGTGCTGGACACCATTATTGTGACTAGCCTTTTTAATAGTACTATATGCATAATTTGGCGACGAGCGCTCTCTATATGTAACACCTTTTTTTTAATTTCAAGTTTTGCTCCATGGCGCAATACATCGATACTACTGCTGTACAAAAGTACACATTTTTTAGAAAGGCTAGAGGGCGGGGCAGTCTAGCTTGGTCGGTTTCACGAGAGGCGAGGGCCTTTGTGATTTGATGGCTCATTACTGCTGGAAGGCGGGTCCTTGTGATTTGACTGCTCATATAAATGCGGACGACCTGATCGAGGAGGAGCACGAAACACGGCAGCCCAGTGCCATATGGCGATAAAAATGATCTAATTTGCTAGTCATCTCATTGTTAGCATTGTTCTATTCATTCCCTAAAAAAACCATTGTTCTATTCACGCCTCGCAGAGAACGTGACACATGCGGTGAAACACCTGAAGCAAAAGATGAAACACTGAGCAAAAGAAGAAGGAAGATTATCACCCCAAATGATCTAATTCTCCGCGGAGTCGTAACTGCTTCTTCATCTCCTCCACGACCTCCATCTCGTTGCGCGTCTCCTCCGCCATCTTCTTCATTCTGTCCATGACGTGGGATTTCTCGACGCGAGCCTTCATCATCTGTTCCACGGCCGCATTATGTACCTTGACAGCAGCCGGGTGCTCGATGCGGAGCTTCGCCAACTCCTCCTTCTATTCCATGATGAGGGCCTGCAACATCTTCATCGAGGAACTAATATTCTCATGCAGCTTCTTCCAGCCGACGTTCTTCTCCTTCAACAGGTCGATCTCGTGGTAGAGCTTCGCCTTGTCCTCCTGAAGTCGCAGGACTTCGCCGGTCGCCTTCTGCTCCGAGGCAATGCTCTTCTTCAGCAGCATCACCAAGCTGGCGGTCAACTCCCCCTGCTGATTGAGCTCAGCGGGCATGTCGTCGAGGCTCTCCTTCAGCAACTCCATCAAGCCTTGGATGAACTCCTTCTGCTTATTGAGCTGATCGGGCATGCCGTTGAGGGATAACGACTCCAGCTCCGCCGGCTCGGCATGTTCGCCTCCGCGGCTAGGGCGCTCCTGGGAGCCATCGCCTGCCCATGAGAGATCTTTCGAGGTCTCTGCGTGGCGGTGAGCCCTCTCTTTTTTTCCACAGCCTTGGTTGCCACTCCCTTGTTATGAGTAGTTCTTGACCTAGAGCTCTGCTCGCCGGCCATGGCAACGACGGACGAAGAAAAAGCACTTATGAGGAGGAAAGGTAGAGTAATATTCGGTTAGGTAGTTCCCCTTTTTATAACCTAAGTACTAGCACTAGTACTAATACCTGCATAGTGGGAACACGTTCAGGTTTGGTACGTACTAGTAGGTGTGAGCAGGCTTTCAAATATGATGGGAACAAGGTAAAGATTGATTGATGGTTTTGATTTCGAGGCCCGAAACGGCTCTCGATGAGTTTAGCGGAACATAAATTTCAAGTACTAGACTGCTCAAATGCGTAAATATTATATTACTGTCAAAAATGGGCACAAAATACGAAGGAGACCAATGGAAGTACTACTAGCAACCCACGATTTAACTACTCGCATGCGCGCAGTGGAGTAATAATGTCTTTCTTCCGCCCTCACGTCCACTCAATTTGCATGTGCTGTATTAATTGACCATCAATGAAGTGAACGACTTTACACGCGTCAAATTATCACATGGGGTGGATCTTCGTACAAAATTGCGTCCGCCCGTGTACCCACGTGTGCGTGCGAGGGAATGAGTGCGTGCGTGGCGTGCGTGCACATCTTCGCTTCGTGCATGTACCGCCAGTATGGCTCAGGGAGGACGAGTACATTCTTCTGGAACCAGCAGCACATCACTGTGATCAATCCACGCAAGGAGGTCGCAACAACGCCTCCACATGTGCCACGTGGCTTCATGAACTGTAAGAGAGACTGACGGTGTCCTGGACTAGGGGGTACTCACCACGTCGTCTCCCGATCTATTAGATTGGGCCGAGGACCCCCATGGCCGTATACTCATGGGCCAGTTCGGACGGCTACCGCATACAAGGAAGATTCCACAAGACTTGGCGATCAAGACAAGGACTTCTCCCCACCGGCGTATTCGGCTAGGACTCTTGTTATCCTAGGCCTCCGGTGCATTATATAAACCGAGGCCAGGCTAGTCGATAGATATACAATATATACAACAATCATACCATAGGCTAGCTTCTAGGGTTTAGCCTCCTTGATCTCGTGGTAGATCTACTCTTGTACTACCCATATCATCAATATTAATCAAGCAGGACGTAGGGTTTTACCTCCATCAAGAGGGCCCGAACCTGGGTAAAACATCGTGTTCCCTGCCTCCTGTTACCATCCAGCCTAGACGCACAGTTCGGGACCCCCTAACCGAGATCCGCCGGTTTTGACACCGACATTGGTGCTTTCATTGAGAGTTCCACTGTGTGATCGACAAAAGGATCGATGGCTCGCCTGCAGATCAACTGCGACTTCGGCATCTTCGTCACCAGCTCGACTGGTCACCTTGGTTCGACCAAGAATTGTGCCCCGTGTTCGGATCACCATGTCCGGACGAGGGCCTTCATCAAACATCAACTCCGATCTCTATCAAGATCACGGAGGAATCATCTATGGAGCTCGGGGGCTCAACGTCAACATTGCCCTCAAGCGACCGTGCTATTTTTCTGGACAGCGAACTCGTATCTGCCACCACCACCTCCTTGAGTATCGCTTTGACGATCGCTTTGGTGTAATTGTGCGGAATTGAGTCTACAACAACCCTGGAAAATTTCGTCGAGTTCAGATAGAGGAATCTCTAGCAATCCACGATATACCGGAGCCCTGTCAAATCTGGACGGGAATTTGGATGAGTTTAGGGCGTGGTGTCCAGCTTCTAGCTCGGATGTCCTTTGGAATATCCAACTGTTGATCGGCTGCGGAATTCCTATATCTACCACCTCTCAAAATTTCGGCTCGATCCGACCGTCCAAACTCTGGGAACCTTCCGATTAGTGCATCACTTTTCGGATCTGTTTTCTGCGCGAAAACGATTCTGACCCGAGTTCATCTTTTTTATGAACAGGATTTCGGACATCCCTTTTGAAGGAAGTTTTGTATGGGGTATTGTGTTTTGTTCCCGAACACATCCCACTAATTGTAAGATCTTTTGAACATGATCTTCAACATCATGCTGGTGTCAAACCAGTCCGGCAATATTACTCCACGGCTGTCGACCTGCGCTAGACACGGCATCACTTTGTTGAGCCGAGCTCAACTTCTTCGGATCATCATCTTGGAAAGCCGAATAAGAGCCCGGCATCACGAAGGATAAATCATCACCAACATCGCCGCCCCATGGATTACACGGAGCGGGCACACCGGCATCGCCGCACGGTCGCTTCATCAAGCCGGCATCGACCACGTCACGACCTGCATCAACAGGGCCGCACTATTGCTTCTTCAAGCTGGTGTCCATCACGCCGACCTACTTTGACTCATCGGCTGATATCGAGGCTTCGACATCTTGGCTGGACCGGGGGCTTCGCCATCTCTTCATCAACCTACTCCGGACACTTCGGCGTCATTAGCCGACCAGCTCCGTCACGTTAGCTGGGCCGAGGGCTTTGCCTCGGCGAGTCAACCTTTACCAGCATTGCCATGCCGTCGTTTTATCGCCCATCAGGCAATGGGTGTGCGGAGTGGGTCCCAATTTTAGGAATCACCTTCCTTCGGATTGCTACAACAAATAAACCAGGTGCTATTAATCCCAGTATTTTTTGCTTGTTTGGGTTCATTTTTCCCAACGAATTATTACTCTGGTTTGTCCATCATATGTACACAGGTCTATCAAATGGTGGCTGCATTAACGACAGTCGCATGGTGGTTCGGTCAGTTTCCGTACATAGTCCGGCGAACGCCGCACTCGGAGCTCGGACCGACCTGCAAATTCAGGCTTGGCCACGCCTTTACCGCATCACGCCGACGCCCTGCATCGACTTGACTTCGGCGCCAGGCCATATTTCTTTTATTACTCACTTTGCATAAATGATTTATTATGCAACGATTTTTTTAATTATCATTGTTACTATTATCTCCGGTTTGCACTATTTTTTGTGCACAGGAAAATGATCCGGGGACTTCGGCGTCACTCTGCCAGTCTGCATTGATCGCGCTATGTCACCACTTCGGCGTGTCAAGCTCTCCGCTCCACCACCTCGGGACCGGCTTGAGGGATGGAACCTTGCCCCGCATCAAGCTCGGACCGCGTCATCAATACCGAACACATTAACCAGCTAAGTCGCTTTCATGCTCAAAGCTTTAATTTCTAACTTGCGTTCGGTTCGACCAAGCATTATACTTTTTTGGAAAAAAGTTGCTTCTAAAAAATTTCCTTGTCCAAACTTTTTTTGTGACGCATAAATTCAAATACCCCGTTTACTTGGGGGCTTCCTTTATGAAGCTTTTCCTTTTGTATATGATTATACTTGTACGGCTTCATTCCTTGTTCGTGTATTACGCCACAATATGCACCACATTGACTTAAGCGATTTGCAAGCTAGGTTGCCTCGCTCCTGTGTTTACCCCTACGTTCCCGATTGTTCAGCTAGGGAGTAAAGGGAGCACCTCTGTAATTGTCACGATCGGGTCACCCGAGTTGGACCTCAGACTGGGTGAAGCCGAAAGCTAGTGCTCTTATAGTTATTCAATGATGGTCGGCACACAACGGAACTCACGAGTACAAAAAATCTATTGCACAAGTCTCATAATAACAATGAGCACCTAAGAAAGGTATCGGTGGGGGTACTATTTTCTTTGAAGATGCTTCTTACTCTTCGCAGTAATATAGCATAAGTTCCCTGAGCGCGCTTTGTCTGTTACAGCCTTATGGCCTGATTGCCTGGTTATTGGAAACACCGTCGATATTCTCGACCGATGGAGTACATAACACTTTTCGGTCCTTAACCGAAGAGGGAGAAGCCGACGGTCGGTTAAGACGCGTTTAAAGTTCGGTTGAACATAGATATGATATAAGTACTTCGGTACATGCAATCATTCTTCTACCCAAGTCACTTGGGGGCTCTTAAGTTTATTTGAGCCGTTTTATAATAAGTGTTCTTCTTCTCAGTCGTTGCAAAGTTCTATTATTATTATTTATCACTCCTTTTTTCGACGCGAGTGTGCGGTCACTAGCCGGGGAGCCTAATTTCTCTATCAAAGCCGCTAGAGTTTAGTTTGCTAAACTGGCCTAATGAGAAGTACTCCGCCCTCGGGATAGGAGGTTGAAGCCGTAGGCTGAGTCTTGAGACAGGATGTGTCATGTTAAAGGACGACAGAAGCACTTCTTTTTTCTAAGACCAATTTTCGGATTGGCACCAAACACTTGATCTTATTCGGACGTCATGTTTTTACTGACGTTTCTTGGTTTTCCAAGCTTTTTGGCACTTTTAAACTATTTGTGCTTTTCCAGCATTAGTCTCGCAGTGCAACGCCGGACACCTTTAGGGATTCGGCAAAAACATTCTCAGATATTGCTATATATGCGTCGGTTTTGAAGTGTGTCTTCGGTCAATAGTTGGGTTGCCTGGCTCCTGCACTTGCTTCCTACGTTCCGTTTTGTTCGGCTAGGCGTGCAAAGGGAGAACCACTGCGATTGTGCTTCCAGCTCACACGGTTAAGCACCTTAGTGGAGAAAGCCGAAAACTAACTGTCACAATAAGCGTAAACTGGTCAGCGATCCGATGACTATGACGGGCCATTCATAACATTGGCCGAAGTGTTTACGGCTTGACCTCGACTGTCGCCGAACACTACCGGGGGCTATTAACTGGCCTCCCAAACTAAATCCTCGATATTTTGCTCTTACATTCGAGCTGAGGTTTCATGATCATTCTTAGCATGACAACCCAAAGAAAGGAACCGATAGCGGGACTATTTTCTTTGGAATACATTTCTTCTGTTAAACAGTAATATAACATATCTCTCTACGTACCTTTGTTTATAAAACCGTGTGGCCAGATTGCCTTGTTTGTCATAAATCTTTGCCCTCATAAAGGCTTTATAAAGTAGGACAAACACTCCTCGGCTACTGGCCAAGGAGGTGGAAGCCGATGGTCGGTCAACAAAGTTTTGTACAATGCGGATCCGAGCATTAATGACGTAAAGTACTTGGATACATAGAGTCATTACACATAATTTGTGATTTTACTATGGATATTGATCCTTAATTCGGCCACCCGTGCCCGCATTAAGGCTCGGGGGCTACTGGGCTTCGGGCTTATTATTTACAAATATTAAAGGGGCACATCGATCCCCTGATCTGGTGTTGCCACCCGACCAGTGTCTCGGGGGCTACTACATTGCTTGTCCAATGCAGAAAATTTTATGTGCAATATAGTTTCCGAGGAGATTTTGATCCTCAGGTTGGTCGGCCGCACCCAACCTGAGTCTTGAGGACTAAGCACGCCGCTTTTGTGTCCCGAAGTATTCTGCCGAGCTAGGACTTGATCCTCAGGCTGATTTTGCAAATCAACCCGAGTCTGAGCGGCTACTGGGATCAGCGGTCTTATGTCATCCTTCATGTGCATCTCGGGTTTTAGACCGATACACACCTTGAGGGCTACTGGCTATATATCTCGGCAGAGAATAAATTGCACCAATAAAAAATATTGACAAAAAATCGGCCCATAGTCGGGGTGGTGCACCACCTCGGAAGCAGTCCGGCATAAAGCTCGGGTGCTAGTGGCTGGCTCCATAGAGGACATTTCCGGCATTATGCTCGGCTAAACTCCTTCAACTTTTTTGAACCATGGTGATATGACACCTCAGATATGGTCCGGCATTGGAGCCTGGACACAGTCCGGCGTTGGAGCTCGGATATATTTCGGCGTTGGAGCTCGGATATACAGTCCGGCGTTGGAGCTCGGATACATTCTGGCACTAGAGCTGGGAAGCGGTCCGGCGTTGGTGCTCGGCTGCAAAAGATACCTCGAATGCAGTCCGGCGTTAGAGCTCGGACGCAAGAGGACCCTGCCTCCCGGGAACAACTTCAAACCTGAGGTGTGGCATAAAAATAAACAAGGCATTGATAAAGGCCGGAAACTTAAAGGGGCTCCTCGGATACCCGACGTGTAAACTCGTCGAATGCATTTCTGCGATCCTCAAGATCGAAGATAAAGAAGATTTGTTGAACCAGTTTTCAAGACCGGCAACCGAAGACGAAGAACAGTTCGGAAGAATCGAGGAGCGTCCCTAACTTGAAGACCGGTTCAGGGGGCTACTGACGGTGTCCTATACATGTGGTACTCACCACGTCGTCTCCCGATCTATTAGATTGGGCCGAGGACCCCCGTGGCCGTATACTCATGGGCCAGTTCGGATGGCTACCGCATACAAGGAAGATTCCACAAGACTTGGCGATCAAGACAAGGACTTCTCCCCACCGGCGTATTCGGCTAGGACTCTTGTTATCCTAGGCCTCCGGTGCATTATATAAACCGAGGCCAGGCTAGTCGATAGATATACAATATATACAAATCATACCATAGGCTAGCTTCTAGGGTTTAGCCTCCTTGATCTCTTGGTAGATCTACTCTTGTACTACCCATATCATCAATATTAATCAAGCAGGACGTAGGGTTTTACCTCCATCAAGAGGGCCCGAACCTGGGTAAAACATCGTGTTCCCTACCTCCTGTTACCATCCGGCCTAGACGCACAGTTCGGGACCCCCTACCCGAGATCCGCCGGTTTTGACACCGATAGATACACTGTGTAGCATGCCATTGGTATTCTAATTTACGTGTTTTGCACATACTCGAAGTACTAGTAAGGTACACATGCATTGCACGCATCAGATTTTGCAACCAAATTATGAATAAATACCACACTATAGCATGTAAGCTCTGAGTCATATATGCCTGATGTAGCCCTTCGTTTAATTGTTATAGTTCATCTCATTCAAAATCAATTAGTTTTTATAAAAAAGCTAAGAACGCGGGAATAGGAAAAACATGGGATTATAGTGGAATGTCATCTTGAATCCTACATGATTGTACAAGTGTTTGATTGTGCATAGAAAAAACACAGAATTCTTCCAAAGAGGTTTGAGTGGATGGGATGTTTCCTATGAAATCTAGTGCAAATGAATCATACGAAAAAATTCCTATGGTTTACAATCCTACGAATCAAACAACCAAGATCGGAAAAATTCCTAATGATTAGAATCCTCCAAAATTCCTTTGAGAATCCTTTGAATCAAAGAAGCCCTTAATCTATTTTATGATTCATGGAATTGTGCGTTGTAAATCATAAAGTAAAAACAAATAATGGCAATTCAACTAGAAAAAAGTTTGGGCAGTTATGATACGGAAGATTCTAGAACAAAAGAGAACCACTGTTTCTTTGAGGTTTGTGCATTATGCTTAAGTTCAACCATGGAGTCTGGTAGATTGTACATGTGGCAAAATCTGGTGGGGGGCTAGAAGATGGTGCGAGGGGCCGAGTGGAGGGAGAATATGAAGGAATGCACAAGTGCGATATCGATATTTAGAGAGAGGGGGCGAACACGTGCGCTATTGTGCGCAGTGGAGGAGCCATGAAAAATAAATGAGCTAGGGGGCCAAGCATTGCTAATCCTTTACGAGGAGGGTCAATTCATGAACTTAAACCATTTTTAGCAGCAATTGCCTAATGATCACATTCTTATTAGCCTCGATATATAGTGATGTTAGGGGGGAGGGGGGCAGGGCCCTTACTGCCCTGTCTTCGCCATTGTGCACGCGTCTGAGAGATGAAGCGGAAGGCATGGATGATGAGAGGGGGACGTTGGATATATAATTAATGTGGGTGTATTAGCTATATATGTTAATCCTATATAGAGAGGTATAGATTGATCGATGTGGACGTGGGAAAGAGGGTGAGACCTCACTGGATACATCGATTGATCGGTTTGTGTGGAAAACTATGAAAGACCTAGCTATATACACACATACATAGAGGAACATCGATCGTTGCGCATGCACGCGTGAGAGATAAAGAATGCCCGATATGATGGAGAGGGGGATGTGTGTGGGTGTGTGCCTTCATGGGAGACCGACTTGAAGAAAAAGATTGCATGCGTGCGATGGATAATGCCGACTGGTAGTGTGTGTGCATGCATGCACGAGAGAAAGTTAGTGGTACAATTATAAAGAGAAGACTACTGTGTGGGTGTAAAAGAATAGGTGAGGTCATAATCAATGTAAAGTTAAATTCAAATATTTGAATAAGAGATCCTGATGTTTGAAACCCATGCATGCATGAATATAACGGAGATCTGCGCGGTGTGGTTTGGAAACGAGCATGTTGTAATGTATACACATTGAACAAGCTCAGACTGATTCGAATTTGAGATACCGATGGCAGACATCATTTGTCCACGTCGCGTCCGTGCATGGACACACTATTCTAATTGGAGATGATGGGCGGCTTTCGCATCACATATCTATATCTATACCCCTATATATATATATATATATATATATATATATATATATATATATATATATATATATATATATACGGTCGCGCTATTCGTCATCCTGGGTGAGGAATAGTTATTCTTCACCCTTCTCTATTTTACCATCAATGCACCGTAATTTTACGTTCCGTAAATTTTGTCTTATTTACGACGCAAAAAGGGACCGTAAGAAAATATATAATCGCTGTAAAAAATATTTTATATTTTGTAAACTTATAAACGTAAAAACATAGTCTAAAATACACATAAATTGCAAAGTTTCTTGTCTTATGACCTATATTTTTATTTTCTTATGTCAAATTTTACGTACTGAATCAATAGGAATGTAATTATTTGAATTCCAAACGTAATTTAATTATGAAATGATCATAAGATTACCTCGGGTGAAGAATAACTTATTCTGCACCCTGGGTGATGAATAGTAACACTATATATATATATATATATATATATATTATTTTTTATATTTTTTTATATTGTGTGCGGGTAACTTTAACTTTGAAAGATGGTCGTTGGATGAGGCGAATCCGATTGTCCAAAGATGGCAAATTTGAGCACTACTGGCCGTTGGATATCATCTAGATTCCACCAGATTTCGCCACATGTATAATCTAGAAGACTCCATGGTTGAACTTAAGCATAATGCACAAACATCAAAACACAAGCACTTCTTATTTGTTCTAGAATCTTCTGTATCATAATTTCCCAAATGTTTTTCTACATGATTTGCCATTATTTGTTTTTTACTTTAAGTCTTACGATGCACAATTCCATGAATCTTAAAATAGATTAGCTTTCTGATAAAAACTAGATGATTTTGAATGAAATTAACTATAAGAATTAAACGAACATCTACATCATGCATATATGACTCAAAGCTTGCATGCTATAATGTGGTATTTATTCATAATTTGGTTGCCAAATCTCATGCGTGCAATGCACGTGTACCTTACTCTAGTATAAATGGTGTTTATGTGTGTGTTGTGCGTGTTGAGGTGCAAATTGTCTATTTTTTTGGGTACATGTTAAGCTTGTTCTTCCTAAATTTCAAGCCGGGCCTTGTTATGCCGAAAATTCAAGCTAGCGTCTCTGTCTATCGTGCTGCGAAACTCTCGCCTCTTCAACCCGCGCCTTGTTAGCCCGAAATATTTAAGATATATCTTTGTCTCGTTGTGCTCCGACAACTCCCTCCATCTCAACCCGCGCCTTGCTATTCCGAAATTACAACGCGCGCGAAAACTCCCACCTCCTGTGAAATCCCGACACGCGAAATGCCCGTGGTACCCCTGAACCGAAAGAACCGCCTCAAATCGGTGGGGGTACTTTCGTAACTTACCCCACTTTTCGGACAAGCGCGTCTCTAAGCCATGGTTCCCCACTGCCATCCCATCCGCCCACCCATTCGTACACCGAGGCCGCGAAAACCCGCGACGAAACCCCACACCCTGCTCCGTACGCCACCCAGCCGGAGCCTCTTCCCCAACGACGTTGTCCACAGCAACACCTCGACGTCCCTCATCCACCGTACCGGATGAGGATCCGTCGTCGATCTCATCGTCCCGCCAGTTCAGCCACCCCGTCCTCGACCTCCAAAGAGCTGCCCCGACGTTCCCCTCGTCTTTCGCGCCACCTCCGTTCCCACACTGCCGTCTTCACCTGCACCACCGGAAGAGCATCAGCATCACCGTTTCCTTGGATGAAGCTGCGGCCTAATCAGCGCCACCAAAGAGGTTGTACACTAATCGCCACATTTTCTTCTTGATTCGATCTCACGGTGCTGCCGGCGCTCGGTCCTGAGCCGACACGGCGTGGCTCCATCCATGGCGGCGTCGTCGGCCACTTCCTCCACGGCGTTGCTCCCTCGGCGGCGACATCCACATCAGTAGGAGTTGCTGCTGCTTTAGCTCTCGCTCACGCTGCTGCTCTGCTCTTGCTCTCGGTCCCCTGCCTGGTCTGCTCTTGCTCTTGCTGCTGCTCTCACTCTTGCTCTTGCTTGTGATGCTGTTCCGATTTAGCTACACTTCAGTTGATTGAATCGACTATTGGGTCAGTCGATTTTCAGGGGGTGGGGGGGGGGCTCGCCGGGGTGAAGGAAGAACCAGCCGCAGCGGGGAGGGGGGCTCGCCGGAGAGGTACTCCACTATCTATCTTAGGGTTCAGGATGGGGGCGGTGGTCGCCGGCGGTGGCGGTGCGTTGGCGTGGCGGTGGCGTGGGGATCGCCGGAGAAAAAGCTCGGCACATGGGGGCCTAGAGGGATGGCCGAGGCGGCGGTGGGGAGTGTTTTCGAGGCGGGCGGGGCGGCGCACCGCCGGCCGCGGGCGGCGGGGGGCTGCTGTTTGGCCGGTGGTGGCTGGCGGCTCAGGGGGGTGGAGGTTGAAGATGAACCGCAGGCCCTTGATTTCGTATCCAACGACTGCAAAATCGACTGACCAGAGATGAAAAAGTCAGTCGACCGACGTGTAACCTCACCTTGCTAGTGCATTCAGTTTCGATAGCAAAATTCAGTTTCGACAGTTAAGTTCAGTTTCGACAGTTAAGTTCAGTTTCGACAGTTAAATTCAGTTTCGACAGTTAAGTTCAGAGAGGAGCGGCTGATGTATTTTACATCTAGCAATTTGTGGTTATGTATTTTACGTCATGTATTGGAGATGCTATTAGAATTCCACTCAAGTTAACTTTGTTCATTGTCTGTCTTGTCCTGCTTCAGCCTCGGCGTCATACAACTCACCGGAGCTACTCCAACGACGAAACCCTCCATCACAGCGGAGCAGTACCTCGGGCTCCATCTCCAGACGCCTAAGATCTTCTTCCCCACCTCCAACAGCCAAGTCAGCCAGAGCATCCTCACCGGCCAACCCAATCACGCTGAGATCGACATGGCTTCGCCAAAGAGGTTGTACACTTGTTGCATCTATTTTTTACTCTACATGTTATATATATTGTCCACTGAGCACTTGTAGTAACAGGAAATATGATTATTTTATCCTACTATATGACAAGCAGTGAGGTACCAGGCAACTTAGCTATCCGTGATGGACTCTCTTGAACGCCATCATTATTTATCTCTACGCGTTTGAGCTGTGCATTTGTCGATGGGCCTGGGAGTATGGCAGTGGCCTGGGTCCAAAGTAATAGAAGTAGCACAAAAACATTTTTTTAGTTTAGGATTTTCCTTGCTCAAACCTGCCTACTAGAATCGCCAGTGCTTGAAAGGAAAAGTGAATGAAAAACATCGGAATTGGAAAGTGTCTTATGGTACTACTTTTCATGAATTTGGTGCAAAGGAATGGAGCAAAGGAAAATTGTAGGATTTGTTCCTTTAGTGTCTCCTTGAAAGAAAAACCGTAGGAATTCTAATTTCCACTTCTCCTCCTTTTCATATTCCTATTCATCAAGCACAAGACTAAGAGATAGTAGCATAATAGCATTATAACCGTACATTTTCTTGTGGTTTGACTTAATCTCACCATGCTTTTTTGCATCCTGTGATCTTCCAATTGTTGTGAATCAAACACCCAGATTGGCAGAAATCCTGTGTTTTTAAATTCTCTGTTTTGCACGTGCATTCCTATCCTATTCCTGTCTATTTCCTATGCCTGCATTGTTAGAATCCTCAAATTCAAACAAGCCCTTACTCAATTACTTATGTTACAGATATGTGTCAAAGAAAACCTTCTGTGGTTTGTCCTGCTCCTGCGGCGTCGTGCTCCACCCCAGCTCAGCTGCTCCAACGATGGAAGGGTTCACCACAACAGGGATCCGCTCTCTAGACTATCTTTCGCCGCCTCAGATCTTCTCCCCCGCCGCCGGTAGCCACGGCAACTGCATTACCATCATCAATTGAGCAGATGATCTTGAGGACTACACAGGCCCACAAGAGAGGTCGCACTCTTCCGTGTCTGCTTACGTTATGCGTCGCTTAATATGATGACATGCTACATTATTGTCGTGTTCACCTATTAGACTCCGAGTCAGGTCCAAACTAATGCTAAAACTTGAGTTTTTAAATGGTTGTGGGGTACATATTGGGGCAACAATCAGTACTATCTGTCTACTATCTGGTTAATCTCCGGTGTCTACTATGAGTTTCATGTTGGGTGCAAACAAACATTAAAGGAGCCATTACCTGTATTTTTTAACTAAAGCTATTATCTGCCCGCTATCATTGGTTTTGGGTCTATCCACAGTTTGCTACCATCACTCTGGATTTGTGCATGCACTCCTTACATAATCTCACTATGTTTTATTCCTATGCATGTCAGTTATTGTACACAATGGAACTGATCATGTAGAGCAAAAGAGACGAGCCTTGCGTGGCAATAAAATTTCATGCAGATGTCGTTCCATGGTGGGCGCAAAGGAAGCTCCCCTCCACCCATTTCGGATCGTAATCAAGAGGAAGATAACTGTTCTGAGGGGGATTCAGAAGGAGAAGACCACTCCTATTTACCCCATGAGGTCTTCGCTCTAACTTGGCATGCTGATGTTGGTAATATCATGCATATGGTGCCTTGCATTACTTAATGTATACATTAAAGATGTCATCTGCTTAGTTTAGACATGCTTTGTGTCAATGGCATCTGTTTAGTTTCTTTATCGTATATGTGAATCATGCAATGCCATCTTGTCTAGCCAGGCATCATATATGTGAATTTTGCAATGCCACCCTGGCTAGCCAGTCATCTTATATGTGAATTATATCATGCCATCATTTTTTATTACGTGTTAAATTTGTCAACAATTTTAGTACATTCAATTACTCTTCCTGTGCATCAGCCATTCGGCACGGTCATGGAAAAATCTGGAGTGGAAACAAGGTCTTCAGAGTAGACAATGCTATCTGACGAAGCGCATGTCTTGCTGGTTACCGATAGCTCCTCAGAGGAGGATTCAGAGACAGATGACCAGTCATATTTCCCCCCCGAGGTGCATGCCCTAACATGGCAGGGTTATGTTGCTCATATCGTGCGTATGGTATCTTGCATTGCTATGTCATTTGCTTAGTTTAGACATGCTTTGTGTGAATGCCACCTGTTTAGTGTCTAATTACCATATATGTGAATTATGCAATGCCATCTTGTTGCAAGACATTATATATGTGAATTATGCAATGTTATCTTGTTGCAAGGCACTATGTATGTGAATTATGCAATGCCATGCTGTTTAGGCAAGTGTCATATATGTGAATTATATCATGCCGTCCTTTTTTGTATTTCTCATTGCTTTTGTCGACAATATTTGTATATTCAACTGCTCTTCCTGTGCATCAGCCATTTGAATTGGTGATGGAGAAATCTGGAGTGAAAACAAGGTCTTCAGAGCAGACAATGCTACCTGCTGAAGCAGATATCTTGCTGGTTACAGATAGCTCTTCAGAGGAGGATTTAGAGGAAGATGACCAGTCCTATTATCCCCCCGAGGTGTATGCTCAAACTTGGCAGGGTTATATTACTCATATAATGCATATATTGTATTGCAATGCTTAGTTTTTACATCATATACACAATATTGAATGCCATCTCCTTAGTTGACACATCATATATACGATTGCCCTTTGCTCACTTCCTTAGTATATAAATCATATATTTGAATTATGTCATGCCATGATGTTTACATAGACAGCATGTATCTGAATTATGGCATGCCAACCCATTTTCTAAAGACATAATATAGTTATATCATCTCATCCTGTTTACATAGTCATCATATTTTAAATTATGTCATTCTATCCGTGAATTATATCATGCCATCATGTTTCCATCGACGGCATGTTTGTGATTTATGGCATGCCAACCACTTTAATAGACACATCGTATAGTTATATCATGTCATCCTATTTACATAGTCATCATATTTTGAAGTATGTCATTCTATCTTGTTTAGTTAGCCATCATACATGTGAAATTGTGTCATGCTATCCTGTTTAATTAGCCATCATATATGTGAAATTATGTCCTGCTATTCTGTTTGCTTAGACAACATAAATGTGAATTATTTCATGCCCTGTTTTCTTCCCTACTATCCATTGCACCTGTCTATCTTACAATGTCTGTACATTCAATTACTTTTCTTGTTTATCAGCCATTTCAATTGGAGGGATTGATGGCAGTATCTGTGGGAGTAAAAACACGGTCTTCATAAATGATCGTGCTACCTGTCAATGCAGATAGAACTACGGTTGTACTTGCCCAAGAACCAGCCCCACCACACATAACCCACACTCATGTAGATCGTACCCCTACCCAGTTGGACAGAGAACCCGCTACACCCCTTCTAACCCCAACCCCAGCAGATAGACACCCAGTTCCCGTTGGCACAACACCGTCTCCACCATAGAGCACCCAAACATGAGCATTTAGTAAGGCAACTGCATTGCCCAAATCACGAGGACCACCACTCCGAACCTGAAGTCAACGCTTAAAGCAAAAGAAGAATTGTTCTCAGGTCAGGTTCCGTAGCTATGGTTGATACTACTTTGCTCTTGCATCACTGTATTTACTGATACCAACTAATTTCAAATTTGAAGGATGCAATTGAAACTCCAATGGCGCAACAGGTATGTTTTAAACCTGTTTCTTCAATGTGTTTGGCTGTTTGCTGTTGTAACTTGCTCTATGCTGATTTCAGTTTCAATTGAATAAACAGTTATGTTCTCATGCCATGCACATTACAAGTGTTGTTATTGTTGTGTAGTTTCCCACACTTATATTCTATCTATGTTGCTTTGTCTTAAATAGATATGATTCGAACTGTATCTATCTTGATTTGGCAATATAAACTAGAATGATATAGACCATACAGTGACCATACTACATAGATATATGTTTGTTTCATGTTGTTATCCTGTCCACCTTACTACTGAACTGGTTTACCAAAATGAGTTTCATATACTACATTGTAAACCTGAGATGTGTTTGTTTATTTCTCTTTTAGAACGCGGATAAAATATTGGAGAAGAGTACCCTGTTATGCAATGGTAAAGGAAGTAATGCAGATAAGGTTCAAGATAGTGAGACATCCCTGTTGGTCTCCAAGAAAGTTGATAAAAACTATATTGAAGACACTGAGACAACCCCAAAGTCCTGTCTTGATGTAGTGTTTGAGTTACTGGCTACCACTGCTGGCACCAACTCTTCGAACTCGTTGCCTGAATCAGTTCGGCTTCTTGAGTCTCAACTTCAAGTTGAAAGACATCGATCAGATGTTATGCGACAGGAAGCCGAAGGACTGAGGAAGTCCCTGCAGAATTCATATGCATACTTTCTGGTGCAACAGCAAGCGCTGGAGAACTTAAGCGCCAAACAAGAGAAAGTTAATAACACTACTAGGGAAAAGCCTAGCAGTAGCGCGGGTTTTGGGTGTATCAGTAGCACGGGCGCCCGCGCTACTGATACGGCGCCACAGCTAACTTGTAGCAGTAGCGCGTGTTGACACGCGCTACTGCTATACATGGTTAGTTGTAGCGTGCGTTGCAGTACAACGCTACTGCTAATTATCTGTAGCGGGTGTTATACCCCGCGCTACTACTATTACTTTCAAAAGCAAAAAAAATATCTCGATCTCGTGTGTGTTGTCAATGGCAGCAGTTGTTCGATCCAGCGATGGTTGGGGTCGCCGGAGGCATGAACGAGCAGTGGCAGACCAGATCCGGCGGTGGCTGTTGGAGGAGGGCCTGTTTCCATGGAAGAGCAAGGCAGCGGCGTGGGGCTCCTCTTCCCGACCATGCTAGATATGGTCGTCCATGGCGACTACCTGCACGGGCATGGACATGGGATTGTGAGTCAAACCAGAGGGAGAGAGAGAGAGAGAGAGGGAAAGAAAACCGAGGGAGAGAGGAAGGAGATAGAGGGAGTAGCGGGGCTGGTCACCGGTGGTTAGGTCGGCGTGGTGGCATGAGGCGGCGGCCTCCTAGACGCCGGTGGAAGACCGGCGAGCTCCTAGACGCCGGTGGCGCGAGGCGGTGCCCTTTTTCGGTGCCATGGAGGAGGAGGGGCGCATGGGCAAGAGGTCAATGTGAGAACGTATGGAGAGAGAGAGGAGGGAATGGTGGAAGAGAGGAGGGATTTGGGGTGGGGTGGGAAAAGGTGGTGGGTGCGGATTAGCAGTAGCGCGGTACGTAAAACGCGCTGCTACTAAGAAAGTAGCAGCAGCGCGCTTTCGATACAAGCGCTACTGCTAACTGGGACCAAAAGTGTGCCCGGTTTGAAAATTAGCAGCAACGACCTCAGAAAAACCGCGCTACTACTACAGCTATAGCAGTAGCGCGGCTTGCGGCACCGCACTGCTGCTAAATGGAGTTGGGTGGGCACTGTCGGTCGATATTTGTAGCAGCGTGGGTTACGCCGAGCGCGCTACTGCTAAGCACTTGTCAGTAGCGGGTTTTCCACACCCGCGCTACTGCTATTTAGCAGCAGCGCTCCTTTTTGAGCCGCGCTGCTGCTAAGATTCTGTGTATAGAGTTTTCCCTAGTAGTGTAAGCTTGCTAAGCATCTTGCCAGCATTATGGGTACCCAGGATATTGTTTCTTGAGCTCTTCTGAAGTGGTTTCAGTTCTGGACTTGTTTTGCTGCGGTGTTTATATGCTGCTGTGTTCCCTATATTTGCACTGGTGGCGAACTTTGATGCCCAGTGGATGTAATATGTGTAATAGCCGTGATAGCCTAGTGTAAGTTGCTTTCTTATTTATTTCCTTGTTGTCTTGTTTATTTGTTTGCTTGTAGTCAGTGCAGTTCTTTTTCTACGGTTTGCTAGTGGCTGCAATAACCTATTTTTTAAAACCAGGCCACAATAACCATGGGCTAATATTTACTGTAGTGACACTGGGCCTCCTACGGGCCGTAGAAACAGTGGGCCTTCTACGGGCCGTATAAGCAGTGGGCCTTCTATAGGCCGTAGAAATAGTGGGCCTTCTACGGGCCGTAGAAACAATGGGCCTTCTACGGGCCGTATCATCAATGGGCCTTATACGGGCCGTATGATCGATTGGCCAAACATGGGCCAAACAGACCGCATTCTGGCCGTAAACGAGCTAGAGTTGGAATCGTCTGTTCATGGGCCGACCATAACGGGCCATCATTAATAGGCCGTATTTGATGACGCTATGAAAACGGCCCAACGTATTAACGGACCACAAACGGGCCGACTGTAACCACGAGCTGAATTTGGCCCACAAGCAGAAAATGACAGTAACGGGTCGTAAGTAAAAGAATGCTGGAAAATAGCCCAACAATAAATGGGCTCTGAGAAGGCCGAAAGATAACATGGGCCGGAAACGGCCCAACGGAATAACGGGCTGTTAATGGGTATAAAGTGATACATTGTTCTTTATGGGCCAGTTTCACCACGGGCCGTTAATGGGTGTAAAGTGATACACTGTTCATTATGGGCCAGTTTCACCACGGGCCGTTAATAGGCCAAGAGTTACATAGGGCCTCATATGGGCCGAAGGACGTCATGGGCCATACATGGGCCAGAAGTGAAAACAGGCTGGAATCATATTGGATGGCCCAGATGACGCTATTGGGCCTAATTCGAATAGGGCGTAACGGGCCTTGGGTTAGCGGGCTGTAAATGGGCTATATGCGAACAAGTCATTAACAGGCTTTCCATGGGCCGGCCCGCCACCTTTTGACCAAGTCAAACGGGCCGACCTTTTCACATGAATGGGCCTCTGTTGGGCTGTGCCACGTGTCGACGTATCATAGGCGCCTTCTGTCCAATGAGTGGATGACACCTCTCCCAGCGATGAGCCGACATGTGTTTCCTCCAGCCAATGATGATTTTACACGTGGAAAATCCCCATTGGTCGCGGGTGTTAGCGGGTTATCGGATCCAAAACACGACCCGATAGCTTAACGGCGTTCCGTTACGGTGGATGCCACCTGTCGGTCACCCTTGACGAAAGAACTTCTGTGACGCGCGATTTATCGTCATGGAAGTGGACACTTCCGTGATGATAATTTTGGTAATGTCATGGAACACTTCTACGATAGCACATGTATGACTATCTTGATTCTGTCATAAATTTGTCATGGATGTACATGCATGACAGAAAACTGGACCTACTATGACAAACACGCATCATCACGGAAGTGTATTTTTTTCTAGTGAAAGCAAGAGGGGCACGTCGGCAGTGCATTGAATGCGTTTGTCCGACGATGCCGGGGGATAGACTCATCCCCTGTACACCTTTCCACCACCTGTGTGCCACTGTGGCGACCCCTTTTTGTCTATGAAAGGAGGCCCGAGGCGTACTGGAGGGGGATTTGGATCTTTTGGACTAGGGAGCCACCGAAGCTAGTTCAAGAACACAAGAACACCTAAATATACATCAAAGCAGGACTAGGGTTTTACGCGTCTCCGCGGTCCGAACTTGGGTAAACGATTCGTGTGCTGACTGCCAGACCCGCTCTTTGCACAAGCCCGTGCCCGCCAACCGTAGAAGGGATCGCAGTGACCCCATAGGTGTCGTTTCCCACCGACATCTCTGGCGCGCCAGGTAGGGGCTGCGCAGTTCTGAGAATCTAGTCTAGCAGTTAGTTTAGCAGTTCTTCATCGCCATGGCTCCCAAGAAGAAGACGATCACGACGATCAGCTCGTCGGGAGCCGAACGGCCCGTACCAGTGCGGGCGAGTGGTGGGGCGGTCGCGAATGGAAGCCGAGGCACGGCTCATGAACACTCGCATCCCTGGCAGCCAAAGCCTGGGGAGCGGCGTCGCTCGTGCGCGAGATGACGGGCCACACGCCACCAAATCCAAAGACGGAGCCAGGCCCCCCGCAAGCGGCGCAGGGCCCTCCAGGGGAGGCGTCGTGCCACCCACAGGCGGCGCGGTGACTTCCGAGGCGCCTACGCCGGCGCCCCGACGCGCTCTTCCCAGGTTGTGCGCGACGAGCAGCGTCACCACGCTGGCGACCCTGGGCACCGTCGTGGGAAGAGTCCCGTGCATCACTCGCGGGGCGTAGAAGGCCAGCACGCACGCCGAGGCGCTGGCGAAAATGGCGTGCAACCGCTAGGCCATGATAGAGCTCTTTCTAATGTGGTTAGAAGTCGGAGCGCATCACGGTCCATGCAGCTTTCGCCACCACCCACGCCAGCAAAAGCTTTGGCACGCGCGCAGTTGCTCCTCGACTTTCCTCCTGCTGCAGAGAAACTCGATGAGTGGAGAGCCACCATCCGAAGCCTCGTCGGCGTTGCCAACAAAGATGAGCCACGACCGGCGGGGCCCTCTGGCCGGTGCTCCGTTGAGCCGCTGCATACCAGTGGTGGAAGGATCGGGGGCGCTGCGGCCATGGTGTACTCTCCTCCTCCACGCCAGCCACCGCGGGTGTCAATCCGTCACGACGACGCTTGTGATAACATTTCCATAGCGTCGTCCGACCCACGGACCCACCGTGATCTGTGCCAAGTTCTTCGGGAGCGAGCCCGTGAAGACGCTCGAACCACCATCGAGCGCCGGCGTGATGCATGCCACCAGTCAGATAGGCGGGCGGGGCCCACTATGGACCACCCAGCACCGGGGGGCTCTGGCGACCTACCCTACGAGGTGGGTTGCCCGGCCTTTACCCATGAGCTGTGGCAGTTCCAGTGGCCCTCCCACCGCATGTTCAAGCCAGACGTTGGCGAGAAGTACAACGACAAGACCCACCCGTCAGAGTTCCTCAGCATCTACACTATCGCGATGCAAGCTGCTGGAGCCCACGATGACAAGGTGCTTGCCAATTACTTCCCGCTGGCACTCAAACCCAATGTCATGTCATGGCTGATGCACTTGCCAGCAGATTCCATTTCTTCTTGGTCGAACTTGTGCCATGAGTTCGTTGGCGCCTTTACCAGAGGCCACCAAGCTCATGGCCAGGCAAGCGATTTGCATATCATCCCCCAGAAGGAAGGTGAAACCCTGCGCAAGTACATACAGAGGTTCAGCTGAGTGCAGTACAACACCCTAGATGTTCATCCCGCCGTTATGATCAACGCATTCCATCAGAATATGCGCAACCGCATGATGCGTGAAGAGCTGGCGATGAACAAGGTCAAAGATGTTGCCAAACTTTATGTTCTGGCCAATAGGTGCGCTCGAGCGGAAGAGGGGAGGAAGTACCCCGGCGAGGATGCTGGCGCGGAAACCGACTACACAGATGAAGACGCGGCCACCCCGGCAAAAAAGGGTCGGTGCCGCAACAGGAAGCGCAAGGGCAAAATCATGCTTGCCGTCGAGGGATCCGAGGACACCGGCGCTGCCAAGAAGGCCAAGGCAGACGACCCCGACAAGGAAATTGCTGGGTGCGCCACTTGCCGGGCCTTGGCGGCTGCCGACAACCCGGGAGGCTCCAACAAGCAATATTGCAAGATCCACCGCACCAAGGGCCACGACCTCTAGAACTGCCGGTAAGTCGAGCTGCTTGCTGAGAAGCAAAAAGCCGAGTATGAGAGGCGGGACAAGAAGAAGGGACAGGATGGTGCCGAGGGGTCTGGCAAGAAGCATGGAGGCCAAGGAGGCCGCCGCGGAAAGGCTAATCAGCAAAAGAGGCCCGCTCGGGGCCGCGACAAGAAGCAAGAAGACGATGATCATGACGTAGATGACGAGTCCGGCGAGCACGAGTTCCAGAAGGCTACGGAGGCCATGTGCATTGATGATGGCGCCTCGTTGCACACTTCTCACCGCCAACTCAAGCAGTGGGCGCGTGAGTACAGCAATGGAACCATCCCTCGATGCTCAGAGGCCACTGAAATGGTCCAGCATGCCTATCATTTTCGACACCGAGGACCACCATGACCCTATGACCGCGGTCAGGTGTTTGCCGTTGTTGGTCTCGCCAACAATACGCAACCTCAAGGTGATGAAGATTCTAGTTGACGGCGTGTCCGGCCTGAACTTGATCTCGCCTGTTGTGATCAAAAGGCTGCAGATTCTTGATGGAGATCTCGAAGAGACGGGCACGTTTCAAGGAGTCAACCCGGGGAGGAGTCAGTTGAAGGGTAAGGTCACTCTGCCCATGATGTTTGGAGGCGAGTTAAACTACAGGATGGAGAGGATTGTTTTCGATGTAGCCGAGATCCCCTTGCCCTAGAACGGGATTCTCGGCCGCCCGACACTAGCCAAGTTTATGGTGGCATCGCATTACGCCTACAACACGCTGAAGATGCCGAGGCCGATGACCATCATCACCATCCCCTCCGACAAGAAGGATGCACTGATCTGCACCGACCAACTCTACCGGGAAGTAGTTGCATCGACTGCCTCCAAGGCACTCGCTCCTGCCGCTGGAGCCCCGGCAGGGAAGAAGACCGGCAAGACCTCTGACACCCACTCCGGCAAGCGCACCTCTTCGGAGTGTTGTGCTCCCGTCGAGGACGTGTCAGAGAGCTCCACTGGCAAGAGCAAGAAATCCAGAGCTGTGCCACCAGAGACCAAGAGGGTGTCCGTCGAGGAGGATGGCACGGGAGGGGCTTTCACCATAAGCTCCACCCTGGATAGCAAATAGGAAAGCGCGCTCGTCACCTTCCTGCAGGCAAATGTCGACGTGTTTGCATGGCAAGCATCCGACATCCCCGGTGTTCCCAGGGAGGTGATTGAGCACCATCTTGATGTCTATCCTCATGCGCGACCTGTCAAGCAGAAGGTCAGGAAGTAAGCTTTGGAACAGCATGAGTTCATTACGGAGGAGATCAGGAAGTTGGAAGCGACATGCTCGGTGAGAGGGGTACTCCATCCGACGTGGTTGGCCAATCCGGTAGTAGTGCGCAAGGCGAATGGGAAGTGGAGGTTGTGTATTGACTACGCAGATATCAATAAGGCTTGTCCCAAGGACCCTTTCCCGTTGCCGCGCATTGACCAGATTGTCCATGACCGGGTGTGATCTATTGTCATTCCTTGACGCCTACTCGGGGTACCACCAAATCTTCATGGCGAGAGAAGACGAAGAGAAGATAGCGTTCATCACTCCATGTGGCACTTATTGCTTTTTACGGATGCCTTTCGGGTTGAAGAGTGCTGGCTCGACGTTTGGAAGGGAGGTCCAGATTGGTTTTGAGCCACAACTACATAGAAATATGGAAGCTTATATGGATGACATAGTGGTCAAAACCAAAGACAGGGCGACACTTGTACAAGATCTGGAAGAGACGTTTGCGAATCTGCGCAAGATCAACCTCAAGTTGAACCCTGAGAAGTGTGTCTTCGGCGTTCCATCCGGCAAACTTCTCAGGTTCTTTGTGTGACAACGTGGGATCGAGGCAAATCCAGACAAGATCAAGGCTATTGAGCAGATTAGGGCACCCCAGCGGATCAAGGACATGCGTCGGCTCACTGGTTGCGTTGCCGCCATGAGCAGATTCATCTCCGGGTCCGCTGAGCGTGCCCTTCCCCTTTTCAAAATCTTGAAAAAGGCGGGCCCAATGGAATGGACCCCAGAGGCCGAAGCAGCACTGCATGATTTGAAGAAATACCTCTCCACTACATCAATACTGCTTGCGACCAAACCCCAAGAACCGTTGCTGTTATACCTGGCGGCAATGAACCAAGTGGTCAGTGCCGCAGTAGTGGCGTAGAGGGAGGTCGACGAAGAGGCAAGGCCCCCGGAAGGGTCCGACGCTGGCGGGGCAGGGCCTGCGCAACTAGACGAAGTGCTGCCGAAGAAGGAAATGATGCAGCACCCGGTTTACTTTGTCAGCTCTCTCTTGCAGGGGGCTAGGTCAAGGTACTCTGGTGTGCAGAAAATGCTCTTCAGCCTCCTTATGGCCTCGAGGAAGCTGCGTATTTACTTCTAGGCACACGAGATCACCGTCGTCACCCGCCCCCTGTTGCAACGGATATTGCATAACCCAGACACAACCGAGAGGATTGTGGAGTGGGCTGTGGAGCTTTCGAGCTTTGGTTTGAAGTTTGAAAGTACGTTGACAATCCAGAGCATAGTCTTGGCAGTGTTCATTGCCGAGTGTACCTCGACGCGAGACGAAGAGATCCAGGAGACCACCCTCCCCGGCAAGGAGTCAAGTCGCAACTGGATTATGTACTTTGACGGGGCTTTCTTGCTGCATGGCGCCGGTGCTGGTGTGCTGCTCATCGCACCCACCAGAGAGAACCTCAAGTATGTGATCCAGATGCACTTTCCCAGGGAGATGTCCATAGAAAACACTGCTGAATACGAGGGGTTGCTTGTCGGTCTCAGGATCATGGCATACCTCGGGATGAAGAAGCTCATCATCAGGGGTGATTCGCAGCTTGTTGTCAGGCAAGTCAACAAAGATTATCAAAGCCCGTTGATGGAGGCCTACGTGAATGAGGTGAGGAAGCTGGAGGAGCGCTTTGACGGTATATAGGCGGATCATGTTCCCCGAGTGTAGAACGACATCACCGACTACCTGTTGAAGCGCGCTGTCTTCAAACTACCTGTGGAACCAGGTACTTTTGTGCTTTGGCTGACTCAACCATCCGTTGAACCATCAACAGAGAAAAACAAGTGAACAAAATTAGGCCCCAGCAAGTACTTTCCCATCGAGCTCCCAGGAGCCGCTGGCAAGGATGTTGTCGTGGGCACTGAGCCAGCCGTGGGGCAACCGACTCCGTCGGGGCGTCAAGTCCTGGATGTAGAGACAGCTGCTCCCATAGCAGAGGGAGTTCCTTTAGTCCTTGCCATCGAGCCTCAGGCCCTGGCATGGGCACAACATGCCGTCCAATTCCTCTAAATAGGGGAACTCCCTGAGGAGCAGGGAGAAGCGGAGAAAGTAGCCCGCCGGTGTGCCATGTATCAGTTCGTCGACGACGTCCTGTACATAAAAGGCCAAATAGTGTGAAATTGAAGTGCATTCCCCGGGAGGAAGGACTGGAGTTGTTGGCAGAGATACACGGAGGCATATGTGGCACCCACATAGGGTCAAGGGCCCTTGCCGGCAAGGCATTCTGGCAAGGTTTCTTCTGGCCCACTGCCCTCCAGGATGCAACGGCACTAGTAACCAAGTGTGAAGCGTGTCAGTTCCATTCGAAGAAGCTTCATCAACCAGCTCAAGCGCTCTAAACAATCCCTCTCTCCTGTCCATTCTCGGTCTGGGGCTCGACATACTGGGCCCCTTTCCCCGTGTTGTCGGGGGCTTTGAGTACTTGTACGTTGCAATCGACAAGTTCACAAAGTGGCCGGAGGTGGAGACAGTGAGAAAGGTGACAACACAATCAATCGTCAAATTCTTCAAGGGGCTAGTCTGTCGTGTCGTTGTGCCAAACAGGATCATCACCGACAACGGCACATAGTTCACGAGCCACGCCTTCATGCAGTACATCTAGGACCTCGGCAGCAAGGTCTGTTTTTCTTCTATTGCACATCCACGAAGCAATGACTAGGCTGAGAGGGCAAATGCTGAAGTGTTGCGAGTCCTCCGGACAAGGACTTTTGAAAGGCTACGTAGGTGCGGATGACGCTGGATTGATGAATTACCAATGGTTTTTTGGTCAATCAGAACGACGCCAAATCGAGCCACCAGTCAGACACCCTTCTCCCTCGTTTACGGGGCAGAAGCAGTTCTCCCCACGGAACTCACATACGGGTTACCTCGAGTGCTCCCTTATGATGAGCTTGAGCAAGAGCAGTTGCGGCAAGATGATGCGACACTCCTTGAGGAAGATCGTCTTTGGGTGGCTGTACGAGCAGCGCGTTACCAGCAAGCCTTGCGTCGCTACCATAGCCACAAGGTTCATGCCCGAAGCTTTGAGGAAGGCGACCTTGTTCTTCAGCACGTTCAGTCGGCCAAGAATTCCAACAAGTTGACGCCGAAGTGGGAAGGCCCTTATCGGGTAGTATGAGTCACCAGGCCTTGCGCAGTCCGCCTGGAGACCGAAGTTGGTGTTCTAGTGAGTAACTCCTGGAACATCAAACATCTTCGCAAGTTCTACCCATAAGGCGCGGTTGCCGGCCCCCCGGCAAACCACCTTTTGTACAAGCCTTGCTGGCAAGGCATGTAACCCTTTGTACAAAGCCAGGCGTAGACCCTAAGCATAAATAAATGAAGCGCTGGTGCCCTAAGTTATAACATGCATGCTAGGTTGAGTCTCTCACTCAGTTAGGGTTGATAGTGCTTAGCGGCGGCTAACCCCTACCATAGAGGTCGAGTGTGCGTCACTCTGTTCCTTTCCGTCTTCTTTGGTTCGCAGGGTACATGGACATTTCTGCTGAGCTATTGGGAGGAAAAAGAACGGGTCGGTGCTCCGGCCCTGGCAAGCCAAGGTTGCCGGGGGCTGCAGACAAAAGGATCTAACCGCGGCAGGCCAAGGTTGCCGGGGGCTGTAACATCAGATAAGTTTTTATCCCCCCACTCCGTGTACCCGTATGAACCTTGAATGTATAAGGCTTCACTCGCTCTCATACCATCTTGCCCCCTCCGTCCCGTGTCCGAAAGCTCTACTTTGGACCGGGACTTGGTTGTAGTGCGGTGGGAAGAGGGCGAACGAAAGGCCTAATCCTACTCGGCCCCTACCTCCGCCAAGAGCGTGAGCGTAGTCAGGCCGTAGAGCAGGAGGACGGCAAGGCCTGTTGCCGGGAGACCATGTTTATCTTAAGATAACGAGGACGCGTTCCTCGGTGTGGCCCTCATCCACGCGCAAACAAAACCCGGCAAACACCCTTCCTTCCATTCATACGTTGCAAACAAGTACAATTAATACGGAATGGGCACACGAGCAAGGGGATTACAAATTTTGAAATCTAACGAGTGCCCGCAGGCTTACAAACTAGAAAAGATAAGTGCCCCGTGATCCCTGTTCTTGCCCCTTTTCTCCTAGGTGCGGCTGGTGAAGCCAAAAAGGAAGGGACAGGGAACGCACCGATGGAGAGCTAGACAAGGAAGTCCCTCAGCAGAGCGCACGGCGAAGGGAGGGGAGACGTGGTCAGTCGGAGACGAGGTAGACGTGCCCTCGCTCGATGCTCTCGTCGTTGCTGGTGCTGTCCTCCTCATCACTCCCGCTTGAAGAGGAGTCTTCATCGTCGGAGGAGCTCTCCACGCAGCACTTCAGGCGAGTTCCAGAGTCTCCAGAGACCTTGACAGAGAGCATGCCGTTCTCCATTAATTTGAAATAGAGAATGACCCCCGCCGTCAGGCTATGGATGCGAGCGAAGGTCTTCCATCCACGCCGAAGATACATGACCTGAGGGGCGGGAAAGTCGATGTCGACATGCATGCCACCGTTTCCGCAGCCCCTCATGTGCAACCTCAGGGTCTGGGGCAGATCGAGCTCCATCTCCCGAGCGAATGGCGCAGGAAGACGAAGGAGACGACGCGGTGGCCGACGCAGCCTGATGAAGAACTCACAAGGCTGGTCCCCGACGTGGCCCTCCATTGGAGGAGGCATCGCTGGCAGAGGCAAGGCCGATGCGCCACCCCATCCCCCTCTTCCCCGAGCACCACGCCGACCTCGGCCTCGCCCCTCCCCCTTCCTCTCGTGGCCAGCTCCGCCGCCATGGGCTCTTGGGAAGGAAGGACGCGCTGTCGAGCAGAGACCCTCGCTGCCACTGTCGAAGGACCAGCGCCCCCTCTTGCCATGGCAGATGAAAGAGCGGAGCCGAGGTGGAAGGAGAGGGATGATGAAAGATTGCGGGGGTGCCACCCCCTCCCCCTTCTTATAAAGGGGCGGGGTCGGGACTCGACCGCCCCACTCAGCCAATCCGACCATCAGGGGCGCAGAGAATCAAGGCTGACCCACTGCCCCAATCAGTAGCGACCCGTTTCCCCGCCTCGCCATTCAAGGCCCACACCCACCACCTACCATATTTAGAGCATGGGGGAGACGTGGCAAGCGAGCAAAAATCGAGGGGACAGATGAGACGGTCGTTCTCCACCCTGTGGTCATGGGGCGCGGGCGCCTTGAAGACCACGACCCAAGCCCACTCAGTAAATGAGCCGCGCCTCTGCGTTTTCCTCTTTTTACAGGGAAGGCGCGAGCCGCCTCTTTACCACGATGTGATGCATGTGTCCGGAAACCGCCCCACGCACAACCCACACGTCACGCATGACCCTCCATGTCGCGCGTTCAATGTGGGTCGTGGGGAAGCACAGCGGACGGAGAAATTACTGCTGTAAAAATCTGCCCCACCTGCCCGTCCACCATTCCGGGCCTAGCCCAACAACGCGTCGCGCTTATGTGTGGCCCAGGCCCGGGAGCTCCTATCAATGTACAAAAGTAGGGGCTCTCCTTTTGCACCCCTTTACTTGTGCACGGGCTGTCATAGCCGCGCCCATGGCCACACTAAGCAGGGCAGAGGAGGGATGCCGGAGCACAAGACGACCAGAGCAACGCCAAGACCAGAGACACAAAGAGAGCAAGAGGGCGAGGTGGACTCCCCTAGCAAGACCCTTGCCGGGGTGGCTTTCGCAGCCTCGGCAAGATCCTCGCCCGGGCAACTTGCCTAACACCAGCAGAGCGCGCCACCCTTGAGCCCAAGGGGTTCCCATGCCATACTGGAACCAAGGCTCGGGAGGCACCTCTGTGGTGGCATGCAGATCTTTGTAGAGATCATAGAAACACAAGATCAGATAGATACCAGAAGACGACGAGCCTTGGCGAGACCCTTGCCAAGGAGATCCACGAGACCCCCGCAAGATCCTTGCCAGGGACGACAGCGTGCTGCAGCGAGACCCTTGCCCGGCCCTCGGCAAGATCCTTGCCGAGGGCGCTTGCGGGGCCGCAGCCAGGCCCGCGTTTGCCAAAGACTCCACCGCCGCTCCCATACAACTGCCAGCTCGACCAGCTAAGCAGGCATCTGCGTGGCAGCGCGCGGCCTCTACACCAACACAACAAGCACGTGCGTGGTGGCATGCAGATCTTCGTGAAGGCTCCACAACCGCGCCAGCCCAGCAGCCAGCCAACGTGGCGCTACAACGCCTCGTCAACTTGGACGCGCGTCAGAGCCAGGCGAGGCGACGACAGCTGGGACGAGCTTCATTGCCGTCCCCAATAAAGCAAGAGGGGCAGGTCGGCAGCACATTAAATGCGTTTGTCCGACGATGCCAGGGGATAGACTCGGCCCCTGTACACCTTTCCACCTCCTGCATGCCACTGTGGCGACCCCTTTTTGTCTATAAAAGGAGGCCCGAGGCGTACTGGAGGGGGATTCGGATCTTTTGGACTAGGGAGCCACCGCAGCTAGTTCAAGAACACAAGAAGACCTAAATATACATCAAAGCAGGACTAGGGTTTTGCGCGTCTCCGCGGCCCGAACCTGGGTAAGCGATTCATCTGACCATCAGACCCTCTCTTTGCACAACCCCATGCCCGCCAACCGTAGAAGGGATCCCAGTGACCCCATAGGTGTTGTTTCCCACCGACAGGTTCCTCCAGTGAGCCATCGCCACTGGTCCCATCTGGCCTGGTCCTCGATGATGCTCTGTCTAGCTAGGCTACATGGCCGGCGGGTAGGGCCAAATCTCCCTGGCTGCTCCTCCCTCTGACGCCACCCCTCATTCTCATTGTCTCCAACAGCTGCTCCACTGTGGTCCGTCCAACGCACTAGTTCGGCAGGCGCCGCACAACTACGGTCGACGCCACACTGCGACAGAAGGCACCTCATTCCCCCTCCTCTCCTCCCAGGCCATGGCCTTGAGGTGCTATTGAAGGATGAGCTCATCCAACAAGGTGAGGATCTCCTCTCATTTTTTGCCAAATTTTCATTCTAATCCGCTATACGATGAATTGCTATGAGCTGCTTCTGCTGCTACTATATGATGCATTGTTATGAGCTTCTCCTGCTGCTGCAATATGATGACTTGCTATGAGCTGCTCCTGCTGCTGCTATATGATGAATTGCTATGAGCTGCTACTGCTATATGATGAATTGCTATGAGCTGCCGCTGCTATATGATGAGTTGCTATGAGATGCTCCTACTGCTGCTATATGATGAATTGCTATGAGATGCTCCTGCTGCTGCTATATGATGAATTGCTATGAGCTGCTGCTGGTATATCATGAATTGCACACTGCTGTTGTTGCTATATGATGAGTTGCTATGAGCTGTTGCTGCTGCTATATGATGCTTTTAGGTGGTGTTGCTATATGATAATAACCAGCCACTTGGGCCATGGAATTTCGATAAATAATTGTTCTTCATTTAAATTTGGGTCATGCGTTCTTCGTTTAAATTAGGCAATGTGATCTCTATTGAAGACATTGACCAAAGTAGATTGTGCCAAGTAGATGGTATCTTTATATTTGCATTTTGAACAAATATTGATGGTCTGTTTTCCTATCATATTAATTACTGCACTGGGTTCAATTTGTGATGTTTCCAGGTCAAACTAATTTTCATATGGGCAGCAAAATGACAAAATATAATGCAATCTAGACTTTTCACTGGTCATACCAAAGATAAGCTGAAAAGGAAGGCAGTGAAAAGAACTGGTTGGCTTTACCTAGAGCTTATATTCACAGGTGCTTATTTTCTAGGAGAAGCAAGAGAGGGGCATATTCTAGGAGAAGCTAGAGAGGGGCAGATTCTGGGAGAATACTGCAAAAGAATTGGGCCGGAGTGACCTACCATAGCACACTGTATAGGCCCACCGCCGCCTCTCCTTTTTTGTGATGTTCCATGAAATTGCCACATACATCTTGTACTTCTTCATTGCGTAACCCTATCCGCAAGTTGATATGGCAAATTTCAGACATCTCTACATGATAATATATTGCATATCCCTTGAGCATATTTAAACCACCAACTAACGATTGTGTGCGTAGCATAAACTAGCCATGACTCTGTGTGCTGGACTAGCAGGCACTCTAAGGGAGCCTAATGTAGTGCACTAGAATTCCTACATGCCACCTACGATTTTGTGTAATGTACTACCTCCGTTCCTAAATATATGTCTTTGTAGAGATTCCGGCATGGACCACATACAAATGTATATTGATGCATTTTCGAGTGTAGATTACTCATTTTGCTCTGTATGTAGCCTATAGTGGAATCTCTAGAAAGACTTATATTTAGGAACGGAGGTAGTATCATGTATGACATCTACATATCTAATTTAGCTGCTAGTAGTAGAAATCATTGTCTGCACAAAGGGATTACTGGCCGAAAATCCTAGCAAAGCATGCTGGCAGGCACACAACAATACAAGAGAGAGACACACTTACAAGATCATAGCAATGCCTTAGTCCAGGATCTTGGTTGGCCAAGCTGTTAGATCTAGAAGAAACATCGTCCTTGTAGTTTTTGCCAGCTGCATAACATGTAACAACGACATGTTAGTATATTTGAAGTACATCGGGCCGGTGATGCTGGACGGGTTTAAAGGTGACAAGTACCTAGGTCGTGGCGGGTGCTTGGCATCTTGCTAGATGGTGGGAATCAAGTTAGAAACGTCAAGGGTGATGATGCTGCGCTGGCTCTCGGGGTCCAGTAAGGAGATCTAGAACCATGGAGTAGGGTGTTTGTGGAGTGGCTCCGGTAGGGGGGACCACAGTGTGGGCTAAGCGGATCTGAGGCCATGGACGAGGGTGTCGGTGAAGCTGCTCCGATGGTAGGGTTTAGGCTGGTGTTGACGATGCGGATCTGCGGCCGTGGACGGGGCATCTGAAGCTGCTCCGGCAGGTTGGACGAGGGTGCGACGAAGTGGTCCTGAGGCTGTGGACTTGTGAGTTGGCAAAGCGGCCCCGGTAGGGTTGAGAATGGTATAGGCGAAGCTACTCCGGTAGGGTTGACAATGGTGTCGACAAAGCAGCTTCAGTAGGGTTGAGGAAGGTGTCAGCGAAGAGGATCAGAGGTCGTCGACGGGGGCGTCGGTGGGGCGACTCCGGGGGGTGTGGACGAAGCGTCTCTGGTGGGGAGTACGAAGGAGCTGCTTTAGATGTGCTGCGGTTGACGAGAGTACCGGCGAAGCATATCCGGCGCCATGGACAAGGCCGACACTGAATGTGCTATGGTACAGTGGTGGATGAGCAGTCTACTTGTTTCTAGGGGAGGTGGGAGGGGTAGATGTGGCCGTAGAAGCAGATCCGGTGAGGTGGACGCTGCTGGTAGTGAATGGGCTCTAGTATGCTGGTGGAAGAGTAGTCTAGGGTTTCGAGAGGGGAGGGGTAGAAAGGCCGATGAAGTACGGACGACGTGATGTAAGATGCTCTTGTGTTGTGGAGTTAGTCGTTTTTGTGGGAGGGGGAGAGGAAATGGGGTGCTGTGTGGTGGGGGGAACCGGAAGTTACCAAAGCAGCCCCGACCTATTATGTAAATGAGGGCGGTATTTGTAATTGTTGTTCTCCGTGCACCAAGTACAAAAGGGGAATTTCGCATGCTAAAGACTAGGTGGCGGAAATTTTAGAAGGAGGCGGGAGATTTTACCGCCCGCGGGATCGTTGGTATCTAGTTTCAACTAATTTTGGACAGTGCTAGCGGGAAGGTCATGCGAGACTGTGTACATGGGGCATGCGTCAACAGTTAATAACTAGTGTGAAGTCTAGCCCAGAAAAAAAGACAATAACTCAGGATGATGGACCGATAACTTGGACGTTCACATGGGTGCAGCCAATCGTACAAGTGTAGAGGCGCGTTCACAAAAAAGGGATCAAACGCTCAACCTATGTATTTATTCTGTAAATAGATAATTTAGTGCCATTGGTTATTTACTTTAAAGATAATACATTGACGTGTTATTGTAGAGGCGCACAAAAAGAAATGGATATTGTAGAGGTGCACAAAAAGAAATGGATGTTGAATTCATATATGAATATTACATATATTACTTCATAATAGAAACTTAAATCATCCAAGACTAATGAATTTGAATGCAAGACTAACAATGGTGCATGTACATGATAGCTACATTGGTTGTTTGAAGAAACATCACTATAACTTCGGCATGCATAATTGAAAAGGATTTAGAAAAAAATGTGATATGTGAGTGTCCAATCTTTATAGCGTTGAATCGATATTGTATCTTTGGCCACAATACGAAGTATATATTGATTTATGTTCAAGCAATGCACATCCACGATCACTAGATAGTGATACGTGAATGAATTGTGCAATCTCTCTCTCACGCATACATATCTCATTTCTCCATGGGCATCAGAGTCACACACGCGCACTTCGTGTATTTCTCTCCCTCCGTCAAGGTTAGAATTCTTCTTTCTACCCCATCCTACAAGTCTCTCACACAGAAACACACACCCTCTCTCTGTCGAACACGCCCACCCCTTTAATTCTGCCCACCCACTGCCACTAATATCTCAAAGGATAATTATGTCTCTCACACATATGCCTAAGGTTAACTCGAGTTCTGGAACCATATGAATACATACAATGGGATTCTAGCAGAGCACCTTTTGTTTTGGGATTTTGCTCTCTCTCTCTCTCACACACACACACAAACGCACGCGCGCACGCGCACGCGTAGACATTGTTTCTCTCTTCATTTTTTCCAACACTTGCATGCACACCATTTGTTTATCTCCGTGATGCTTTAAGTATGCCTCGCACACATGCTATCTACCTCTCCCTTAATATAGATATGTGTCACACAAACTCCTTCTCCTTATATCTAAGTGTCACTGCCCCCACACCCACACTCACACTTCCCGACACCGAAGGAGCAGGGTGACACCTCGATCTTGATACTAATATATCTACTGGCTTATCTCTCAAACACACACACATGTACACTACCTGACACCGAAGGAGTAGGGTGGCACCTTGATATTGATAGTAATCTATGTACTGGCTTCTCTCTCAAACACACACGCATACACACACACACGCTAGTTGTGCATCTACGCCTGCCGCACGCACACTCTCGATACGTCTTTCTCTCCCTCCCCCTCCCCACCCCCAACAATGACAGCAGAAGGGTGACAACTTGATCTTGATCTTAACCTATCAACTGGTTTCTCTCTCTCTCTCTCTCTCTCACGCACACATGCTAGTTGTGTCTCTGTGCCTCGCTCCAACACACTCGATACATCTTTCTCTCCGTAGCCCCCTCGATATGTAGACTTCTCGCGCGCGTACAGCTGTAGTGATGATGACGCTGAACCCAGTGTGCCTTGTTTTTACCAGCCTCATCTGATAGTTTCCACCATGTTTTCTGTTAATTAACAAGGCAACCTTTTCATTGTTACTACTAGTGAATCTTAAATCATTCAGGGCAGACATAAAATATATCACTTCAACCCAATTATCGCAGTAACTATTTTAAAAGAAACTAGCTAGATGCACATGCGTTGCACGGAACATCAAGATGCATTTGTATGAGTAGTTTATCTCGTGAGAGAAAAGGATGAACGAGGGAAGGCCTTATTTGCAAATGTGGAGAGGGGTGTGGGTATCTTTTTGCAAAATTTCCATAGTTTCCTTCCTATCCGTTAGATATAAATCCAACGGCCTATATTGCAGGATGGCACGCACACCATCATCACGAATTCTATTTTCTACTCCCTCTGTTCCTAAATATTTGTCTTCTTAGAAATTTCATCAAGTGACTACATATGGAGCAAAATGAGTGAATCTACACTCTAAAATATATCTACATACACATCCATATGTGGTAGTCCATTTCAAATCTGAAAAAGACAAATATTTAGGAACAGAGGGAGTATAAGAGTAGACATAGAGATGTATCTCCAGCATGGTCCACAACGAAAATGTGCTGGACTGGTTAGCACCGGATGCTCGCAACGGGATGACCTAAGTTTGAATTCTGTCTTTAACTTTAGATTTTTATATTATATAATATTTATATTTAACTTATACTTCTTTCACTATTGTACTAACAGTGGAACCCACAGAGTACTTAGAATACAAGATTAAGGATGGATTTGTTTCTTTTTTTACTTTCTGTACGAAGCTGTAGCCACCCTGCAAATCACGTGTACACTGTACAGGCAATTAACTTTTTATGGAGGGAGAATCATACACGCAATTAACTCAAATGGATTGGATGTGACTCTATTATTTGCAGCATAAGAGCATCTCCAACGGCAGCCGACAAATTTCCTCCCGCTTCATTCCGTGGAGGACGACATCAAACACCAGCGGCATACATTTTCACAACTCTAAACAACCAGAGAAAATTTGTGCAAACACGGACTGATTTCATATAAGCATGAAGGATTTCATATGAAAAGGGTAGATATTCATATAAACATGATGGATTTCATTACAATTGCATGAACTAAGCTGTGCTAATCCGGCTCTTGTGGTATAATTAATACTAGCTAATCTAAATGGCCGCCCGCGGATCCCTTTGTCATCCTCATGTCCGGCAGACACTTGCGGGGTAGACGAAGGTCCTCGGAAGAGACGAAGCAGGAAAGAAACCACCTGAATACGCAGTCGTCGCCTCGGCGGTGGCCTTCATGGGACCAAAGTGGCGGCGACCTCCCGTGTTCTACTTCTCCTCGATGATGGCGGTGGACACGGAGAAGCTGGCCACAAATTTGTCGCTTTCCATGCACCCAGCTTCTGTCTCTGCCTACATGGCGTTGCCGCAGGCACGAGAGGCGCAGCCACCGCAAACACTAGTGGCGCGGAACGACGCAGCAGCGATGACGCCCGTGCCACCGTGCTCTCTGCCATGACGGCATGGAGAAACTTGCCACTCCTCATCGAGCTGAACTGGAGCGGCGAGTTCCTGAACCACACGCTAGCTTGGGGAGGCAACTGGCTCCGTCGGGCCAAGCGAGGTTAGTGAAGCACCGAGCGGCCTCGCTCGTATACGGAGAGCTCGGCGGGCCACCCAGCCAGGTAGTATGCCGAAGAACGACTCCTCGGAAGCCATCAGAAGAGTGGAGAAAATGGTGAATGAGGAGATGGGGCAGCGGCGGAGGGGTGCGATTCTTGCCCGCTGTCTGTCTGGCCTCGTTTAAATAGAGGGCGGACGGTAGGAGCTTGGCCGGTGTCTGGACTCGTTTAAACTGAGGGCGGACGGGAGGAGCTCGGCTGGCATTGCGTTTAATTCCGGCCCGCTCATGAACGGACGTGTGGCCGGAGTAGGTTTCTTGGTTTGCATGTGGGTTTAACGGAGGCGTTTGAGGGAGGCGAGGAGGCGTGTTTAGCCGGGCATGCAGCGAGCGGCGCAATACTATTCGATTTGACAGCGGGCGGCGCAGTTTCCGATACGGCTTTAATGAAGATGAGGGAGAGGGTAGCGGTTCCCGAAACATTGAACGGCCAAGGATGCATCCTCCTTCAATTAGGATCGTGAATGCATGAGGGAAGTAATGGGAGGTGGACCGGGAAAAGAGGCATCACGATGTGAATGCAACGCAGTTTGCACTCATATAAAGGCGCCCCTCCATTCCAATGCATCTACAATATCGTAAGCACCTAAGAATTTTCCTAAGCACCTACACTAAGCGCAAAAGTGCGCACTCCAGACCCATGGCGGCGATGCACGTGAGCGGCCAGCGGCTGTGCCAGATGGTCCACGACACCGGCTTGCGGCATGGCGCCGAGGATCGTCTCTAGACAGTGTTGGTGACCTGCTGGTGGAAGGCCGCCCATCGACGCCAGCTATGACTCTCGGTTGGACTAGATGATTGTTGCCACCACCAACAAGTTCACCGTCGTCAAGAAGCTCGCGGACGACATCACCGTACTCCTCCAGCCCGCGCGCCTGGGCTCCTCATTGCCTGCCACCCTAATCAGCCTCCATGCCCGGAACCTCTTTCAAGCACTAGTGGCCCTACGACTGCCCGCCGACACCATGAAGAACGTCCACCTGGAGGTCGCGCTCGCCGTAAGGCGCCTCGCCTTGCAAGAATTCATCGACCTACACATCCACATGTACGAGCAAATCATGTACATAGGTATCTATGAGGCCAGTGAGGACGCTACGACGTTGACCTTCCTCAACCAGCTGGAAGCCTTGGATGCCTTTGCTAAGAAGCACCTTGACCTCGCCACAAAAGCCGCCGCTCCTTAGCCGCCAGTTGGTGGCCCGGCGCACTGAGTTGAGGAGGAGGAGGTCATACGTTGATGGATGCATCTTTCTTCTTGCCTCTTGTAACCACCACTGCGATCGCATCATTGTGGCCTTAATTCTTATTGTGCTATTGCATTCTCGTTCCTGTCAATATAGACATGTGCGATCCCTTTCCTTATTTATATGCATCACTATAACTAGTACTCCATCCATCAATTTATAAGTTGTGCTTACCCTTTCCATCAACTCCGTGCAACGTACGGGCATCTTGCTAGAAACACTAGAACATGTCGGATTGCATGTGACCAAACCAACGATGCGCCAACCTAGCTACTACCCTGCTTATCTGGCGGAAAAAGCCCCGCCCTAGCGTTTCTAATAGTTATTTCTATCTATCGATCGTGCCAAGGAGCAGAACCAAATGTTACAATTTATACATGTTTCCCTACTCCTACTCTAAAAGACTCAGTTGGTGATGGTGGTGTGTCTGCCATCCGTCGTTTCTGACCATTAGATCTGCATCTAACGGCTGTGAGGTAAGTTGTGGCATTTTTGCAACAATAGCCCACTTCTCTGCTCCAATTTGTAGAAAACCCCTTATTATCTTGAAAGCAACCTCATCCCTCCCTCACCTCATCAAAACAGCCTGAGAAACATATTTTGAGTGAAAAGTAATATATTTTTAGTGGTATATATGTACATCAAAACAAGAGTGTTTTCTTTCAATTTTGTGAACAAGTACTATTATTCTACTAGTACATTGGATCCGTCGAATGCACGGGCACATTGCTAGTAAAAAGAAAAGGTCTGCCTGTCGGTGTACGAAAGTAGGGGCTCTCTTTTTGACTCCTTTACTTGTGTCCGGGCAGTCAGAGCCACGCACCGCAGCCACACTTGGCAGGGCAGAGGAGGGAAGCCGGAGACAAGCCGAAGCACCAAGGCAAACAAGACAACGCCAAGGCCGAGAGCACAAAGAGCAGAGGGACGAAGCAGGTTCCCCCGGCCAGGCCCTTGCCGAGGCAGCCTCAGCTGCCCCGACAAGACCCTTGCCAGGGCAGCTCGCCCAACACCAGTGGAGCGTGCCACCCTTGAGCCCACGGCTTCCAACACCATCAACCACGTTGGGCCAGGGCTCGGGAGGCACCTCCATGGTGGCATGCAGATCTTTGTGAAGATAGAGAATGCTCAAGATCATATGAGGATTGGAAGACAACGGCCCTTGGCAAGACCCTTGCCGAGGAAATCCACAAGACCCCCGACAAGGCCCTTGCCGGGGACGACTGCGCGCCATGGCAAGACCCTTGCCGGACCCCCGGCAAGGCCCTTGCCAAGGGCATCAGCAGGGCCACTGCTAGGCCTGCACCAGCCAAGACTCCGCCGCCGTTCACATGTAGCTGCCAGCCCAACCAGTTGGGAAGACACCTGCGTGGCAACATGCAACTTCTAGGCCAAATCAGCAAGCACCTGCATGGCGGTGTGCAGACCCTCATGAAGGCCCCACCACCGCGCCACCTCAGCTGCTTGCCTGTCTACATTGCGCTGCATGCATCACTAGCCTGGGCGCATGTCAAAGCAAGGCGAAGCGGCGACGGATGGGACGGGCCCCGTTCCCATCCCCGATAAAGCTAAGGGACACCTAAGTGATGCATTATATGCGTCTTGTCCTGTAATACGGGCGATAAGATCGCAGTACTGTAGGACTTTCCACCTCCTATGTGCCACTGTGGCAACCCCTTTTAACTATAAAAGGAGGCCCATGGCGTACTGGAGAGGGATTCGGCTCTTTTGAACTACACAGCCACCGTAGCTAGTTCGAAAGCCCAAGAACACTCAATACATCCACCAAAGCAGGACTAGGGTTTTACGCATCCTTGCAGCCCGAACCTGGGTAAACGATCCTTGTGTTGATTATTAATCTTGCTATTCTCACGACCCCGCGCCCTGGCAACCGTAGTAGGGTTCCTTGTGATCCCATAGGTGTCATTTCCCACCGACATCTTTGGCGCGCCAGGTAGGGGCTCGCTATTGTGAGAATCTGGTCTAGTAGTGAGCCCAGCAGTTCTTCGTCGCCATGGCTTCTAGAGAAAAGGACAACCAGGAGGACGACGCCGCCTGCAAGCACGGAGGACGCTGGTGCGACGATAGGAAAGCTAAGTCATTTGAAACTTTAAGCAATTTCCTTTTTGTATGTGAGATTATTGTCCTCGAAGGTCCTGCCCTATGTATGAAAGCCTGCACGCAAAGGGGCCCTTCCGCAATTGGCAACACCCTTGTTCTGTTTCGAGTCTACTCAACAGCTCAAGTGGCCGCGTCGAGAGTGGTAGGGTAGCCTCCCGCGATCGGCAATGCTCTCGATTCTGACTCGAGTCAAGCTCGATAGTTCGAGCGACCGCGTTGAGAGCAGTAGGGTAGTTCGCTCAGCAGCAAGCACACTCGGTAGGCCATTGGGGATCCGTCCTCAAGGTGCCGCCCTGGGTTTACGTGCCAGCAAGCCTACCCATTTAACATAGGGTAAACATACAAAGGGAAGATCGAACAGGAAGATAACGTGCATCGTACCAAAAGTGCTGCAGAGTTATATTACATCAATTGTTGCTGCGGTTCTAACTAAAGATGAAAACTATCTTGGGCATGAACCTATAGCTGCAGTGGGAGACGGGGTGCCTAATCTCGGCGCTAGCCCTCTATCCTCTCGATTTCACCGATCTGGCTGATGATGGGCTTGATACGCTCCTTGAGCGCCGCGAGGTCCACACCCGCTGGCAAGCTGTCCAGCGTGGCGTCGAAGTCGAGGTTGGGGTTCCAGTGCGCCATCTTGGTGAGAACCTTGGTCATGGCACCCTGGCAAAGCCTCCGAGACTCCTTGGCCAGGGAGGCCGCCTAGTTGGAGTGGAGCTGCTCCAGGGCCCCGAGGACACCCTCGAAGAAGATGGTCAGCTTGGCGTTGGGACTCGCATTGCGCTCCGGGGTATACCTCACATTTGGTAGCCCCATGGTACCAGCTGCGTGGTGATCCTGCCGGCGACGCCTTCGAGATGCCCGATCCAGCGGTTCTCGCCCTCCACGAAATCCTTGTGGTTGGCGGCTTCATTCTTCCGCAGCTGCTTCTCGGTCTCCAGGACCTTGGCCAGGGCCTCCTCCCGGGCCTTGCCCTCCGACAGCATCCCCTCGAGACCCTCCAGCTTTAGCTTGAGGTCTTTGATGGAGTTGTTGGCTTCGGAGAGCTTCTCGGCCTTGTCGAGGACGGCGCCCTGCGCCTCAACCAGGGCACCGTTAAGCGTGTCCTTCTCCTTGGACAACTTCAGGACCTGATCCTTGAGCCTGTCTCGCTCCACCTCCAGCTCCTTCATCTTGTCGGCGTGCACCAGAGCCTGGGCATTGAGTGCCTCCTTGTGCCTCTGCTCCAGCTGCCGGGTCTGCTGCACGACGAGCTTCTCCACCTCCTCGTCCTTGCTGCGGAGCGTTGCGGCAAGCTTCTCCTCACGGGCGGCAAGGTTCTCCTCCTGGGAGTTCAGCATGGCTTGATGCTGGGCTCGAGCGGCCTCGGCTTCGGCGGCCAGGTTCCTCGCCATCTTCTGGGCCTTCTCGATGTCGACCCGCTCCATGGTGAGCTCTACCTCGCACTTGGCCAGCTCGCCCTGGGCGGCCTTCAGCTCCTCGCAAGCTTGGCGGAGCCAAGTTTGCGCCTCGGCGACGCGTCCCTTGAGGTCCGCCTCCACCTTGTCCACAGTTGCACCCCTGGACTTGATCTTGTCCAGGTGGGCGCGGTGGAGCGCCTGGAGCTTCTGGAAGCTAGCGCCCATGGCCTGGAGAAGCCGCTCCTCCTGAGAACCGTCGCCACCGGTGCTTGGCTCATTGACGACCTTGAGCCCGGCGGCGGCAAGGACCTCCTCGTCGAACACCTCTCCCTCGATGGGCGCCCTGGAGCTGGATGCCCCTGGAAGGTGGGCGAAAAGGCCGTCGCCCACCCTCAGATACCTGTCGGAGCCAGAGGCAGCGGAGGAGAAAGGCTGGTCATCGGCCACCTCCTCCTCGGCAATGGGCTTGCCGGGCTCCCCGGCAGGTCCCTTGTCGGCCTCCTCGACAGCAGCCTTGCCGGGCTCCCCGGCAGGCCCCTTGGCCGCGTCCTCGGCAGCGCCCTTGGCAGCCTCTTCAGCGGCGATCCTCCCGGCCTCTGCCACGGCATCCTTGGCGACATCCTCAATGACGGTGTCCAAGTCCTCCCGGTCCGCCAGGAGAGGATCTGGGTATCGGAAAGGGGGGTGGAGTGAAGCCAAGACCAAGATTCAAGAAAAAGAAAAGGGATGGAAGGCGAATGGCTTACCCGTGCCAGGCTAGGAAGACGAGGCCCCCTCCCCGCCAACACCAAGCACCGAGGTGTGGCCACCGGTGCCCAAGTTTGCCTCCTCCTTCTCCGTGTGCATGGGCTCGGTGCTTGGCGCCCTTGCCGGGGACACCCCTCGAGGCGGCGTGGTTGATGGAGGCGGCGGGTTGGGAGTGGCCCTCAGTGGCTCCTCCTGCTGTTGTCCTCCTCCTGCGATCACGACAAGGTTAGCTCCAAGAACCATGCCCTTGGCGCACATCGACGAGGGGCAAGTGGCAAACTTACGGTGGGGGCTGCTCCGAGGGCTGCTGTCCGGGCTACTCACCACCACCAGTGGCGCCTTAGAGGTGCCCGCCGGGGGCTGGCCACCCGCTGAAGACCTAGCCCTCTTTACCCTTTGGGAAAGCGTCTCTGCATCCCTTCCAAGACGGAAACAAGTCAAGATAGGGGAGAACAGTTAGAGCGGGCTGGGGATGACAAAAGTAAACGGCGCTTACTCGTCCTCCACCTCCTCTTCTGCGGCCTTCCTCTTCCTCCTTGGGCTGAGAGACCCGAGGTTGAAGAACACCTCTGTTTCATCGCCTACGGGAGGAGGGGAAACAGATGGAGGAGGGGAAGCAGGCGGAGTTGGGGAACGCTTGGACGAAGAGGAGGCAGATGCTTTCTTCTTCGCCACCGCGGCCTTCACCAATTTCTTCGCCACCGCAGCCCTTGCTTGGCACGCGGACACCTCCTGGGTGTGTCAGGGTTGCGCGGCCCTGCCGGGCCGAACCGGCTCGCCGGAGCTGGCCCGTCGCGAGACTCGCCCTTTCCCCGCGGTTGGGGCTCGACAGCTTCGGCTTCCTCCCCGGACGTCTCATCATCGTCATCCTCGACGAGAGAGGCCTTGGTGCGGGCGCTGCTGGCCTCCCCAGCAGACTCCGCCCACTGGGCGAGTTCCTTGTCCTCTGCAGCCGCTGTGGCCTTTTCCTCCACGCCGTCGGCGCTGCCGGCCTCCTTCGCGAGCTCCGCCTCCGCTGCCCTGGCGGCGATGTAGTCCAGCTCCGCTTGGGTGGTGTCCTGGACGAGCCGTGGCTCGTCGTGGACGTACTTCTCCTCCAGATTGTCGAAGAACTCCTGCACCCTCTCCTCCGACGGCACGACCCAGTTGGCGACGGGGCCATGCGTGTTACAGTCCGGCATCATGGCGATGATGTTGTTTTGGCGCGAGTTATTGCTCAGCGGGACCACCCCTGCCAGCCACCCAAACAAGGGCCCCTTGGTGACCTTGCCGGCCCTTGCGGCCTTGCCGTCTGGCCCACGTCAAGCTGGAAGAGGCACTGGCAGAAGTGGGCATGCGCCAACACCGTGAAGTTGTGGTCGAGGCCGGGGCAAAGCCTCATGATATCGGCCGCATTCATGAAGAGCCAGGCTGGCATCCCCTTGTTATGCAGCGGAGCGATCCGGTGGTGAACGAAATCCGCCCCGATCATCTCAAGGGTGATCCCGGCCTCGGTGAGGTGGAGAATCTGGGTGATGGCGTCCTTGAGCTTGTCGTCCTGGGCGTTGACGTCGGCCCAGTCGGGCCTGCGAACCGGCGGCGCCTGGCGAACCCGGCACAACTCCTGTGGGTCGTCCTCCTCGATCCAGCACCACCGGCTCCGCCGTTCTTCCCACCTCTCCTTCTGGGCGCCATCTGGGTACGCGGCCCCTTTGGACCTCGGGACCCAGGTGACGCAACCAGAGATGGCGCCTCCCCCTGGATGCGAGGGTGAAAGTAGTGGCGGAAGAGCGCCGTGTTGGGGACGACTCCGGCGAAGCCCACACAAAGGTGGGCAAAAAGAGCCATGCACGCCACCGCATTTGGGGTAAAATCCAAAAGGTGGAAGCCAAATGTGTGCATCACGTCATTGAAGAAATCGGAGAAAGGGGGCAGAGGCCGCAAGACAAGTAGTCGACGAAAAATGGGTACCAATTTGGGGCGGCCCTGGCGCAGTTGGCGGGGATGACGCACGTGGCTAGATGCCCCGTCTCCTCCCCCTCATCTTGCACCCCACAGGGGCTTGAGGCTATCCCGGAGCTCGAACATGTCGACCGTTGAGGGGAAGTAGGCAAGCTGCGTCCGTCGCGCCGCCAGCTCACTCTCTAGTGGCTCCGTCACTCCGGCGTCCTTGGCCGTCCCTTTGCCCTTGCTTCTTTTGGGGGCCGTGGCGGCTGCGAGAGGCGAGGGGCCAAGGACAGCGAAGCCGCAGCGGCGGCAGGAAGAGGCAAAAGCTTGCAAAGGAAGGAGAAGGGGGCTGCGGTTCCGTGATTGGAGAAGATGCAAGGGGGGGGGGGGTAAAGTGAGCAGCTTGCCCGCGGTTATTCCTCTCTTTATGGGGAGGCATGGGCCGCCTCCTCTCCCATTAACCATGATGTGACGCATGCGTGCGGAAACCGTCCCACGCATGACCCCCACGTCATGCACGACCCTCTACGTCGCACATTCAACGCGGGTCGCGGGGAAGCCCAGCGGACAAGAAGTTACTGCGGTAAAATCCGCCCACCTGCCCGCACCCCGTTGGGCCTAGCCCAACAACGCGTCGCGCTTATGTATGGCCCAGGCCCAGGGGCTCCTGTCGGTGTACAAAAGTAGGGGCTCTCTTTTTGACCCCTTTACTTGTGCGCGGGCAGTCAGAGCCATGCGCTGCGGCCACACTTGGCAGGGCAGAGGAGGGAAGCCAGAGAGAAGCCGAAGCACCAAGGCAAACAAGACAACGCCAAGGACGAGAGCACAAAGAGCAGAGGGACGAAGCAGGTTCCCCCGGCAAGGCCCTTGCCGAGGTAGCCTCAGTGGCCCCGACAAGATCCTTGCCAGGCAGCTCGCCCAACACCAGCGGAGCGCGCCACCCTTGAGCCCACGGCTTCCAACACCATCAACCACGTTGGGCCAGAGCTTGGGAGGCACCTCCATGGTGGCATGTAGATCTTTGTGAAGATAGAGAATGCTCAAGATCAGATGAGGGTTGGAAGCAATGTTGGGGATATCGCTTATCGAGAACTTATCGGTCTTGAACAGTGGTTGGAAGACAACGGCCCTCGGCAAGACCCTTGCCGAGGAAAGCCACAAGACCCCCGACAAGGCCCTTGCTGGGGACGACTGCACGCCATGGCAAGACCCTTGCTGGACCCCCGGCAAGTCCCTTGCCGAGGGCATCAGCAGGGCCACTGCCAGGCCCGCACCAGCCAAGACTCCGCCACCGTTCGCATGCAGCTGCCAGCCCAACTAGCTGGGCAGACACCTACGTGGCAACATGCAACTTCTAGGCCAAATCAGTGAGCACCTGTGTGGCAGTGTGCAGACCTTCATGAAGGCCCCACCACCGCGCCATCTCAGCTGCTTGCCTATCTACATGGCGCTGCATGCATCGCTAGCCTGGGCACGTGTCGAAGCAAGGCAAAGCGGCGACGGATGGGACGGGCCCCGTTCCCGTCCCCGATAAAGCTAGGGGACACCTAAGCGATGCATTAAATGCGTCTTGTCCTGTAATACGGGTGATAAGCTCGCAGTGCTGTAGGCCTTTCCACCTCCTGTGTGCCACTGTGGCACCCCCTTTCGACTATAAAAGGAGGCCCATGGCGTATTGGAGAGGGATTCGGCTCTTTTGAACTACACAACCACCATAGCTAGTTCGAAAGCCCAAGAACACTCAATACATCCAGCAAAGCAGGAGTATGGTTTTACGCATCCTTGCAGCCCGAACCTGGGTAAACGATCCTTGTGCTGACTGTTAATCCTGCTCTTCTCACGACCCCGCGCCCCGGCAACCGTAGTAGGGATCCTTGTGATCCCATAGGTGTCATTTCCCACCGACACTGCCGCATTCGCGTTGCACACCCACACGCCCGGGAATCGGGAGTACTCCACAGCCCAACCAGCACGCCACATAGCTAGGGAAGGCGTGTTGCCTAGCATTTTCACTTCCATGTGGGACCGTAGTTGAGCAAAACCACTATTGGCAAACCGCACCCCGCCCGCCATGTTGGAAAACAGAAACAAGGAGGGGAAGATCTAGCTATAGCATGGAAGCCAAGAAATTTGTTGTCAGATGGAACTCGTTGATAGAGTAGGAGCACTCCGTACTACTACTCCTACTAGTACGAAGTTTGTACAACAACTAGTACTACCACTAAACAACTACTAGGTACGTGCACGGGACAGCATCGTAGGAACAAAAAATGGGAAGATCTTGTTTTGGGTGATTTATCTTTTTTTCAGTAAACGTAGTACTCCACTAAATATGATGTGAGGGCGCCCATGAAGCTTATGTGGCTTAGTTGCATGGCTAGGAAAGGCTAGAGAAAAATAAATAGATAATGTGTTTAGAGTGCACTCCATTGAATAGATATACTTTGGATCCATTGGAACGCACAGGACGACACATTGGTAGTAGTAACAAACAAATTCCGTGTTTGGCATGAGTTCGTACTGTGGGAGCACCACAAGGCTTGCCGCAGAAGTTACCTTTCCCTCTCGAGGCCCACGGGACCAAGCTTCAGTGGCTTAGTGCACCGGCCTATGAGTCAATGACATGTGGACCTTAAATGCGGCTGGCCCATATGTCATTCTAATGGTGGTGGCATGGTTCGCGACTCACTCGTTCGAGATGAACCGACCGGTGGTGGCGTGGTCGTGGTGAGGGTGCCACAACTGGGCGTCGAGGTGTTACGAGGCGTAGATGGCCACATCGGTAGGTACTAACTGTAGTACAGAAGTACTCCAGCTGAGGAGTGATGCCCGGGATGAAATGTGTCACAGCCGCTGGATAAAAATTCGATGGTGCGGGAGTACGGATCGAAGCACAGGAGCATAGCAGGAAAACCGCGTCCAATCGGCTATGGCTATGGTGGAAACTTGATGGTCGCCGTGGTTGAGCTGGCCCGCATGTCATGCACACAAACGAAGAGGAGCGGTGGGGCCGAGAGGGATGAGGCGCATGTCGGGGGACGTCGTGCCGTCGGTTGGAGCGGCGTCGTGGGAATCGCGTGTGGCAGTGGTAGAAACGTGATGGTCATCATGGTTCAACTTCCATGGACAAGTTGTCATGTCTGCTGACACATGCATTGCATACCTCTCACTGCAAGGAGCAGTAGTAGAGAAAACTTGTTCCAAAGATACCATTTTTCTGATAAAATCTAGAGATATCATTAGTTTTTACACATGGGATTACTCCTGCAAGGGTCAATCACAACAGGTGTTTTGTAAAAAAATGCATCTTGATGTTCCCTGCAATGCACGGACATGTTGCTAGTTATAGAAGAAGCCCACATGGGCATCTTGCCGTAGGGTGTGCTACCGACCCAAACTCAATTTATTCAGACGGTTAGGTGCATCGAATGTCGTGCCACGCTACAAAATGTAAAAAAAACAGCTCCAATTTTTTAAAACCTGTTATCTTCAAACCAGCCACACCCATCCCTCACCTCATAAAAACAACCCGAGGAATATATTTTGAGTGAAGCATGATTTATTTTTACTGATATATGTATGTCAAAACTAGAGTGTTTATATTTCAAGCCCGTGAACAAGTATTATTCTACTACTTTGGATCCATTGCAACGCACAGGCCGACACATTGGTAGTAGTAGTCTCTATCTCTACTCTTATAAAAAACAGAGTTGTTGATGATGGTGTGCCTTCCATCCTGCAATATAGGTCATTCGATTTATATCTGACGGATAGGAAGGAAACTATGGCAATTTTGCAAAAAGATACCCACACCCCTCTCCACATTTGCAAATAAGGCCTTCCCTCATTCATCCTTTTCTCCCACAAGATAAACTACTCATACAACTGCATCTTGATGTTCTGTGCAACGCACGGGCATCTTGCTAGTCTACTACTCTTATAAAAAATAGAGCTGGTGATGATGGTGTGCCTACCATCCTGCAATATAGTTCGTTCGATTTATATGTGACGGATAGGAAGAAAACTATGGCAATTTGCAAAAAGATACCCACACCCCTCTCCACATTTGCAAATAAGGCCTTCCCTCGTTCATCCTTTTCTCTCACAAGGTAAACTACTCATACAAATGCATATTGATGTTATGTGCAACTCATGAGGATGTTTCCTTGGGGGTTTCTCCATTGCGGTCTGGCCGTAGTTGCAAGTTGATGCCCCTGGAGATGCCGACGTTGAGGGGCACTCGGATTTTGTCCGATGAGCAGGTAAGTGATGAGTTTGATCATGCAGTAAATGCATTCTAAAGACTACTTCCATGTCCATTTCCTAATTCTCCCGTTGCCCACTGTTTCATAGGTTAGGCTTGGTGCCAGTGGAGATTGGCTTGCATATGTATGGGAGGGTACCAACATCAATTTGCACAACATTTACAATGGTGACACCGTTCCCGTAGAACCTTTGTCCAACATTGGGATCAGCCATGCAACGGGCCACCGCCTGAATTGGTACGATGGAACCACGGTGAGATTGAAGAAGATAGCAATCCTAGAAGCCCTGATAAGGTCGTACGCCAACAAAAATTACACTCTCATCGTGGTGTTCGACATCGCGATTGCTTTCACGAACCTTGCACATGGCGGTCAAAGGTGGACCATGCTGTCTGCGGCCGATTTGCTATCGTACGAGTACGAAGACGCTGTGCTCCTTTCTAACCGCATCTTCGCGGTGACAAACCAGGGGACTTGTTTCGTATGGGACACATCCTACAGTATACTCACTCTCTTCCAGTTTATTTGTTTTGAATTTTTTGTTTTATAAGTTTGAAATTCAAATTTAGAGCTCCCCGTCACATGTTGAGATTATAATGTCCATTAAATCGTTGCGTGCATGTACTAGTAAGAAACAAATCTCGAGTTCGGCACGAGTTCATGCAGCGGTAGCACTAGAAGGCCTGGCGCAGGAGTTACATTTCCCTCTCGGGGCCCTGGGACTGAGCTTCTGCGCCTTACTACACCTGCCTTTGAGTCAATAACATGTGGACCTAATAGGTGGCTGGTCCATATGTAATGCTCCCAAAGGCAGAGGGGCAGTGGGGCCGAGAGGGGTGAGCTGCAGGTCGGGGGACGTGTGCTGTCATGGGTTCGAGCGGCGTCATGGGAATCACGTGTGGCTGTGGTAGAAACTTGATGCACGCCGCATTTCAGGTGGCCCACATGTCATGCACACAAAGTTAGAGGGGTGGTGCGGCCGAGAGGGGTGAGGCACACGTCGGGGGACATGGTGCTGTGGGTTGGAGCGACGTCGTGGGAATCGCGAGTGGCAGTGGATGAAACGTGATGGTCGCCGTAGTTGAACTTCCATGGACAAGCTGTCATGTCTACGGACACATGCATTGCATACCGATCACTGGAAGGAGTAGTAGAGAAAGCTAGGCGGATAAATAGTTCCTTATAGTCAAGCGGACTTACACTGCTACTTGTTCCAAAGACACACACACCATCGAAATAGTTCATCTATATCAATATACACAGAGAGGAAATATTTTTTACAATAGAGGAAATAGTTCATCCATTCATAATGCCCTGCTGCTGGTGCAGCTTCTTCTTCTTCTCCTCCTCCTTCTTGTTCTCATTTTCTGTGGGAGACGGCCTCACAACAAGCTCTCTAGACCTTTCAGCTATCTCGAAACTCACACGGGCATCAAGGGCAGCATATTTTATCCGCTCGTATGTCAAGGGATAATTCTCCCATCCAGATGGCCTTAATGCCAGCGTCTCATCACTCTTCTGAAGATTTTTTCCGAGCACAAAATTTGCTACGACGAATAGGGATGGTGCCAGTGTACAACAATCTTCTACATGAATTTTTATTTTGGCTTGTACATCAGCGATGCTTTTCAAATCAAGGTTGTACGGCTCCAACTTCTGTTCGTCCCCTGCGATGGCTGCCCCACAGAAGTATATGTCCTCCCGAGACAAGAAATCGTGGAGCTCACCTGGTATGGTGGGAGCGTGTATGATGTGGTACACCAAAACATCATCTTCTTGGCATAGTTGAAGGATGGCAGCGCGTTGGATCTTCCCAGTGGCACGCTCCGTGTACTCTGTGTCGAGATCGATGAGCTTCATCTCCACCTTTTGGAGGGAGTTGGATACATTGTTGATCCACTTACGAACAACCCTTGGGTGGTCAGTGATGGTGGCAACTATGCTCGACGAGCCCTCGGCGAGGACATGTTGGACACTAAAAACCTGCATCCCGATCTCTTTTGCCATTTGGAACTGCTGGACCGGAGGGCTATGGTTTTTGAAGAATTAGGATTAGATGGCTAGTCTAACTGAAGAAGATGATTATTTATAGGGGCTTCGGAATTACTCTAGGAGGATGTGAAGAGGTTAAAACAATGTGAATGCAGTGTGATTTGGGTGCAAATGAAGATCAAGGAGTAGTGAAGAAGCCGAGGAAAATCGGTTCCTGATGGAGAAGTAAATGGGAGAAGTGGCCTGCAGGCAGTTGATTAGACGACTAGGTAGACTAAACGAAAAGGCTACACGGGTAGACTGAGGAGTGGGACCTGTCCCTGTACGTGCCCATCCTTCCAGCGCTACATGTGCCACTGGCTAGTTGAGGTCACTCTTTCGAATCACTGTGGCGAGACATTTTATGATTCCTTTTTATTTCTGCACCCCTCCTGACTGGTGGGACCTATGCAAACGGATAAAAAATGTGTCGTACCTGGTTCGGATGGATATTGGCGCGTGCGTGGGAGACACACCATTTCCTGGTTAAGGAATATGCGGTTATCCTTAAAAAAGAAAAAGCCTTCTTCACGCTTCCGCATGCACGAGAAAATGGTTCTGCTCGCAATATGGATGATACCTGGATATTGGCGCGTGCGTGGGAGACACAACATTCTCTGGTTAAGGAATATGCGGTTATCCTTAAAAAAGAAAATTCCTTCTTCACGCTTCCGCATGCACAAGAATATGGTTTTGCTCGCAATATGGATGATACCTGGAGGATGAAGTGAACCCAGAGGCATGCTAGCACGGGAGACCTATTTCCGCTATACAATACTACTCATGTTCCTACTACTACTACTACTACTACTACTACTACTACTACTACTACTACTACTACTACTACTACTACTACTACTACTACTACTACTACTACTACTACTACTACTAGTAGTAGTAGTAGTAGTAGTAGTAGCAGTAGTAGCAGTAGTAGCAGTAGTAGCAGTAGTAGCAACAGTAGCAGCAGCAGTAGCAGCAGTAGCAGTAGCAGCAGTAGCAGCAGCAGCAGCAGTAGTAGTAGTAGTGGTATTAGTAGTAGTAGTAGTAGTAGTACAACTATGGTACACTTGATGGTCAAAATATTATTCATCCGGTTCTCACAGTGAAGTGACAAGACCCTGCGCCCGAGGTGACACCAGTCCAGGCGGCGTGTTCGGGTTACCAAAGCCAGCCTCACCTTGTGCACTGTGCATTCACTTTCACCGCCGCTGTATATCATGCCTCGCCTTGTCTCCCTCTCCCCTAGCACCTCTCCATCTCCATCTCTGTCTTGCCGGAGATCCTGAGGTCATACTTCCTCATCTCACTGTGCCACCGCATACCCTCGCCTCCCCCGGTACCACTATTCCCTCGCTAGCCGCTCCAGCACTGAGAGCTTTCTCCCCCGTAAATCAATCCCCCCAAAACCCCACCTTCCAAACTCCACCATGGCCGAACGCGAACCGCGCAGCATCCATATGAGCCACGACTGGAGCAATCTCCCTTGTGATATCCTCGACCTTTGTTGTTCGTGTATGGATATGTTAAGCGTCGTGCGGCTGGCTACATGCTCGAGGGACATGCACACGTCCATCATCGAAGCAAGGCCTAAGCTTTTTAAGACACCCTGCTTGCTGCTATCTGGTCTTGTGAGATTTGCTCACCATGATACGGAGGCGTACATGATGCCCCTCGACTTCAATCCGACCTCCATTAGCTGAAACTTCTTTGCAGGCATGTAGTGGGTCGCCATACATCATTTCCCTCGACTTCGATCCGATCACCATCGCCCGAAACTTCTTGGCAGGTATGTACTAGGTCGGCATGAACTCCCACTGGATGGCTGTCATTAGAGAAGACCGAAAAAATTTGGTGCTCGTGAACTTCCAGACCTCCCATGAGATTATTGACGGTGTCCTGAACTAGGGGGTACTCACCACGTCATCTCCCAATCTATTAGATTGGGCCAAGGACCCCATGGCCGTATACTCATGGGCCAGTTCGGACAGCTGCCGCATACAAGGAAGATTCCACAAGACTTGGCGATCAAGACAAGGACTTCTCCCCACCGGTGTATTCGGTTAGGGCTCTTGTTATCCTAGGCCTCTGGTGCATTATATAAACCGAGGCCAGGATAGTCGATAGATATATAACAACAATCACAACCATAGGCTAGCTCCTAGGGTTTAGCCTCTACGCTCTCGTGGTAGATCAACTCTTGTAATCCTCATATCATCAAGATCAATCAAGCAAGAAGTAGGGTATTACCTCCATCAAGAGGGCCCGAACCTGGGTAAACATCGTGTCCCCTGCCTCCTGTTACCATTAGCCTTAGACACACAGTTCGGGACCCCCTACCCGAGATCCACCGGTTTTGACACCGACATTGGTGCTTTCATTGTGAGGTCCGCTGTGTGATCGGCAAAAGGATCAATGGCTCGCCCGCAGGCCAACTGCGACGCCGGCATCTTCGTCGCCGGCTCGACTGGTCACCTTGGCTCGAACGAGGACCATGCTCCATCTCCGATTGTCATGTTCGAATGGGGGCCTTCTTCAACATCAACTCCGATCTCTATCATGATCATAGAGGAATCATCCACGGAGCTCGAGGGCTCAACGTCAACATTGCCCTCAGGCGGCCGTGCTGTTTTTATGGACAGTGAATTTGTATCCGCCATCACTGCCTCCTCGAGCGTCGGTTTGACGATTGCTTCAGTGGAATAGTGCGGAATTACGTATACAACAGCCATACAAAATTTCGTCAAGTTCCGATGGAGGAATCTCCGACAATCTACGATATACCGGAGCCCTGTCAAATCTGGACGGGAATCTGGACGAGTTTAGGGCGTGGTCTCCAGAGCCCAGCTCGGAGGTCCTTTGGAAGATCCAACCATTCATCTACTATGGAATTCCCATATCTACCACCCCTCCAAATTTCAGCTCAATCCGATGGTTCAAACTCCGGGAACCTTCCGATGAGTGGACCAATTTTCGGATCTGTTTTCTGCGCGAATACGGATCCGACCCGAATTCATGTTTCTTTATGAACGTGATATTGGACAACCTTTTTAGAGGAGTTCTCTTCTAGGGTATTGTGCGTCGTTTTTAAACACGTGCCCGTAAAATTTTAAGCCTCCCCTGAGGTCATCTTCATCATCATGCTGGTGTCAAACCAGTCCGGCAATATTGCTCCAAGGCTGCCGACCTGCGCTAGACACGTCGTCACTTTGTTGAGCCGAGCTCAACTTCTTCGGATCATCATCTCGGCAAGCCGAACAAGATTTCGGCATCGCGAAGGATAAATCATCACCAACATCGCCGCCCCATGGATTACACGGAGCGGGCACACCGGCATCGCCGCACGGTCACTTCATCAAGCCGGCATTGACCACATCACGACCTGCATCGGCTGGGCCGCACTGTTGCTTCTTCAAACCGGTGTCCATCACGCCGACCTACTTCGACTCATCGGCTGACATCAAGGCTTCGACATCTCGGCTGGACCGGGTGCTTCGCCATCTCTTCATCAACCTACTCCGGAGACTTCGGCATCACTAGCCGACCAGCTCCGTCACGTTAGCTGGACCGAGGGCTTTGCCTCGGCGAGCCAACCTTTGCCAGCATCGCCCTGCCATCGCTTTATCGCCCATCAGGAAATGGGTGTGCGGATCGAGTCCCAATTTTGGGAATCACCTTTCTTCGGATTGCTACAACAAATAAACTAGGTGCTATTAATCCTAGTATTTTTCGCTTGTTTGGGTTCATTTTTTCCAAGGAATTATTACTCTGATTTGTCCATTATATGTACACAGGTCTATCAAATGGTGGCCGCATTAACGAGGTCGCATGGTGGTTCGGTCAGTTTCCGTACATGGTCCGGCGAACGCCGCATCCGGAACTTGGACCGACCTATGAATTCAGGCTTTGCCACGCCTTTACCGCATCACGCCGACGCCCTGCATCGACACTAACTTCGGCACCAGGCCATATTTCTTTTATTACTCACTTTGCATAAATTATTTATTATGCAATGGTTTTTTTAAATTATTATTATTACTACTATCTCCGGTTTGCACTATTTTTTGTGCACAGGAAAATGATCCGGGTTGGGCAATATCGTCAACTCGGCGTACCGACATACCATGTCACCTCGGCTAGACGGGGGGCTTCGTCAACACTTCATTACCCCATGCCGGGGACTTCGGCATCACTCTGCCGGCCTGCATTGTCCGTGCTGTGTCACCACTTCGGAGTGCCGAGCTCTTTGCTCCGCCACCTCAGGACCGGCTTGGGGGATGGAACCTTGTCTCGCATCAAGCTTGGACCGCATCATCAATACCAAACACATTAACCAGCTAAGTTGCCTTCATGCTCAAAGTTTTAAAATTTTAACTTGTGTTCGGTTCGACCAAGCATTATACTTTTTTGGAAAAAATTTGCTTGTAAAAAATTTCCTTGTCAAAACTTTGTTTGTGACACACAAATTCAAATACCCCATTTACTTGGGGGCTTCCTTTATGAAGCCTTTCCTCTTGCAAATGATTACACTTGTACGGATTCGTTCCTTGTTCGTGTATTACGCCATAATATGCACCATGTTGACTTAAGCGATTTGCAAGCTCGGTTGCCTCGCTCCTGTGCTTACCCCTACGTTCCCGATTGTTCGGCTAGGGAGTAAAGGGAGCACCTCTGTGATTTTCACGATCGGGTCATCTGAGCCAGACCTCAGACTGGGTGAAGCCAAAAGCTAGCGCTCTTATTGTTTTCAATTATGGTCGGCACACAATGGAACTCATGAGTACAAAAAATCTATTGCACAAGTCTCATAGTAGCAATGAAAAACCGAAGAAAGGTATCGGTGGGGGTACTATTTTCTTCGAAGATGCTTCTTACACTTCGTTAGTAATATAGCATAAGTTCCCTGAGCGCGCTTTGTCTGTTACAGCCTTATGGCCTGATTGCCTGGTTATCGAAAACACCGTCGATATTCTCGACAGGTGGAGTACATAACACTCTTCGGCCCTTGACCGAAGAGGGAGAAGCCGATGGTCGGTTAAGACGCGTTTAAAGTTCGGGTGAACACAGATATGATATAAGTACTTCGGTACATAGAATCATTATACATAAAATTCTTTTACCCAACTCAGTTGGGGGCTCTTAAATTTATATGAGCCGTTTTATAATAAGTGTTCTTCCTCTTAGTCGTTGCAAAGTTTATTATTATTATTATTATTATTATTATTATTATTATTATTTATCACTCCTTTTTTCAACACGAGTGTGTGGTCACTAGCTGGGGAGCCTAATTTCTCTCTCAAAGCCGCTAGAGTTTAGTTTGCTAAACTGGCCTAATGAGAAGTACTCCGCCTTTGGGATAGGAGGTTGAAGCCGTAGGCTGACCCGCTTGAAGTCTTGAGATAGGATGTGTCATGTTAAAGCACGATATAAGCACTTTTTTTTTCTAAAGTCCAATTTTTAGATTGGCACCGAACACTTTATCTTATTCGGATGTCAGGTTTTCACTGACGTTTTTTGGTTTTCCAAGCCTATGGCACTTTTAAACTATTTGTGTGTTTCCAGCATTAGTCTCGTAGTGCAACGCTGGATACCTTTAGAGATTCGGCAAAAACACTCTCGGATATTGCCATATATGCATCGGTTTCGAATTGTGTCTTCAGTCAATAGTTGGGTTGCCCGGCTCCTGTGCTTGCCTCCTACGTTCCGCTTTGTTCGGCTAGGTGTGCAAAGGGAGAACCACTGCGATTGTGCTTCCAGCTCGCATGGTTAAGCACCTCAGTGGAGAAAGCCAAAAACTGACTGTCACAATAGGCGTAAATTGGTCAGCGATCCGATAACTATGTTAAATGACGGGCCGTTCATAACATTGGTCGAAGTGTTTACGGCTTGACCTCGGATGTCGCCGAACACTAACCGGGGGCTCATAGCTAGCTTCCCCAGTTTAAAGCTCCTATGACTAAGAGAAAGTTATAAACCCCGCATATCTAATTGCCTCGTTTCCGCTAACACAACTGCCTTCGGGCACCGAGACGTCGGCTAAGGGTTGTTTTGTTATTGCGGAAACACCCTACGTAGTATCTAAGGGGTAGAGTCCGACGATGGGCCACTTTCAACTGATAAACGGTCGCAATGGAGTCAAAATAATGATGTAAAGTACTTGGATACATAGAATCATTACACATAATCTGTGATTTTACTCTAGATATCGATCCTTAATTCGGCCACCCGTGCCCACATTAAGGCTCGGGGGCTACTGGGCTTTGCGCTCATTATTTACAAATATTAAAGGGGCACATCGATCCCCTGATCTGGTGTTGACACCTGACCAGTGTCTCGGGGGCTACTGCATTGCCTATTCAATGCAGAAAATTCAAAGGGCTCCGTGTTTGGCTTGATCGAACTATGGGAAAGCGCGTCTTCGGACAACAATAAGTACCATCTGGACCTATCTGGCATCATGCTAATATATCACGGCAACTTCTCACGACCCTCTCTCAGGGGCCTGTTCGCCGATCACTATTATCTCTAATATATTACACTGCATTTTTATTCCTATATATGCTGCCGAGCTAGGAGTTGATCCGCCGGCCGATTTCGCGCATCGACCTGAGTCTCAGGGGCTACTGGGAACAGCGGTTTTATGCTTACCTTCAGGTGCATCTCGGGTTTTAGACTGATACACACCTTGAGGGCTACTAGATATACATCGACAGAGAATAAACTGCACCGGTTAAAAATATTCACAAAAAATCAGCCTGCGGTCGGGGTGGTGCACCACCTTGTAAGCAATCCGGCATAAAGCTCGGGTGCTAGCGGCTAGCTCCATAGAGGGCATTTCCGGCATTAAGCTCGGCTAAACTCCTTCAACTTTTTTGGACCAAGATGATATATGACATCTTGGATATAGTCTGGCGTTGGAGCTTGGACACAGTCCGACGTTGGAGCTCGGATACATTTCAGCGTTGGAGCTCGGAAGCAGTCCGACATTGGTGATCGGCTGCAAAAGATACCTCGAATGCAGTCCGGCGTTGGAGCTCGGACGCAAGAGGACACTGCCTCCCGGGAACAACTTCAAAACCCGAGGTGTGGCATAAAAATAACAAGGCATTGATAAAGGCCGGAAACTTAAAGGGGCGCCTCGGATACCCGACGTGTAAACTCTTCAGATGCACTTCGGCGATCCTCGAGATCGAAGATGAGAAGATTTGTTGAACCAGTTTTCAAGACCGACGACTGAAGGTGAAGAATAGTTCGGAAGAATCAAAGAGCGTCCCTAACTTGAAGACCGGTTCAGGGGGCTACTGACGGTGTCCTGGACTAGGGGGTACTCACCACGTCATCTCCCGATCTGTTAGATTGGGCCAAGGACCCCCATGGCCGTATACTCATGAGCCAGTTCAGATAGCTGCCGCATACAAGGAAGATTCCACAAGACTTGGCGATCAAGACAAGGACTTTTCCCCACCGGCGTAGTCGGCTAGGACTCTTGTTATCCTAGGCCTCTGGTGCATTATATAAACCGAGGCCAGGCTAGTCGATAGATATATAACAACAATCACAATCATAGGCTAGCTCCTAGGGTTTAGCCTCTACGATCTCGTGGTAGATCAACTCTTGTAATCCTCATATCATCAAGATCAATCAAGTAGGAAGTAGGGTATTACCTCCATCAAGAGGGCCCGAACCTGGGTAAACAACGTGTCCCCCGCCTCATGTTACCATTAGCCTTAGACGCACAGTTCGGGACCCCCTACCCGAGATCCGCCGGTTTTGACACCGACAATTATCCTTCCTACGTTGGATTATATAGGATTTTACCGTGGCGGTCCAAGTCATCTAGATTACGTCGTCAGTTGGACGCACCGATTTTTGCAGAAGATTGTAATCTGCCAAGTCCCCACACGAGATGCGAATTACGCAGACTTCAAGGTAATTGCCTTGTTCGACCGCGGACTCGCCTATCTTTCCGCTGGTGCCTTCTTTAGCTGGAGACAACTCACCTCGCAGTGGATCGTCAAAGCTAATACACACTTCAGTGATGCTATTGAACACAATAGCATCATCTACGCGATCGAAAAAGCAGATGGCACCACGTATTGCTGGGACGATGCGTGTAAGTTGTTTCTGTCTGATGTTATGATAACGCCATGACACTGTTTGAACTTTTTGTGATGATTGGCATATCCCTGTTTGAGCAGAATTTGAGTAGAACTACGGCAATGTATTAGAGACGCCGTAAATCAGCTATATCTGGAATGAGTTAATTCATGCGATTGTGACCATGTCATTACAGTCAATTTGTATCCTTGAATAATCAAACGGTTAGGAAAATATGGATATTTTCCTTATTTTATAGTAATCTATATACTACTAAATATTAGTGTGTATCAATGGCCATGTTAGTTTCCTCATTTTCGTGATGTAGAAACATGCATCACACTGTTGGTTTCATCTAACCATACATTAGGGAAGTAAATGTGCATATGGAGAACTCTATATTTGGAAGTAGTGAAATCCTGTAATGCTTACCAAGTGTACATACCTATATTCGCCCTTCAGCAATCAATGGCTAGAATAATATCGTCACAAAGATTTTGCCCACAGAACATGAGTATATAACAATGCGTGGTCTATTAGTTTCCTTGAAGAATTTGTTTGCGAGGACAGAACATGAGTACATAACATGCTTGACATGGTAGTTTCCTGTGAAGAATCGATTGCGAGATAACATGAGTATAACCATGCAAGGCACTTCTATATTTTCGAACCCAGTATACATTTCCCTGTATTTTCCTCTTAGTTCCAATAGGGTCATATCAATGTTGTTTCTTTCATTATCCTACTCATATTCTGCACAATGCTGATCTTACATTAACAATGCCTATCCTTTTTGATATGACATAGTGTCCCTACAGTTACTGCCCTTTGTAATCACACCACCTTTGCCAAAAATAGGGAAGCACAACTGGTTCCTCGCTCGATCAGACGATGGCAAAAGACTAATGATCATTCACACACATGAGCCAGAAAAGTTATATTGCAAAAACCCCACTGTGTACAAGCACCATGAAATACGTGAGTATCCGGATAGTGACTGTTACTTCTATGAGCAGGATACCAGCTTGTTGGGGCCTTCAGGATTTTTGAGTTGGAGGCGGGTAAATAGCCTTGGTTCACACTCTCTGTTTCTCGGACTCAATTATCTGATTAACCAGGAGATCACCATTGGCAAGCACCTTGATGGCAGAGAGGCTCTGTTTGCTATGGAAAATTGTGTCTACACGGCGAGCCCTAGGAGTTTGGGAGCAAACTCCCCTGAGTGTCAACGATACAGCCTACAGCCAAAAGAAGGTGAGAATGACAAAGGCATCTAGATTAACTTTGATCCTTGGATGTGTCGAGTCTGACAGGCAGTGATGTGGTTCAAGCCTTCAGGTTGATAGGTAATTGGGCTATTGTGTCGAAAGGGTGGACTACTGGTGTCTCCGGATCATTGGTGGCTGAAGCGGGGCTGCAAATTATGATGGTGTTGGATCATCCCTCTACGAATGACTTGCTATCTTTGCTGCTTGTTCTGGATGGTAGTTCTCTGTTTTGTTATGCATATTCCTTGTAATTTGGTCATCCTTGTCTATGTCACTCTTACTATGTAATAGTTTCCTCTATTTAGAATGTCATTCTCATCTGTATCACGAGAGTCTGAGTGCTGCAGGTGGGTTTGGTGGTCTAGCAAGACTTCTTATGAACTATCATGTCTTGCTGTTTATGCCAGTAGTAGTCACTAGTCAGTGTTTGAATGTTGTATATATCGTTGTTTCAAACAATTTATTGTCTCAAACTGCTGGTGGGCTAAATGAGGGCATCACCATTCTCTAGTGTTCAGAATATACCTCCTTTTTTCAAGTTATAATTTGAGCTCAGTGTCTTTTCGATGATGTACACTTGTTTGGGCCAGCGAGGTGTCGTTGAATATGGGCCAGTGAGGTGTTTTCGTGAGCTTGCCCACCGAGAGCATATTGGTGCATGTTAAAAATTCATGCTACCTTTTCATCCCTAATCTCCTGCCCCTCCCCCACCTCTGGAATCTCTAGTTCCACCAAATCCCCCTCCTGTACTCCCTGTACTCAAGTGCACTATCATGTCGCCGGTCAACGCGGATCTCCGAGACAGAGATCCTAAGGCCCGTCCTGCCTTGCGTGCTATCGCTCAACAGTGGCATGGCGGTGCTTGATGACCAGTTTGCCAGCAAAGTGATGATGGTAACCATCAACAGCGACCGGCCTCCCGTCTCGCCGGAAGACCTTGTCAAAGCTCTTGGCATTGCGCACGACATCCAAATAGGTGACTTGCTCGTCAAAGTCTGTCTGCCATCGGCTGATTTCTTCATCAGGTTCCAGACAACTTTCGACTGCAGTCATGTGTTTAAATCTTCCCGGCGTTTGTTCTGCAATGGCGCCCTGGTGAGCTTTGATTGGTGGCACCCAGGATGGTGCTCGGTGCCCTCTGAGCTTGAGTTTTTAACGAAGCTTACCTTCCACGGCATGCCTCGACGTGCTTGGAACAACGATTCTATGAATGAGCTTATCGACGACCTTGGAGGTGAGGTCTTAAGTATGTTTGTTCCTCCAGACAGCTGGGCTCTGACGGTTATGGCATGGACGAAGGAGCCGTCCACCATACTGAAGGTGATTGGTGTTGAGATAGCGGTGCGGGAACCGGGGTTGTACTATTCATTGCCACCAAGGCCGCCGCGGACCATGTTAGGGATGTACCTGTATCAAGTGTTCGTGCATGTCAAAGAAGTGGTTAATCCATCAATCGAAGTCCTGCCGCTGCCGCTGGTGCCAGGGTCCATCGACGATGTCCATTATAGGAGTCAACGTCAGACTTTCCCTGTGTTGCTCGGAACGGTGGATGGCACAGGGCCTACTCCATCGCGCGGCAGAGGCCACTGCTTCTTTGGGAGAAGAGGCAGGGCTGGCTGCCTGGATGTGCTCTAATTTGAGGTAACAATTGAATCTTGTCCGATACTAGTTAAATCCGAGCTATGGGTGTGAAGCACTAATGAGCCAGTACATTTGATTGTGAGTTGTTCTATTTTTGTACTTGAACTTTTTTTTAGAATGGGTTGTACGTCAACTTAATGTGCTAGCAGAACTTATTGTGTTGTCTGTCTATTTTCTTTGCACAACATTCCAGATATTTCCCCGTCATTGATAAAGACGATGAACCGTTATGTATGAGTTCGTTGGTTTCAACATAGCCCTACCCGTAGCGATCCACTGCTTCCACCCTGATTGTGCCGCCCGCGTGAAATTTTTGTATGCAAGTTCAGTGTGCTATGATGTTCTATATGATTGTGTCATATAAGTTTTTACTGAGCATCAGCAATGCATATGGCTGAAAGATGTATTTTCAAGCATCGATCGATGGGTCTCTCTCTCTCTCTCACACACACACGCAGAAGTGGGACCCGTTGAATTATTTCTTTGCTCGTGACATCTTTTAATTAGGTTCCACTATACTCTAACTTTTTTTCTTAAGTTATTAATTGAGCTCAGTGACTTCAAAAAGTTGTACAGAAGCTTTGTTTGGGCCTTTCCGGCATCGCTGAATGTGTGCTGAGTAGCCATGTAAAGTTGTACTGTACTACACAGGCCTTTTTTGAACATCAGCAATGCAATTGGGCCGACAGTTGTACACAATATCCGGGCCAACTTGTTATTCTCCACCCCGCTGGGCTTCCAATCTTTCCTAGGAGGGATGTATTAGGCTTAAAAATAAAATGAGCTTGAAGAAATAATAAATGGGATGTAATTATAAAAGCTGGGCAGTAACTATATAAAAAAGCACCAAACACGTAATTATTGGATTTTGAAAAGTTTAATTTCATTACTTGTTGCGCGCACAATATTTCGTTGGATTTTTACGTAATACAAATTTATTTTGAAATTATATTCAATTTGACTAGAAATTTTGGGATCAAAATATTTCGGATTCCATCAAAATGTGGGAAATTTTATTGAATTCTGTTTTGAGCAGTTGGTTGAAATTATTAATCGTTGTCTTAGCTAGAAAATGGGCTGTACTTTTAACAAACTATAAATGGGCTATCACAAATTCCATTAGAATTCAAAAATGGTATGTACATTCTTACAAATCGCAAATGGGCTATATGTTCTCTGCCACACACTTGTGGGCCTACTAAGTTGACGCGTACGCAAGACTTTGTCAACTTATAGTCAACACACGGTTCTAGCAGCAGTGGCCGTTGGATGTACATCCAACAAATGTCATGCTTCTTCTTCAATCTCGGATATTCTTGCTTCAGCCACCCAAAAAATGATTCCTCCCCCAAACATCTGGTGCGCACCATTTTGGAGGCTGACTTGTGGGCCTACTAAGTTGATGCGTACCAAGGGATTTGTCAACTTAGTCAATATAAATGATTCTAGATGTAGTGATCGTATGATGTCCATCCAACGGCCGTCGTGCTTCTTCATCCTCTGGTATTCTTGCTCCAGCCGCCCAAACCAGCGCCGGCCGTGCCGCCTGCTCCTGCCTCCCGTGTCCGGCTGTGCTACCACCGCTGGCTATGCCATCCCTCTATACTCACCCACACCTCCTGTTATTCTCCGGTGATGGCAGCCTCACACCGCAGCCGAAGCAGTAAACCCACGTACTCCCCTCCGCGTGGGCATCCACTGCCACGTCTTCTCCGGCTCCGTGTCGTTCCCTTCCTAGTCCTCGCCACTGTCCACTGCCTTGGTGCTCTCGAGAGAGAACCAAGGTCAACATGGTCAAAGAAGGACAGCCATCGGAAGAGGACTTTAGGTGGTGAGGCTGACAACTGGACCCACCAGCTACATCTTCGAACACAAGTGCCTCCTTATTACTCGAAAAATAAAAACGATTCCTCCCCTTGACAGTTGGGACGACCAGCTATATCTTCGCAAACAAGGAAGTGCGTCCTTATCCTCCCTGACCGCTGGGACCCACCTGGTCAAAGCGTACGTAGCATTGTCTATCTGGTCGCGAATGTGTACGTACATACTGGTCGGTCGGTCTCTCTGCAAGTACGAACCGTGGCCGAGTAAGTAGCGACACGTGTTGTTCTAGAGCATCCGACATAGCAGTTCACACAGTCCCATCTAAGTCCTGTACACATACGTACAGCCACAGGGCAAAAATACGGCCACGTACGTACATACAGGCGGGGTCTCGAGCGCGTACTTGTGCATATATACGGACGACCAGGGCTTCTGTACATGGAGAGGCAACGGACGGCAGCAACGGCATCCTGTTCATCGGGAAGCGAACCGGCTGGGTCGGAACGAAGAAACAATGTCCTGTTCATCGGGAGGCAACCGACTGGGTCGGAATGCATCCTGTTCAATGGGAGCCAACTGGCTTAGACGGAACAGCCGAAATGGGGTCTGACGTACCGTAGAACGGAGGAAACGGCCTTCTGTTCGACCGGCCACGGTCGAAACAGGATCCTGTTCATCAGGAGGGGTCTGGCGTTCCGCAAAACGGAGGAAACGGACTTGTGTTTGAGTGCCTACGGTCAAAACGGGGTCCTGATACATCTCCATTGTATCTACTTTTCCAAACACTTTTGCCCTTGTTTTGGACTCTAACTTGCATGATTTGAATGGAACTAATCCGGAGTGACGATGTTTTCAGCAGAATTGCCATGGTGTTATTTTTGTGCAGAAATAAAAGTTCTCGGAATGAGCTGAAAATCAATGGTGATTATTTTTGGAATATATAAAAAATACTTGAAGAAGAATCCAAGTCAGGGGGCCCACACCCTGTCCACGAGGGTGGGGGTCGCGCCTACCCCCTGGGCGCGCCCCTGCCTCGTGGGCCCCCTGACGCTCCACCGACCTCAACTCCAACTCCATATATTCGTGTCCAGGGAGAAAAAATTGAAGAGAAGGATTCATCGCGTTTTATGATACGGAGCCGCCGCCAAGCCTAAACTCTCTCGGGAGGGCTGATCTGGAGTCTGTTCGGGGCTCTGGAGAGGGGAATCCGTCGCCATCATCATCATCAACCTTCCTCCATCACCAATTTCATCATGCTCACCGCCGTGTGTGAGTAATTCCATCGTAGGCTTGTTGGACGGTGATGGGTTGGATGAGATTTATCATGTAATCGAGTTAGTTTTATTAGGGCTTGATCCCTAGTATCCACTATGTTCTGAGATTGATGTTGCTATGACTTTGCTATGCTTAATGCTTGTCACTAGGGCCCGAGTGCCATGATTTCAGATCTGAACCTATTATGTTTTCATGAATATATGTGAGTTCTTGATCCTATCTTGCAAGTTTATAGTCACCTATTATGTGTTATGATCCGTTAACCCCGAAGTGACAATAATCGGGACCATTACCGGTGATGACCGTAGTTTGAGGAGTTCGTGTATTCACTATGTGTTAATGCTTTGGTCCGGTACTCGATTAAAAGGAGGCCTTAATATCCCTTTGTTTCCAATAGGACCCCGCTGCCACGGGAGGGTAGGACAAAACATTTCATGCAAGTTCTTTTCCATAAGCACGTCTGACTATATTCGGAATACATGACTACATTACATTGATGAACTGGAGCTAGTTCTGTGTCACCCTATGTTATAACTGTTGCATGATTGATCGCATCCGACATAATTCTCCATCACTGATCCAATGCCTACAAGCTTTTCATATATTGTTCTTCGCTTATTTACTTTTCCGTTGCTACTGTTACAATCACTATAAAACCCCAAAATATTACTTTTTCTACCGTTACCACTATTATCATATTACTTTGCTACTAAATACTTTGTTGCAGATATTAAGTTTCCAGGTGTGGTTGAATTGACAACTCGGCTGCTAATACTTGAGAATATTCTTGGCTCCCCTGGTGTCAAATCAATAAATTTGGGTTGAATACTCTACCCTCGAAAACTGTTGCGATCCCCTATACTTGTGGGTTATCAAGACTATTTTCTGGCGCCGTTGCCGGGGAGCATAGCTCTCTTCTTTGAGTCACTTGGGATTTATATCTGCTTATCATTATGAAGAACTTGAAACATCAAAGAACCAAGATTTTTCCCTCAACTACGAGGGGAGGTAAGGAACTGCCATCTAGGTCTGCACTTGATTCACCTTCTATTATGAGTAAACTTTTGACACCTACACCTGCTATTCATTCTGATATGTCGCATGTTATTGATCATGCCACTTTTGCTTTGCATGATACTTATGATGAAACTACTTCTATGCTTGATACCACTATGCCATTAGGTGAATTTCTTGATGAACAACTTGCTAGGGCTAGAGAGAATGAAATTATTGAACCTGATAATATTGATGAAAGTGATGATGAAGATTCTCCCCCTAGATATGAATTGCCTGTTGTTCCTGAGGGTTATGTTATGGATGAAGAAACTTCTAGAGACTTCTTAACTTGCAATGATAGATCTGATCTTAAGAAATTATTGGCTAAGCTTAAAGAAAAGTCTTTGAATGCTAGAATGAAATATGACCCTCTTTTGCTACTTAACCTATATTTATTACTGATAAGGATTATGATTTCTCTGTCGATCCTAAGTTAATTACTTTGGTTGAATCGGATCCTTTTTATGGCTATGAATCTGAAACTGTTGTGGCACATCTTACTAAATTAAATGATATAGCCCCCCCCCCCCCCCCGTTTACTCATGATGAGAAAACTCGCTATGACTTTATCCTTAAGTTGTTTCCGTTCTCATTAAAGGGTGATGCTAAAACATGGTTTAATTCTCTTGATCCTGGTTGTGTGCATAGTTACCAGGATATGATTTATTACTTCTCTGCTAAATATTTCCCCGCTCATAAGAAACAAGCTGCTTTAAGGGAAATATATAATTTTGTGCAAATTGAAGAAGAGAGTCTCCCACAAGCTTTGGGGAGGCTTCTCCGATTACTTAATGCTTTGCCTCATCATCCTCTTAAGAAAAATGAAATACTTGATATCTTTTATAATGGACTAACCGATGCTTCCAGAGATTACCTGGATAGTTGTGCTGGTTGTATTTTCAGGGAAAGAACTGTTGATCAAGCTGAATTGTTATTGAATAATATATTGACTAATGAAAACAATTGGACACTTCCTGAACCAACTCCTAAGCCAACTCCAAAGAAAAGGGGTATTCTATTTCTCAGTCCTGAAGATATGCAAGAGGCAAAGAAATCTATGAAATAAAAAGGTATTAAAGCTGAAGATGTTAAGGATTTACCACCTATTGAAGAAATACATGGTCTTGATAACCCGACACAGGTAGTAAAGGTAAATTATCTCTATAGATTTGATAAATGTGAAATTCCATTTACTAAGTTTGCTAGCCAATGCTTGGATGAGTTTGATGACTTTATGGTTAAACAAGAAAACTTCAATGCTTATGTCGGTAGACAATTGAAACACAATGTGATATGCTTGAACACTTGAGTGATTATATGGCTAATGTTAAAGGTGAACTTAAACTTATTAGTAAACATGCTTCTATGGTTACCACTCAAGTAGAACAAGTACTTAAAGCTCAGAATGATTTTCTCAATGAACTAAATAATAAGAAGAATGATAATGATGTTAGAGTTATGACTAAAGGCAGTAAAATGACTCAGGAACCTTTGTATCCTGAGGGCCATCCTAAGAGAATTGAGCAAGATTCTCAAAGAACTAATGTTGATACACCTAGTCCTTCTAAGAGGAAGAAAAAGAAACATTGTAGGACTTTGCATGCTTCTAGTGAACCTGTTGTTGACACACCTGAGAATCCCAATGATATTTCTATTTTTGATGCTGAAACACAATCTGGTAATGAACATGAACCCAGTAATAATGTTAAGGATGATGTTCATGTTGATGCCCAACCTAGTAATGACAATGATGTAGAAATTGAACCTGTTGTTGATCTTGATAACCCACAATCAAAGAATCAATGTTATGATAAGAGAGACTTTGTTTCTAGGAAGCATGGTAAAGAAAGAGAACCATGGGTTCAGAAACCCATGCCTTTTCCTCCTAAACCATCCAAGAAAAAGGATGATGAGGATTTTGAGCGCTTTGCTGAAATGATTAGACCTATATTTTTGCGTATGCGTTTGACTGATATGCTTAAAATGAATCCTTATGCTAAATATATGAAGGATATTGTTACTAATAAAAGAAAGATACCAGAAGCTGAGATATCCACCATGCTTTCTAATTACACTTTTAAGGGTGGAATACCAAAGAAACTTGGAGATCCCGGAGTACCAACTATACCATGCTCCATTAAAAGAAACTATGTTAAAACTGCTTTATGTGATCTTGGAGCCGGTGTTAGTGTTGTTCCTCTCTCTTTATATTGTAGACTTGATTTGAATAAGTTGACACGTACTAAAATATCTTTGCAAATGGCTGATAAATCAACTGCTATATCTGTCGGTATTTGTGAGGATGTGCCTGTTGTAGTTGCAAACGTTACTATTTTAACGGACTTTGTCATTCTTGATATTCCCGAGGATGATAGTATATCTATTATTCTTGGAAGACCCTTTTTGAATACTGCAGGGGTTGTTATTGATTGCAATAAAGGCAATGTCACTTTTCATGTTAATGGTAATGAGCATACGGTACACTTTCCGAGGAAACAACCTCAAGTCCACAGTATCAATTCTATTGGAAAATTTTCAACCATTACTATTGGAGGTTTTGAATTTCCTCTTCCTATTGTCAAGAATAAATATGATATCCTTATTGTTGAGGATGTGCATATCCCCTTTGAGGTAACCTAGTGTTATTAGAAAATTCTCCAGTTTCATGTTATTCGAAATGAGTTTGTTAACAAGACCCGATCAACCTTGTTAGTGGATTCCTTTTGATGAGCATGAGATGGATGAATTTAGAAAACACAACCTTCTGTACCCCCTTTTTACTTTCTATTATTTATATTAAATAAAGCAAAAAGAGTATTTTATGTATGTTTTCTGAATTATCCTTGCAGTAAAAAAATACCCCGAAAATAAAAGTTCTCCAAATGCCCTGAAATTTAAATATGATTTTTTCTAGAATATTTGAGAATATCTGGCACTGAGAACACATCAAGGGAAGCAGCCACGTGCCCGCCCCTGCCTCGTGGACCCCACGTGGTCCCCTCCACTTATTCCAGCCACCACACACTCCTTCTTCCTCCCAGAAAAATCACTAGCCAGCTTAAACACGAGTTCTTGCTCATCTTGCTGCCATTTTCGATCTCCTTGCTCAAAGCTCCATTCATAAAACTGCTTTGGGGGATTGTTCTTCGGTATGTGACTCCTCCAATGGTCCAATCAATTTTTGTTCTAGTGCTTTATTCATTGCAAATTTTTGCTGCTTAGGTGACCCTGTTCTTGAGCTTGCATGTCAAATTTATATGGTCAAAAGTAGTTTTAATGCATGATATAGCCTCTAGACACTTGTAGGAGTAGTTGTTATCAATTTTGTTGAGTTTGGTTCACTTTTATTTTAAGTTACAAAAAATTTCAGAAATTTTCAAAAAAAGAAGAGATTTTTGAGGGGCTCATCGAGTCGAAGCTCGAAGGATAAGCAAAGTGAAGAGAAGAAGAAGCCCAAGTATAATCTCCCTCATACTGCGGAGGTTCGGCCATGTGAATGGCCTTGTGATGAGTTCTTGAAAGAGGCCCAGATTCATGAAGATTTTTATCATTTAGCTGAGAATGCAGGCCTCACCGCCTTCCTCCACGACTAGCGTGAACAGTATCTCTTACTCACCAATATCTTTGTGCAAAATTTTCATTCCCATGCTAGGAGATCACCACCTTTGGTGGAATTTTATTTATATGATGTGCATATAGGAACCACATCGTAATGATGTGGAGGGATTTATTGATATGATTGCTATAGGGGAAACAAGGAAAGTTTCCGATGCGAGAATCACTAGCATACATTTTTCCTGTTCTATGTTACTTCGCAATATTTGCTAGTAGATGCTTAATTGGTCGCAGGAACTGTGAGAACCTTGGTGCTCCTGATATTGCTATTTTGTGCCATGCCTTGTTTAATGATACTACTTTATGCTTAGGCGCTATTGTTGCTAGACGGTTAAATCTGAACCGTACAAAGGGCCCCATCCTCGGAGGCATCTTTGCCTCGCGCCTTGCTAAACACTTTAACATACCTATCAAGCATTATGAGAAAGAGGAAAAGTTGCTGCCTCCTATTGCTCTAGGTTATAAGAGTATGGTAGCACATGAGTTTATTGTTAAGGATAGAAATAAGACACTCAAATATAAATTTATATTTAACAAAAATTATTGTGAGTTTATTACCTTGCCTTCGCCCTCTTTGTTTAACATATTTTCAGGCATATACCTTGTTTCATCGGAGGACATTCTTGCCTACCGAACCAGATGACAGCTGCAGAGCCGGAACCACTATCTGACCCTCACCGTTAGTCCATTTACCAGTGGAATCCGAAGGTGTCGGCGTTCTGGGAATGGGGGTCCCCAGACTTGCCTGCCTGCGGCCCACGGCGTGGCTTTGCTAGCAGGCCTGTACGGCCCATCTTCATCAGCAAGGAATCAAGACCTTCGTGAGGGGCCAAGCCTCGTGAGGCGGACGACACAAGACCTCCTTAGGAGCGGCCTCACCAGGCTAGCTCATGAGGGGCATAGAGTTCAAGGCCACGCAAACCTCACGAGGTTCTCGTGACGTGAGCCATGACGATCGAGACCAGGCGGGCGCCAGCGCACGCAGCGTCCTTGTTTCCTCTTTGGTGCTAAGGGGGCAAGCGCAGGCGCGAAGTACCAAGGCATCAAGCAAAGGTTTCCATATCGGTGCAATGAGACCAGGACCAGCCGGACGGCAAGACGGAGGTCATCATGGAGCCCAAGGCGGCGTTACCACCAGAGCCTTTTGCAGGCGAAGACCACTTTTGTCAAGATAAGCTGTACTAGCTGTCCCCTTTCAAATTGGCCGTTGTTGGCTCCCTTCCGCTCAATATTTGGGGATAGGACCAGGGCCTCTATAAATAGGACTGGCCACCACCATAGCTATAGAAGAGGACGGAGCTGATCAAATCCACACACACACACACAAGTTCGCCAAGCACAAGAACACCTCAACCTCAGGAGGCTGTTCTTCCCCTTGTACTGTTCTTCATCAGCCCAAGAGGCAATCCACCACCACCACCACACTAGAGTAGGGTATTACACCACAACGGTGGCCCGAACCAGTATAAATCATGTGTCCTTTGTGTTGCGAGTTCGTCGAGTTAGTCCGTAAGATACTAGCTGAGTTAGGACATGGATCGGTTGGGGGAGATCTTCGTGCGCACCCCAAAGTTTGAACCTTAAGGGTTTTGCCGAAACCCGTGATCCGACATTTGGCGCGCCAGGTAGGTGTACGCCAGAGTCTTTCTTCCGTCGATTCGCACTCCACCATCTCCACGCCCGCTCCCCCATGGTAGGCACCCCTCCAGGGGGATCTACCGATGCCCATGGCGGCGCTCGGGGGCTCTGAGCCCTTGCCCCCGCCTTGCGGCGGGTGCAGTGGCCACCCAAGTTCAAGCCGAAGATGCCTCCATGCTACGACGGTGCGGCAGACCCATTGGCTTTCCTGCTGACTGATATGTCTCCAACGTATCTATAATTTTTGATTGCTCCATGCTATATTATCTACTGTTTTGGACTATATTGGGCTTTATTTTCCACTTTTATATTATTTTTGGGATTAACCTATTAACCGGAGGCCCAGCCCAGAATTGATGTTTTGTGCCTATTTCAGTGTTTCGAAGAAACAGAATATCAAACAGAGTCCAAACATAAAAATCCTTTTTGGAACGTGATTTTCTTCTCGGATAAGACCCAGGAGACTTGGACCCTACTCCAAGAAGTACCAGAGGCGGTCACGAGGGTAGGGGGCGCCCCCCCTACAGGGCGCGCCCCTGCCTCGTGGGCCCCTCAATGCTCCACCGACGTACTCCTTCCTCCTATATATACCCACGTACCCCCAAACGATCAGAAGAGGAGCCAAAAACCTAATTCCACCGCCGCAACTTTCTGTATCCACAAGATCCCATCTTGGGGCCAGTTCCGGAGCTCCGTCGGAGAGGGCCGTCATCATGGAGGGCTTCTACATCATCATAGCCCCTCCGATGAAGTGTGAGTAGTTTACCTCAGACCTTCGGGTCCATAGTTAGTAGCTAGATGTCTTCTTCTCTCCTTTTGGATCTCAATACAATGTTCTCCCCCTCTCTCGTGGAGATCTATTCGATGTAATCTTCTTCTTTTGCGGTGTGTTTGTTGAGACCGATGAATTGTGGGTTTATGATCAAGTCTATCTATGAACAATATTTGAATCTTCTCTGAATTCTTTTATGTATGATTGGTTATCTTTGCTAGTCTCTTCGAATTATCCGTTTGGTTTGGCCAACTAGATTGGTAGTTCTTGCCATGGGAGAAGTGCTTAGCTTTGGGTTCGATCTTGCGGTGTTCTTTCCCAGTGACAGAAGGGGCAGCAAGACACGTATTGTATCGTTGCCATCGAGGATAACAAGATGGGGTTTATTTCATATTGCATGAATTTATCTCTCTACATCATGTCATCTTGCTTAAAGCGTTACTCTGTTTTTAACTTAATACTCTAGATGCATGCTAGATAGCGGTCGATGAGTGGAGTAATAGTAGTAGATGCAGAATCCTTTTGATCTACTTGTCACGGACGTGATGCCTATATACATGATCATGCCTAGATATTGTCATGACTATGCTCAATTATGTCAATTGCTCAACAGTAATTTGTTCACCCATCGTAGAAAACTTATTCTCTCGAGAGAAGCCACTAGTGAAACCTATGGCCCTCGGGTCTATTCTCATCATATCAATCTCCATCACTTTAATCTTGTTTTGTTTTTACTTTGCCTTTTACTTTTCACTTTGCATCTTTATGTCAAAAATACCAAAAATATTATCTATCGGATCTCACTTCCGTAAGTGACCGTGAAGGGATTGACAACCCCTAATCGCGTTGGTTGCGTTGAGCTCTTTGTGTTGTGTAGGTACGAGGGACTTGCGCGTGGCCTCCTACTGGATTGATACCTTGGTTCTCAAAAACTGAGGGAAATACTTACGCTACTCTGTTGCATCATCCCTTCCTCTTCGGGGAAAACCAACGCAAGCTCAAGACGTAGCAAGAAGGATTTCTTGCGCCGTTGCTGGGGAGTCTATGCAAAAAGTCAATATACCAAGTACCCATCACAATCCCTATCTCTCGCATTACATTATTTGCCATTTGCCTCTCGTTTTCCTCTCCCCCCAATTCACCCTTGCCATTTTATTCGCCCTCTCTCGCTATCCTCCCTCTCTATTTGCCTCTTCTGGCCCGTTTGCTTTTGTTTGCTTGTATGGTTGGAATAGTCATTTATTTATTACTAAACATAGAACTTATGAGATTGATAATAGTGTTTGCAATATTATTGAAAGTGGGTTTGGAGAAGTCATGACTTTAGTTAATGTTAATCCCACTATTTTGGAAGAGTGTCAACTTTGCATGCATGTGGATCATGTTGAAAATATTTTATGTGATAGCTATTTTGTTGAATTTGCTTATGATCCTACATGTAATTACTATGAGAGAGGAAAATATGGTTGTAGAAATCTTCATGTTACTAAATTACCTCTCGTTATGTTGAGATTGCTATTGTTTCTTTCCGCTTCCTTGCATCTGCTAGTTTTTGCTTGCCTTGACAATTTGTTTGCCTATAAGATGCCTATGCATAGGAAGTATGTTAGACTTAGATGTGTTTGTCACATGTTTTATGATGCCCTCTTTGTGCTTCAATTCTTGTCTTTCATGTGAGCATCATTAAAATTATCAATGCCTAGCTATAAGGCTTTAAAGAAAAGCGCTTGTTGGGAGACAACCCAATATTTTTCCTTGCTGTTATTCAATAAATAAATTATTTAGGGTCTATTTTGGTTGTGTTTTTTGTGTTTAATTAGTGTTTGTGCCAAGTAGAACCGTTGGGAAGACTTGGGGAAAGTCTTGTTGAACTTGCTGTAAAAAACAGAAACATTAGCGCTCACGAGAACTGCTGTCATTTTTATTTGAAGAGTGATATTTAGTTAATTCTTTTTGCATATGATTAATAGATAAATTCCTCACATCCAGAAGTTTATTTTCGAATTTTTGGGGTTCCATATCTTGCACTAGCTACAGATTACTACAGACTATTCTGTTTTTGACAGATTCTGTTTTTCGTGTGTTGTTTGCTTATTTTGATGAATCTATGGTTAGTAAAATAGTTTATAATCCATATATAAGTTGGAATACAGTAGATTTAACACAAAACTAAATAAAGAATGAGTTCATTACAGTACCTTGAAGTGGTTTTATGTTTTCTTTCTCTAACGGAGCTCACGAGATTTCTATTGAGTTTTGTGTTGTGAAGTTTTCAAGTTTTGGGCGAGTTCTTTTGATGGATTATGGAACAAGGAGTGGCAAGATTCTAAGCTTGGGGATGCCCATGGCACCCCCAAGATAATCCAAGGAAACCAAAAAGTCAAAGCTTGGGGATTTCCCGGAAGGCATCCCCTCTTTCGTCCACTTCCATCGGTAATTTACTTGGAGCTATATTTTTATTCACCAACATGATATGTTTTTTGCTTGGAGCGTCTTGTATTATTTGTTTATTTGTTTGTTAGTATGGTACAATCATCCTTGCTGTACACACCTTTTGAGAGAGTCATCTATGAATTAAAATTTGATAGAATACTCTATGTGCTTTACTTATATCTTTTGAGCTATGTAGTTTTGCTCTATGTGCTTCACTTATATCTTTTGAGCATTATAATTTTGCTCTATGTGCTTCACTTAGATCTTTTAGAGAACGGTGGTGGTTTGTTTTAAAGAAACTATTTATCTCTCATGCCTCACTTAAATTATTTTGAGAGTCTTAATAGCATGGTAATTTCCTTAATATAAATATGCTTGGTGTTCAAGATATGTGAAATTTTCTTTTGAGTGCATTGAATACTAAGAGAAGATTGAAGCATGATAATTGTTTTGAGATATGGAGGTGATAATATTAGAGTTATGCTAGTTTAGTAGTTGTGAATTTAAAGAATACTTGTGTTAAAGTTTGTGATTCCCGTAGCATGCACGTATGGTGAACCGTTATGTGATGAAGTCGGAGCATAATTTATTTATTGATTGTCTTCCTTATGAGTGGCGGTCGGGGATGAGCGATGGTCTTTTCCTACCAATCTATCCCCCTAGGAGCATGTGCATAATACTTTGCTTTGATAACTTCTAGATTTTTGCAATAAGTATATGAGTTCTTTATGACTAATGTTGAGTCCATGGATTATATGCACTTTTTCCCATCCTTCCACCATTGCTAGCCTCTCTAATACCGCGCACCTTTCGCCGGTATCATACACCCACCATATACCTTCCTCAAAATAGCCACCATACCTACCTATCATGGAATTTCCATAGCCATTCCAAGATATATTGCCATGCAACTTTCCACCGTTCCGTTTATTATGACACGCTCCATCATTGTCATATTGCTAGCATGATCATGTAGTTGACATCGTATTTGTGGCAAAGCCACCATTCATAATTCTTTCATACATGTCACTCTTGATTCATTGCATATCCCGGTACACCGCCGGAGGCATTCATATAGAGTCATATTTGTTCTAAGTATCGAGTTGTAATTGTTGAGTTGTAAGAAAAATAAAAGTGTGATGATCATCATTTTCTAGAGCATTGTCTCAAGTGAGGAAAGGATGATGGAGACTATGATTCCCCCATAAGTCGAGATGAGACTCCGGACGAAAAAATAGGCCATAAAAAAAGAGAAAAGGCCCAAATATACAAAATGAGAGAAAAAGAGAGAAGGTACAATGTTACTATCCTTTTACCACACTTGTGCTTGAAAGTAGCACCATGATCTTAATGATAGAGAGTCTCTCGTGATGTCACTTTCATATACTAGTGGGAATTATTCATTATAGAACTTGGCTTGTATATTCCAATGATGGGCTTCCTCAAATTGCCCTAGGTCTTCGTGAGCAAGCGAGTTGGATGCACACCCACTTAGTTTCTTTTGATGAGCTTTCATATACTTATAGCTCTAGTGCATCCGTTGCATGGCAATCCCTACTCACTCACATTGATATCTATTGATGGGCCTCTCCATAGACCGTTGATACGCCTAGTTGATGTGAGACTATCTTCCCCTCTTTTTGTCTTCTCCACAACCACCCTTCTATTCCACATAGTGTTATGTCCATGGCTCACGCTCATGTATTGTGTGAAGATTGAAAAAGTTTTGAAAAAGTTAGAGTATGAAACAATTGCTTGGCTTGTAATCGGGGTTGTGCATGATTTAAATACTTTGTGTGGTGAAGATAGAGCATAGCCAGACTATATGATTTTGTAGGGATAACTTTCTTTGGCCATGTTATTTTGAGAAGACATAATTACTTTATTAGTATGCTTGAAGTGTTATTATTCTTTATGTCAATATGAACTTTTGTCTTGAATCTTTCTAATCTGAGTATCCATACCACAATTAAGAAATTTTGCATTGAAATTATGCCAAGTAGCACTCCGCATCAAAAATTCTCTTTTTATCATTTACCTACTTGAGGACGAGCATGAATTAAGCTTGAGGATGCCTGATACGTCTCCAACGTATCTATAATTTTTGATTGCTCCATGCTATATTATCTACTGTTTTGGACTATATTGGGCTTTATTTTCCACTTTTATATTATTTTAACCAGAGGCCCATCCCAGAATTGCTATTTTTTTTGCCTATTTCAGTGTTTCGAATAAACAGAATATCAAACGGAGTCCAAACAGAAAAATCCTTTTTGGAACGTGATTTTCTTCTCGGATAAGACCCAGGAGACTTGGACCCTACTCCAAGTAGTACCAGAGGTGGTCACGAGGGTAGGGGGCGCGCCCCCTGCCTCGTGGGCCCCTCGGTGCTCCACCGACATACTCCTTCCTCCTATATATACCCACGTACCCCCTAACAATCAGAAGAGGAGCCAAAAACCTAATTCCACCGCCGCAACTTCCTGTATCCACGAGATCCCATCTTGGGGCCTGTTCCGGAGCTCTGCCGGAGAGGGTCGTCATCACGGAGGGCTTCTACATCATCATAGCCCCTCTGATGAAGTGGAGTAGTTTACCTCAGACCTTCGGGTCCATAGTTAGTAGCTAGATGTCTTCTTCTCTCCTTTTGGATCTCAATACAATGTTCTCCCCCTCTCTCGTGGAGATCTATTCGATGTAATCTTCTTCTTTTGCGGTGTGTTTGTTGAGACCGATGAATTGTGGGTTTATGATCAAGTCTATCTATGAACAATATTTGAATCTTCTCTGAATTCTTTTATGTATGATTGGTTATCTTTGCTAGTCTCTTCGAATTATCCGTTTGGTTTGGCCAACTAGATTGGTAGTTCTTGCCATGGGAGAAGTGCTTAGCTTTGGGTTCGATCTTGCGGTGTTCTTTCCCAGTGACAGAAGGGGCAGCAAGACACGTATTGTATCGTTGCCATCGAGGATAACAAGATGGGGTTTATTTCATATTGCATGAATTTATCTCTCTACATCATGTCATCTTGCTTAAAGCGTTACTCTGTTTTTAACTTAATACTCTAGATGCATGCTAGATAGCGGTTGATGAGTGGAGTAATAGTAGTAGATGCAGAATCCTTTTGATCTACTTGTCACGGACGTGATGCCTATATACATGATCATGCCTAGATATTGTCATGACTATGCTCAATTATGTCAATTGCTCAACAGTAATTTGTTCACCCATCGTAGAAAACTTATTCTCTCGAGAGAAGCCACTAGTGAAACCTATGGCCCTCGGGTCTATTCTCATCATATCAATCTCCATCACTTTAATCTTGTTTTGTTTTTACTTTGCCTTTTACTTTTCACTTTGCATCTTTATGTCAAAAATACCAAAAATATTATCTATCGGATCTCACTTCCGTAAGTGACCGTGAAGGGATTGACAACCCCTAATCGCGTTGGTTGCGTTGAGCTCTTTGTGTTGTGTAGGTACGAGGGACTTGCGCGTGGCCTCCTACTGGATTGATACCTTGGTTCTCAAAAACTGAGGGAAATACTTACGCTACTCTGTTGCATCATCCCTTCCTCTTCGGGGAAAACCAACGCAAGCTCAAGACGTAGCAAGAAGGATTTCTTGCGCCGTTGCTGGGGAGTCTATGCAAAAAGTCAATATACCAAGTACCCATCACAATCCCTATCTCTCGCATTACATTATTTGCCATTTGCCTCTCGTTTTCCTCTCCCCCCAATTCACCCTTGCCATTTTATTCGCCCTCTCTCGCTATCCTCCCTCTCTATTTGCCTCTTCTGGCCCGTTTGCTTTTGTTTGCTTGTATGGTTGGAATAGTCATTTATTTATTACTAAACATAGAACTTATTCTCTCGAGAGAAGCCACTAGTGAAACCTATGGCCCTCGGGTCTATTCTCATCATATCAATCTCCATCACTTTAATCTTGTTTTGTTTTTACTTTGCCTTTTACTTTTCACTTTGCATCTTTATGTCAAAAATACCAAAAATATTATCTATCGGATCTCACTTCCGTAAGTGACCGTGAAGGGATTGACAACCCCTAATCGCGTTGGTTGCATTGAGCTCTTTGTTTTGTGTAGGTACGAGGGACTTGCTCGTGGCCTCCTACTGGATTGATACCTTGGTTCTCAAAAACTGAGGGAAATACTTAGCTATTCTGCTGCATCATCCCTTCCTCTTCGTGGAAAACCAACGCAGGCTCAAGACGTAGCACTGACGTACGAGGAGGCCCTTCTAGAAGCTAGGGGTGACGACAAGATCATGGCCAACTGGCTCCCAATGGCCCTTGTAGGCATGCAGCGCGCCTAGCTCCTCCATTTGCCGGATTGTTCTGTCGCCACCTGGGAGGAGCTGCACAACCTCTTGATCACTCGCTTCGGGGAACCGGCGGCCCCCATCGTCGCAGCTCTCCTTGGCGGTTCGCAAGCCCCACCCTCAGATCGGCATGTCAAGCCGTACTTCCGCCAGATCGGCGCTGCTTCCAAGCGCCCGTGGGCTCTGCCTAGCTGGGCCGCGCCTGAGGCCGACCTCACCTTCGACTCAGAGGATCATCCCTCCTCCACCGTCGGCTCGGGTGCGCTCCCGATGCTGTGTGCGCCCACCATCTGCCACGTGTCTGTCACCAAGATGCTCGTCGACGGTGGCGCCGGCCTCAATGTGCTCTCCGTTGAAGCCTTCAGCCTCCTTCATGTACCGTCCGAGCGGCTCCGCCCCAGCAAGCCCTTCTCGGGGGTTAGCAGAGGCTTCACCCGCTCCCTGGGGCAGATCCGCCTCCCCGTGACCTTTGGCACGCGCGACAACTACCGCACCGAGCTCATCGACTTCGACATCACCCGCATTGGCCTCCCGTACAACGCCATCCTCGGGTACCCAGCTCTGGCCCAGTTCATGGTAGCAACCCATCCTGCTTAAAACCTCATGAAGATGTCGGGGAGCGAAGGTGTCCTCACCATCAAGGGGGACGCCAAGGAGGCCCTGGCGGCGCTCAAGCTTGCCCTCAAGGCCACCATGACAGCATGACCCGCCGACGCGGATACCTCCAAGGCCAAGGGAGCCGCACCAACCAAGAAGAAGCAGTTCTTCACTCAGGACTAGGCAGAAATCAAGCAAGTTCCGGTCGAGGAGGACGGGTCCTCAGGGGCAACTTTACCATAGGCGCCAACATTGAGCCTGGTCAGGAGGAGGCGCTAGTGAAGTTCTTGCGTGCAAACAAGGGAGTGTTCGCCTGGGAGACCGATCAGCTAGTAGGGGTCCCAAGAGAGGTAATAGAGCACCACCTGAAGGTATGCCCCAACATACGCCCGATGAAGTAGAAGGCGAGGCGGCAGTCCACGGAGAAGAAAGCTTTCATCGTCCAAGAAACCCGCAAATTGGAGGCTGCGGGTGTCATTCGCGAGGTTCGGTACCCCGAGTGGCTGGGGAACCCCGTCATCGTCCCCAAGAAAGGCGGGAAGGAGCGGATGTGTGTCGACTTCACCAACCTCAACAAGGCCTGCCCCCAAGATCCGTTCCTGCTCCCACGCATCGACCAGATCATCGACTCCACCGCCGAGTGCGACTTGCTATGCTTCCTGGATGCGTTCTCAGGATATCACCAGATCAAGATGGCGGTAGAATATGTGGAGAAGACGGCCTTCCTGACCCCGTGTGGGGTGTACTACTACACTTGCATGTCGTTCAGGCTGCGCAACGCGGGCGCAACCTTCCAGCAGCTCATGCACATTGCCTTAGGGCGGCAGCTCGGGAGAAATGCTGAAGCCTACATCGATGACATCATGGTGAAGTCTCAAAAGGCGGGGACCTTGATCCAAGACCTGGAGGAGACCTTTGAAAGCCTTCTCTAGGTGGACTTGCGGCTCAACCTGGAGAAATGCGTGTTTGGCGTCCCTTCCGGCAAGCTGTTGGGTTTCCTGGTGTCCCACAGGTGGATCGAGGCCGACCCAGATAAGGTCAAGGCCATTGAAGACATGAGTCCACCGTAGACCCTCAAGGAAATGCAGAAGTTGGCTGGTCGGGTGACTGCATTGGGGCGCTTCATCTCTAAGCTAGGAGAGCGCGCCCTACCCTTCTTCAAGCTGATGAAAAAGAAGGGCCTGTTCGAGTGGACCATAGAGGCCGACCAAGCTTTTGAAGACCTCAAGAGATACCTGACCAGCCCTCCAGTGATGGTGGTGCCATGACCTCGCGAGCCCCTAGTGCTCTATCTTGCCGCCACCCCGTACTCAGACAGCGTGGCTCTGGTGGCGATTCGGGAAGAACACCAAGCCAAGGGCGCAACGCACCATGCCACGCCTCCAGCAGAGACGACGCAAGACCAGAAGGGTGCCACAAGGGCCGCAGCAGCAGCGGCAGAGGACCAAGCTCGGCAGGATGATGCCCCCAAACTCACGAAGACTTTGGCAAGCGATCAAGCGTCAGGGGCTCTACCACCTCAAGAGGCACCCAGCTTTCAGAAGATGCAAACCTCATCAGCACGCCTACCCTCGTCGAGCACCTGGTATACTTCATCAGCACGGTGTTGCGGGATGCAAGATCACGGTACCCCATGCCTCAGAAGCTCCTACTCGCGCTCCTGGTAGCCTCGCGAAAGCTGCGGCACTACTTCCAGGGCCACCCCTTCAAGGTCGTCTCAGCTTACCCATTGGAGAGAGTGCTCAAGAGCCCCAACTCTGCCGGAAGGGTCGCTGAATGGAACATCGAGTTGCAAGCATTCCCGTTGGAGTTTAGTACTACCAGGGTCATCAAGGGAGCCGCGCTTGCTGATTTCGTGGCAGAATGGATAGACGCCCCGGCGCTTGAAGTAGGCGAAGATCGGTCCCTCTCGCGGGGAAGCGAGGTGCCTAACGGCTGGTTCATGTATTTCAATGGTGCCTTCACGTGCCAGGGTGTGGGGGCTAGAGCAGTACTCATCTCGCCCACTCAGGATAAGCTCTACTACGTCGTGCAGCTCTTCTTCCAGCAGGGCGAGAAGGTCTCCAACAACATTGCAGAATACGAAGGCCTCATAGCCAGCCTGGAGGCTGTAGCGGCGCTGGCGGTGAAGCGTCTCACTATCAGGGGCGACTCACAGCTCCTCGTCAACTTCTCCAACAAGGTATACGAGCCGAAGGACAAGCACATGGAAGCATACCTCGAGGAGGTCCGCAAGATGGAGAAACAATTTCTGGGCCTGGAGTTGCAGCACGTGCCCCGTGGCACCAACAAGGAAGCTGACGACATCGCCAGAAGAGCATCCAAGTGACAGCCCCAGGAGCCTGGCATCTTTGAGGAGCAGCTCTTCAAACCATCAGCAACGCCACTACTTTCAAGAATAGCTCAGCCTCAGGAGGAACTCCCGTAGCCGCCTGCCACAGGAGCCCTGGCCTATGGCCCGACCTCGGAAGCGCGCCTACTCCTGGCGCTCGAGCCCCAGGAGGGATGCTGGACCAAGGAATTCACGGAATACCTGATGCAAGGGACGTTGCCGTAGAAGGAGGACGCGGAGCGCGTGGCCCGTCAGGCCACAACATACTGCATCCGGGATGGTGAGTTATACAGGAAGCGACCAAATGACGTTTCACTCTGTTGTATCTCCAAGGAACAGGGGAAAGATCTGATAGCTGACATACACGGTGGGGACTGTGGGAACCACTCGTCGTCGCGAACCCTCCTCGGCAAGGCATTCCGACGTGGATTCTACTGGCCTACGGCGCTCAACGACGCGGCTGAGCTGGTGAAGTCCCGCGAGGCCTGCCAATTCCATGTCAAGCAGATCCATCAGCCAGCTCAGGGCCCAGACCATTCCACTCTCGTGGCCATTTGCAGTCTGGGGGCTAGATATTCTGGGCCCGTTTCCTCGAGCGCCTAGGGGCTATCGATACCTCTACGTCGCCATCGACAAGTTCACTAAGTGGCCGGAGGTTGAAGCCGTCCGCTCCATCCCAGCTGGCTCTGCGGTCAAGTTCATCAAGGCCCTCGTGAGCCGTTTTGGGGTCCCCAACCGCATCATCACCGATAACGGCTCGCACTTCACTAGTAATCTCTTCAAGTCATATTGTGCTAACCTTGGAACGCAGATCTGCTACGCCTTGGTAGCACACCCCAGGAGCAATGGCTGGGCCGAACGCGCCAACGCGAAGGTCCTCAGGGGCCTCAAGACCAGGACCTTTAAGAATAAGCTCGAAGCCTGCGGCAGGGGCTGGCACGACGAGCTTTAGTTCGTGCTGTGGTCGATACGCACCACCGCCACCAAGCCAACGGGAGAAACCCTATTCTTCCTCATCTACGGAGCAGAAGCAGTCCTCCCTCACGAGGTCAAGCATCGCTCCGCATGGGTCCTGGCGTTTGATGAGACGTAGCAAGACGCCACATGGGGGATGGACCTCGTGCTGGGGAGGAACGTCGCCGCGAAGCTGCACTACGAGCGGCAAGATACCAGCAGGCGCTGCAGCGGTACCACTGTCGCTGCATCCGCTCCAGGACTCTTGAGGTGGGTGACCTCGTCCTGAGGTGGGTGACCTCATCCTGAGGTGGGCGCTCTCCAGGGAGGGGCTGCATAAGCTCTCACCCATGTGGGAAGGCCTGTTCAAGGTCATCCATGTCTCCAGGCCTGGCGTCATGCACCTGGAGACGCTGGACGGGGTACCCATCCAGAACGCCTGGAACATCCAACACATCCGGAAGTTCTACCCATGAAGAAAGGCCCAGCGCCTGTGAAGAAAGCCCGGTGCCTGTGATGAAAGGCCCAGCGCCTGTGAAGAAGGCCTGGTGCCTGTGAAGAAAGGCCCAGTGCCTGTGAAACAAGGCCCCGTTCCTGTGAAGAATCGCCACCCGTGACACTCTCACATAATAATGAGTGGGGTTGTACATGCCCCGGAGCCTCAGGAGAGCCACCCTTGGGCCTCGGGGGCTCCCTCCCATGCCGAGTGGGAGCACTTAGCTCCGCGCTAGTGAGAAGACGTCGAAGACTAGACTAGGTGCCGGACACGGCTTTTCATTTGATTTTCGAAGTTGGCTCGCCCCTCTTTTAATTGAAATTTATTTTCTGGTGTCTCTTCCTGGTCCCGTTTTATCGCTTTCTGCCTCTGTTTCTGCCTTCGCTTCTTTGGTCGACATGTACTCTCCCTGCGTCCCTCACGAGGGAGCTGAATAGGTACCTTCGTGAGCTTCCTCCTTCTGTCGTTTCGTGAGGCACCCTCATTCGAGCCCACAAGCTGGCGCACCTCTCCTAATCCATGCCCCACGGGTATTGTGACGCAAAGAACTGGGTCAAGGCCAGTGGCGCCTATGACCAAGCCCCGGGTGAACGATAAACCTCTTGACAATTTTTTTGCAGTTCCTAAGCACATATCAGGTCAAGGAGGCCTCGACGGGTACTAGGAAGCAAGCGCCTTGTGAGGAGGAGGCCACTCAAAACAAGTCGAGCTAAGTTATCCCTACATAAAACGACGATGTTGCGACACAGCACAGGAACGACAAACATAACATAACAATTGAGATCATAGTTCAATAAATGCCCCTCCGGGGCCCATTCTGGTTTCTTTGTAATGCAGGAAGGGAAAGAAGAACAAAATAGAAGCGGCGCCTATAGCGGTCCACCGGGGCAGGCCCCAGCGCCTTCCTGAGCTCAGCCGCACCCCTCCTCGCGCTTCACGGAGGCGTGATAACAAGATGACCCACCACCGTCTTTGAAGCGGGCATGACGGTGTGGCGGCTGGTCATAGCCGCCATTGCTGGAGCTGTCGCTAGGGGAAGAGCTGGCATAGCGAGACAAGACGCGGTCGGCACCAAGGGCGGGTTCGCCCTCATCCTCGTGGAGGCCGTCACCAAGGCCGAGCTACTCCTCGCCGTCGTTCACCTCGGGGCAGCACCCGGCGCGGCGACCATCTTCCCCAAACACCCTCACATAGAGGGTTGCGTAGCCGTCGTACTTGAAGTGCAGGGTGCACCACCTACCCAGGCCGCGCGCACGGGTGAACGTCTGCTAACCACGGCCACGGGCCAGAGCTATATTGCCCGTGGCGGAGACCCCAACCGCGACCCAGGAAGCCCTGCTGCAGCAGCCGTCTTCCTGTAACCAAAGCCCGCCTGGACCTGAGGTCGGCAGCTTGTCGGCGAAGAAGCGCGGGAGCTGAAGCCAGTTGCCGGCCTGGTTCTTCGACCAGACCACGAACTCCGGTAGAATCTCCGCCGAGTGGAAGCACGGCCGGGTAGGCCGCGCAGCCGCGGCACGTCTCCCTTCATCAACGGGACCACCATGACCGGAGCGATCCCTGCCCCGCGAAGCGGCACCACCACGGTTGTGCGGGGCCGCGGCGGGGCTTGCGGTGTGCTTGCGTGGATGGCCGCGTCCATGCTTGGGCACCGGAGAGCCGGGCCCCTCGCGAGGGGCCTTCCCCTTCTCCATGGCAGTGAACCTCCTCGACGGCGCCATTGGTAGCAGGAGAGGAACAAGGAAGGAGAAGAAGCGGGAGAGGCAGAGGGAAGATGGGTGATGGGGGCTCCGCCCCCTCCCATTTATACTAGGAGAAGGCCAACTAGCACCCCCAACGATCACAAGTAATGATGGTTTTCCTTGCATGTCGCAGGGACTGGTCAAGACAGGCAGTTGCCGAGGCAGCGTGGGGAAGCAAAGACGCCCATGACCAATCAACCGCCACACGTTGACCAAGGCCGCGGGCTATTGGGGCCCGCGGTGCTCCGTGCTTGACCTTTGGCTTCGCCCTGAAGCCAAGCCCGAGCGCGCCTTGGGCCCGGGGGCTACTGTCGGCGTTCTAGGAACGACGTCCCTAGACTTGCCTGCCTGCGGCCTAGGGAGTGGCTTTGCTAGCAGGCCTGTACGGCCCATGAAGACCTTCATGAGGGGCCTAGCCTCGCGAGGCGGATGACACAAGACCTCCTCAGGAGCGGCCTCACCAGGCTGGCTCGTGAGGGGCGGAGAGTTCAAGGCCAGGCAAACCTCGCGAGGTTCTCGTGACATGAGCCATGACGATCGAGACTAGGAGGGTGCCAGGCGGGCGCCAGCGCGCACAACGTCCTTGTTTTCTCTTTGGTGCTAAGGGGGCAAGCACAGGCGTGGAGTACCGAGGCATCAAGCAAAGGTTTCCATATCAGTGCAACGAGACCAAAACCAGCCGGATAGCAAGACGGAGGTTACCATGGAGCCCAAGGCAGCATCACCACCAGAGCCTTTTGCAGGCGAAGACCACTTTTGTTAGGATAAGCTGTACTAGCTGTCCACTTTCAAATTGGCCGTTGTTGGCTCCCTTCCCGCTCAATATTTGGGGAGAGGACCAGGGCCTCTATAAATAGGACTAGCCACCACAATAGCTAGAGAAGAGGCCGGAGCTGATCAAATCCACACACACACAAGTTCAGCAAGCACAAGAACACCTCAACCTCAGGAGCCCGTTCTTCCCCTTGTACTATTCATCATCAGCCCAAGAGGCAATCCACCACACTGGAGTAGGGTATTACACCGCAATGGTGGCCCAAACCAGTATAAATCTTGTGTCCTTTGTGTTGCGAGTTCGTCGAGTTAGTCCGTAAGATCTTAGCTGAGTTAGGACGTGGATTGGTAGGGGGAGATCTTCGTGCGCACCCCAGAGTTCGAACTTAAGGGTTTTGCCGGAACCCATGATCCGACAGGAGGAGATCGCCAGCCAGTGGAAATCTGAGGACCCTTCTTAGTACGACCCCAACTAAAATTTTGATCCATGGGCATAGACCAACTTAGGCTAAAAGCATAAGCTTGGGGTGGTATGTATTTCTCACCAACTTTACATTCATGTTCACACACTCATGCCAGTTGTCGGTGCTCATACTTTTTCATTGTATCATCCATTCTAGGTTATTTTCCTTTTAAGCCTTCTTCTTGTGTGTTTGAAAAACCTTAAGAAAAACAAAAAGATAGTTGTAGCTTTTCGCTAGTTTACTTTCCATGCCTGTAGTAGTAGTAATTAAAAAAGAAAACCCAAAAAGATTTCTCATTCTTCTTTTGCTTGTTGGGAGCTTTCCCGTGTAAATAGTTTTGTTTCTTTTCTTTCCTTTTGGGGTTGAGAGGAGAAGACCATGATGAAAATGTTGAGTGGCTCTTATATGCATTATTGTTGATCTAACAAAGAGCCCATATCACCTTTGTCTTCTCTCTTGAATTGAATGCTTGCAGATTCCAGCTTAGTCCAATGCACATGCACTATTATTATTATCCACACCGTTCGGTCATGCAAATGAAAGGCAAAAATGACGATATATGATGAACTTATTGAGATGAGAAAAGCTAGTATGAACTCGACCTCTCTTGTTTTTGTAAATATGATTAGTCCATCGTTCCTGATTCAGCCTATTATGAAAGAAACATGTTTGCAATGACAATTAGAGATTGTAGTTGCTTATGCCATGCTTAATTAGCTAGGAGTTTATAATGGTTTACCTTGCGCGCCAACATGCTATTAAAATGGTTGTGATGTGGTATGGTGGGGTGGTATCCTCCTTTGAATGATTCGAGTGGCTTGACTTGGCACATGTTCACGCATGTAGTTGAAACAAAATCAACATAGCCTCTACAATATTTATGTTCATGGTGAATTATATCCTACTCATGCTTGCATTCGGTGTTCATTTATTTTAATGCATGTTCATGGCTGTTGTCGCTCTCTAGCTGGTCGTTTCCCAGTCTTTTTCTAGCCTTCACTTGTAATAAGCGGGAATACTGCTTGTGCATCCAACTCCATAAACCCCAAAGTTATTCCATATGAGTCCACCATACCTACCTATATACGGTATCTACCTGCCATTCCAAGTAAACTTGTATGTGCCAAACTCTAAACCTTCAAATAAACATTCTGTTTTGTATGCTTGAATAGCTCATGTATCAACTAGGGATGTCTGTATCCTCCATGCTAGGCGGGTTATTCTCAAGAGGAGTGGACTCCGCTCCTCATTCACGAGAAAATGGCTGGTCACCGGGATGCCCAGTCCCATGCTCAAATCAAATCAAAATAATTGCAAACAAAACTCCCCCAGGATTGTTGTTAGTTGGAGGCACCCGTTGTTTCGAGAAAGCCATGGATTGATGCTTGTTGGTGGTGGGGGAGTATAAACTTTACCATTCTTTTTGGGAACCGCCTATAATGTGTGTAGCATGGAAGATATCGAGCTCTGTCGGTTGTTATGTTGACAATGAAAGTATACCGCTCGAAATATTATTCATCTCTATTTCAAAATCCAGCTCTAGCACCTCTACAAATCCCTGCTTCCCTCTACAAAGGGCATATCCATTTACTTTTATGTTGAGTCATCATCCTCTTAGTAAAAAGCTTCAGTTGGAGAGCACCGCTGTCATTTGCATCCATTACTATTAGTTTACATTGAGTATGACTTGACTGGATCTCTTTTACCATGAATTACAATGTCTAGTCGGTCCTTGATCTTTAAAGGTGCTCTGCATTTATGTTTTGCGGTCTTAGAAAGGGCTAGCAAGATACCATCTTGTTATATCATACCATGATTGTTTTGAGAAAGTGTTGTCATCCGAGATTTATTATTATTGCTCGCTAGTTGATTATGCCATTGATATGAGTAAACATGAGACCTAAATGTTATTGTGAATATGGTTAGTTCATAATCTTTGCTGATAACTTGAATGCTGGCTTTACATATTTACAACAACAAGAGCAAACAGAGTTTGTAAAAGTTTTTCTTTATCACTTTCAGTTTATCAACTGAATTGCTTGAGGACAAGAAAATGTTTAAGCTTGGGGGAGTTGATATGTCTCCGTTGTATCTACTTTTCCAAACACTTTTGCCCTTGTTTTGGACTCTAACTTGCATGATTTGAATGGAACTAACCCGGACTGACGCTGTTTTCAGCAGAATTGCCATGGTGTTATTTTTGTGCAGAAATAGAAGTTCTCGGAATGACCTGAAAATTAACAGAGATTATTTTTGGAATATATAAAAAACACTGGAAGAAGAATCCACGTCAGGGGGCCCACACCCTGTCCACGAGGGTGGGGGGGGGGAGCGCCTACCCCCTGGGCGCGCCCCCTGCCTCGTGGACCCCCTCACGCTCCACCGACCTCAACTCCAACTCCATATATTCATGTTCGGGGAGAAAAAAATCGAAGAGAAGGATTCATCATGTTTTATAATACGGAGCCGCCGCCAAGCCCTAAAGTCTCTTGACAGGGCTGATCTGGAGACCGTTCGGGGATCCGGAGAGGGGAATCCATCGCCATCATCATCATCAACCTTCCTCCATCACCAATTTTATGATGCTCACCGCCATGTGTGAGTAATTCCATCGTAGTCTTGCTGGACGGTGATGGGTTGGATGAGATTTATCATGTAATCGAGTTAGTTTTGTTTGGGTCTGATCCCTAGTATCCACTATGTTCTAAGATTGATGTTGCTATGACTTTGCTATGCTTAATTCTTGTCACTACGGACTGAGTGCCATGATTTCATATCTGAACCTATTATGTTTTCATGAATATATGTGAGTTCTTGATCCTATCTTGCAAGTCTATAGTCGCCTATTATGTGTTATGATCCGTTAACCCTGAAGTGACAATAATTGGGACCATTACCGGTGATGATCGTAGTTTGAGAAGTTCATGTATTCACTATGTGTTAATGCTTTGGTCCGGTACTATATTAAAAGGAGGCCTTAATATCCCTTAGTTTCCAATAGGACCCCGCTGCCACGGGAGGGTAGGACAAAAGATGTCATGCGAGTTCTTTTCCATAAGCATGTATGACTATATTCGGAATACATGCCTACATTACATTGATGAACTAGAGCTAGTTCTGTGTCACCCTATGTTATAACTGTTGCATGATCGATCGCATCCGACATAATTCTCCATCACCGATCCAATGCCTACGAGTTTTTCATATATTGTTCTTCGCTTATTTACTTTTTCGTTGCTATTGTTACAATCACTATAAAACCCAAAAATATTACTTTTCCTACCATTACCACTATTATCATATTACTTTGCTACTAAATACTTTGCTGTAGATATTAAGTTTCCAGGTGTGATTGAATTGACAACTCAGCTGCTAATACTTGAGAATATTCTTTGGCTCCCCTTGTGTCAAATCAATAAATTTGGGTTGAATACTCTACCCTCGAAAACTATTGCGATCCCCTATACTGGTGGGTTATCAGGTCCTGTTCATCGGGAGGGGTGTGGAATACCACAAAACGGGACTCCACGGGCTACTGTTCATCTCCACCGTCGACCTCCTCCAGCCTCCACGGGCAACTGTTCATCCACGGCTACTGTTCATCCAGCCTCCACCGGCTGCTGTTAATCGAGCCTCCACGGGGTCCTGTTCATCCACCCCAACCGGCTGGGGTGCGGCGGCCTCCTCGGGGTCCTGTTCATCCAGCGGCAATGACCTACTACCACGGGGTCCTGTTCATCCAACCCCCACCGGGAACTATTCATCCACAGCCAACCAACCGGCTCGACTCACCACGTCTCGACTTGTTGTATGTACCATGCGCACGATAGCAACGGTCACTGCTCATCGAGAGGCAACCCAACATCGGCTGGCTATGTCTCGCACGAGGGCTCGATTGACTTTAGTAAGCAGCGACAGTGATCAATCGCTCGGGTTCAGTTAGCAGCAGTGAAGGAATTGCTCGGGTTCAGTCAGCAGCGAATGACTCGCTCGGGTTCATTTAACAGCCAAGGAATCGATCACTCATTTTCAGTAACGTGCGATCTCTCGGGTTCAGTTAGCCAACGCCTCACACACACGCGCATACACGAGAGAAACACGCAAACCACAGTGCATCGCTCGGCCCCAACCACCCACCGTAACCGGGAACTCCCTGATATTTTCCTCGCCCTTGCCTCTAACACGGTTTTTCCGTCATGGACGGCCCAAAGAATGTCATGCAGTTGCGTCTCCGGCCCGCCCAAGATGAAAAGCCCATTTTCTGTCATGATTTTTTGTCATCAAAGTAGGAACCCACCACATCTATGATGATATAGGGTTTTGTCACAATTATCGTCATAGAAGTGTCATAAGCATGACAGAAAAAAATTCGTTCAGCCCAAAATGTCGCGAATGTGCCTTTTTTGTAGTGATGGTTTATGTTGGGGATATAACCCCGAGGTATGACCCAGCATGCTGGGGCCGGGTTATACCGTTGGCGATTTAATACAAAGAGGATTCAAGGAGGCCCAAGAAGAAGTATGAAGACAGCGACTCACAGAGGCAGGCCTAGTGGAGGCCTAGGATCCAAACGTGTGAAACACCGTATGGTGGCTTTCCTGTTAAGGCAAGGTGATTTAGAAACCAGGCCAGTCACGTTGTGTGATCTGGCTCGCACTCTTGTAAGCCACCGGGCTTCGAGATGTGTATATAAAGGCGAGACCTGGTGGCGGCTTAGGCCAAGATACAATCGATCAAGAACTAGTCAAGTGTATTCGCTCCCTTGTAATTGAAACTCAAGCAATATAACTAGAAGAAGGATGTAGGCTTTTACCTCGTTGTGAGGGGCCGAACCTGGGTAAATCCTTTGTGTCCTTTGTACCGTTCAACCCCTTCGAGCTAACCTACACTGCGACGGCTCCACACCTAAGTCCTTTCACAAGGGCATCTGTCATGACAAAACCACGACAGTTGGCACCCACCGTGGGGCCTGAGCATAGTGGTTTCAAGTTCTTGAAGGGCATCTTCTCAGGGATCAAGGGATATGCCGTGGACCGGGTGACCAAGAGTTACCGCGGCAAGATCTACATCGACAACGCTAGCTGGGGTCCCGAGGTTGACTCAATAGAGTACGGGTACCGAGTTCCCTTTGGCGGAATTCACGTCTTCATCGGTAAGATCGGTGAGTCAGATTCTGAGCCGGATGCTTGCACCAACATCATCGAGACGGCTCATCACGCACGATCCGCCAAGGTCCAACCCGCCCTAAAGCGTGTTTTCGTTGGCTTTGCTCACGGGATGGATCTTGAGGAAGGTTCTATGTCTAGTGGAGAGACAACCATCTATTCAGGTGATGAGTCCTCAACTGGGGAAACTGAATCAATATATCAACTGCAAGACGGCGGACTTGGGGGCTATTCAGATGCCGACAGTATTACGGAGCCCTATGAGACGCCAAGCAGGGTTGCAATTTTTATGGCTGGCACACAACCAGTGTTACAATCTTCAACTAGTGCGGCCATCACGGCCGGCTCAACTACTGCTGCAATGGCTGGAGCGAGCGGCTCTGCATGTCTGCCAGCTCAAGTCTTGTCTGAACTCTTGGATGCTTTGGCGATCCTGTTAGCCGCGGAGGTGACTCCGGCGAATCTGGTACAGCATAAAGCGGATGTTGCAAAGCTACAGGACGAGGTGACCAAGGCCCGGGAGGATCTTGAGGCAGAAAATGTCAGGATGGCCACAGAGCGAGCCACCTTGGAGGCTGAGACACAGCGGATATGGGCAGAGGCCTTTCATTTATGTCTGGACCAGAACGCGTCGAACACTGTCCTATGAAGGAGGCACCAGATCCGTTTACCTCCATAGTTTGAGGCGAGGAATCTTTTTAATACACCCAGAACAGGACCAAGTAACCCGCCCGGTGTGACCCGGGCTACTGAGGCGCCTGTGACCGGGGCGGTGGCTCAGCCTCGTGTGCCGGACCCGCCTCATATGGATTTGACCCCGCCTCGGCGCGTACCAACACCTCTGGGCCATTACCCTAACCCACTAGATAATATGATTGCCCCGGCTTCCCGGCTGGCACCTCTTCCAGTAGAAGGCGAGTTTCCCACTATGATAGAGACCCAAAACATCGTGGAACTTCTTTAGACGGGTGTGGCTCAGCAGGCGGCTTACTCGTACAGCCACTAGCGAATTCATTCAACTCCGCGCCAGAGCAGAAGTTACAGTCGGCGCATTGAGTCGCTAGCGGTTTCCAGCAGCAAGCAGCGTCATAACCCGCCTCGTGGGCATAACCTTCCCCCTGATGATAACAATGTTCAGGCCTTTAGGGATCAGGCGAGGGCATGTCAAGAGGCGGAAATGGCGGCTCAATTAGTGGCTCATCAGCAGCTTCAACGAAACCCTTCGGCGTTTGTGGAGGCTGGGAGGACTTCCAGGAATGTTGGTGTACCATTTCTAGTGCCGGCTCTACGTAATGAGCATCTGCCTAAGGATTTTAAAGGCCCTCGTAAGGTAGCTAATTACACAACTGATCTTCCATCCAAAGCCTGGATTGACAGCTATGAGCCGGCGATGGAGATGTTAGATGTGAACGATGATGTATGCACCAAGTACTTCACCATGGTGTTGGATGGGCCGGCTCGGACCTGGTTGAAGGGGTTACCCGCCAATTCTATTAATTCATGGGCTGAGCTGAAGGCGCGCTTTATTCCGAATTTTAAAGAGACATGTAAACAACCCCTATTGATTATTGATTTGGATGCTTGTGTGTGGCAAGAGGATGAGTCAGCCCACCACTGGGTTCACCGGGTTTAAGCCATTATCCACTCATCGGATATTATCAACGTCGAGTCTGTTGTTCTGATTCTAGAGAAAAATTGCCATTCCACCCCCTCAAGCAGAGGTTGCGGTGGCTTAAACATCGCTTCAATGACATGGGAGAGCTCATGGCGGATCTCATCAAATATGTTGACTCCGACAACACCAAAGATATTGGATCCGATGATGAGAAGTCCAACAAGGGGAAGAAGAATGGTAATAACAAGGGTCACAGCAAAACGTGTTAGGTCTTAACCAGGGCAATGATGGTAAACGCAAGCAACCCGATGGCAGGTCAGATTTGGTGGCTAACACCAATACACAATGTAGTAATCAGCGTAGTAAGGGTAAGCCGCATTTTGGAGGACCGAGATTTAACCTGGAGGTGATGTTGAATGAACCTTGCCCAAACCATAGTTTCTTGAATAAACCATCGACTCACTTGTGGAAGGATTGCTTTATTATGAAGGAACACAAGAATTCTGGCTATCACCAGAATCATAATAATAATGGCCTGCATGGCGGGTCAGGATCCGGCTCACACAGGCCCGGCTTTGGGGCGGCGACTCAAGTTATGGATATCAAGGACAGGGTAATCATGGTGGTTATAATCAGCAGCCCAGTCAGGGTAACCAGCAATAACAGTCAGGATATCAGAGTAATCCCAAGCAGCTTAATGGTGGCCAATATCATGTTTTCACCACAAGCCTTTGCAAGCGAGACCAGAAGGTTCATAAACGTGCGGTCAATGCAGTTGAGCTGGCGGTGCCTTGATATTTGTAGTGGTTAGAACAACCAATAGTATGGAGTCGTGAGGATCACCCACCCCAGGTTAATAATCCGGGTCAGCTGGCATTGTTGGTGGCCCCTGAAGTTGGGGGCTATAAATTCACTAAACTGCTCATAGATGGTGGAAGCATCATCAATATCCTTTATTACGATACTTTTCCCCGTATGAACTTAACTGACAAAGATCTTAAACCATCCTCTACAGTCTTTCACGGTGTGGTACCTGGTAAGTCGGCGTACCCAGTTGGTAAGATTTCCTTGGAAGTGGCCTTTGGCGATGATTATGATTACAGGGCAGAGACATTGTGGTTTGAAGTGGTTAAGATCAAAAGCGCTTACCACGCCCTGTTTGGTCGATCGGCTTATGCCAAGTTTATGGCACGTCCTTGTTATGTATATTTGCAGCTTAAGATGCTAGGATGTAAGGGTACCATTACAGTCCATGGCAATAGAAAGATTGCCTTGGAGTGTGAAGAAGGTGATGCGGCTTATGTTAAGTCTACTTGTGCCATGGAGGAGCTCAAGTTTTATAAAGATAATGTTCACCCGGTGGACATGACCCCTCTAAAGAAGCCAACCACAGAGCAAGACCCTTTATTGAAGTTTAAGTCGGCGGATGATACCAAACAGGTTGATTTTGTCCCTGGCGACTCATCTCAGCAGTTCACTATCAGTGCTAATATGGATCCGAAATAGGAAAGCGCGCTCATCGAGTTCATCCTTGAGAATCGGGACATCTTTGCATGGAAGCCTTCAGATATGCCGGGTGTATCGAGAGAACTCGCTGAGCACACAGTCAATATTGATCCTAAATTTAAGCCGGTCAAGCAATTCCTACGCCGTTATGCGACGCAAGGCTATTAGAGAAGAGGTGGCCTGGCTCTTAGCGGCCGAGTTCATTGTTGAAAATTTTCACCCCGAGTGGTTGTCTAACCCGGTGCTAGTACTTAATAAAAATGGTACTTGTCGTATGTCTGTGGATTATACAGACCTCAATAAAGCCTGTCCGGCTGATCCTTTTGCTCCCCCCCCCCGCATTGATCGGATCATAGATGCCACGGCGGGTTGTGAGCATTTGAGTTTCCTGGATGCTTATTCTGGTTATCGTCAGATTAAGAGGGCAATTAAAGACTAAGAGAAGAAGACATTCATCATGCCTTTTGGAGCTTTCTGCTATGTGTCTATGCCTTTTGGGCTCAAGAGCGCGCTAGTGACTTATCAACGTTGTGTTCAGAATTGTTTTCATAACCAGATTTGACGCAATGTTCACGCATATGTGGATGATATTGTTGTGTAGTCCAGAAAGAAGGAGACTCTTTTGGATGATTTGAAAGAGACCTTTGATAATCTTCGGGTCTACAAAATGATGCTTAACCCGGCCAAATGTGTTTTTGATGTGCCTGCAGGTAATCTCTTGGGATTTTTAGTCTCCAAGCGAGGTATTGAAGCTAACCCGGAGAAGATTAAGGCTATTACTTCATTGGCTAAGCCGGCGTGTGTCAATGACATCCAGGGCCTGGCGGGTCGCATTGCAGCATTGAGCCGGTTCATAAGCCGCCTAGGAGAGAAGCCAATTCCTCTGTACTAGATGATGAAGAAAACAAATCACTTTGTCTGGAGTGATGCTGCTAATGAGGCGTTTGAGGCGCTCAAAAAGCAATTAGCTGAGCCGCCTGTCCTTGTAGCTCCTATGGAGAAAGAGCCTTTACTTTTATACATGGTGGCTAAAAACAGAGCTGTCAGTGTGGCGATTATGGTGGAACGAAAGGAGATGGGTAAGGAGTACCCAGTCCAGAGGTCGGCTTATTATGTCAGTGATGTGTTAATTGAGTCTAAACAACCATACCCACATTGGCAGAAACTCGTATATGGGGTGTTTATGGCTAGTCACAAGCTGAAGCACTATTTTCTTGGCCATCCTATTACAGTGGTCAGTTCTGCTCCCTTGGGGGGTATTATTCAAAATAGAGAGGCTACAAGTCGAGTGGCTAAGTGGGCCATTGAGCTTGGACCCCATTTTTAAAGTGTGTGCCCAGGACAACTATCAAATCTCAGGCTCTTGTGGATTTCATCAAGGATTGGACGGAGTTGCAGGCGCCGGAGGAGAAACTTGATAACACATACTGGACTATTCATTTTGATGGGTCTAGGAAATTGGAAGGCTCAGAGGCTGGAGTTATTTTGAATTCACCACGAGGTGATAAGTTTTGTTATGTTTTAAGGTTGATGTTTCCCTATACTAATAATGCGACAGAATAGAGGCTCTACTCCACGGTCTTCGGATGGCTAAGGAGATGAATTTAAGTCGGGTCAGGTGGTTCAGCGATTCAGATTTGGTGGCTCAGCAGGTCTCTGGCACTTGGGATTCCAAGGACCCGCTCATGGTGGCTTATCGCTAGGCAGTTGATAATATTGCTGGTCACTTCAAAGGTTATCAGGTGGAGCATCTTGATCGAAGGAAGAATGAGGCGGCCGATGCTTTAAGCCGGCTGGGGTCTCAACGTAAGCCGGTGCCCCCTAATGTCTTTCTTGATGTATTGAATAATCCTTCAGTCAAGTTACCGTCAAAGGAGAATCTTGCTATTCCTGGCCTAGAGGCACAGCTGGTGGCGGCTCTCCATGCTATTCCTGATTGGACAGTTCCATACTTGGCTTATATGACCAATGGCGAGTTGCCTGAGGATGAAACTTTGGCCAGGCAGATAAACCGGCGGTCTAAGTCTATGACCATTGTCAATGGCGAGTTACACCGATGCAATGTCACAAGCGTATTCCAGCGTTGTGTCTCTCCTGAAGAGGGCCGTGAGATTCTAAGGGAAATCCATGAAGGCGATTGTGTTCATCACGCCGACTCTAAATCTCTAGTGGTTAAAGCTTTTCATCATTGATTTTATTAGTTGACGACTCATGCCGATGCAGAGGATCTTATTAGTAAGTGTGATGGCTGTTAGAAATTCTCTCGACGGGCTCACGTGTCGGCTCAAGAATTGCGGATGATTCCAATTACTTGGTCGTTTGTAGTCTGGGGTCTTGATATGGTTGGACCTTTCAAGAGGTCTAAAGATAGGAAAACCAACCTCCTGGTGGCGGTTGATAAATTTACCAAGTGGGTTGAGGCAGAGCCAGTCAGCAAGTGTGATGTTGCGATGATAGTTCAATTCATCAAGAAAGTAATCTTTTGTTATGGTTACCCTCATAGTATCATAACTGATAATGGCACTAATCTGTCTAAGGGTGCTATGAGGGAATTCTGTCAACAGGAGCATATTCGTCTTGACGTTTTCTCGGTGGCTCATCCACAGTCTTATGGTCAAGCTGAGAGGGCTAATCAAGAATTCTTGAAAGGTATAAAGCCCCAGCTTATGGTTCCTTTGCAGAGAACACCGGGTTGTTGGGTTGAGAAATTACCTTCAGTACATTGGAGTATCAACACCAGCCCCAACAGGTCAATAGGCTATACGCCTTTCTTCATGGTCTACGGGGCAGAGGCGGTTCTTCCAAGCGATATCCGTCATGACTCGCCTCGTGTGGTGGCTTATGTTGAATCTGCTAATGAGATAGCACGTCAAGATGCACTTGATGTGTTAGATGAGGAGCGTGACCCGGCGGCGGCTCGTTCGTCGATATATCAGCAAGATCTGCGTCGCTACCATAGCCGCAGAGTCAAGACCGGAGCCTTTCAAGAAGGCAACTTGGTGCTCCGGTTAATCCAAGATCAAACATATATGCATAATCTATCCCCACCTTGGGAATGACCCTTTGTAGCAAGAACACAAGGAATCGCGTAAGTCATAGGAGGAGACCCGCCGGCCCTGGAATATTTCTCATCTTCGGCCTTATTACACTTGAGCCACTGGCTCTTGTGTTGTACATATTTTTATCAATGTATATATTATGATCAATATAATAAAGCTGGCATCCCTAATAATTCAGGGCTTCTGTCGTTTCATTTCTAAGCATCTGAGTCTTTACTATTTGTTCATAAGGTCACTTGGGGGCTTCCAACCCACCAGGTTTAGCTTTCTTATGCTCTTGTCCAGGCGTGGACGCTAAATCCTGAGTTTGTCCTGCCTGTCTGCAAGATGCTACTCCTGGATGACCCGCTGTACTCTTAATAGTCAATCTTTCTTAAGACCCTGAACCCGTTAAGGTTAAAACGGTGGTTTTTCATGTGAGGATCGGCTTATAGTGAGCGAGGGTAAATCTAAGGCTGTGCGGCCCATGAAAGCACTTGAATTTTAGAGGCTATGCGGCCCATGAAAGCACTTGAATTTTAAGGCTGTGCGGCCCATGAAAGCACTTGAATTTTTCTGAATTTCTTTTCTTCTGGATGTTTTGGATTTGCATCCCTTCAAGAGTTTTTCTGCTCAAGTGCGCTTGTAAAATTGAGGCCATGCAAAATTGATTATATGACTCATAATTGAGCATATTGGGTTTGGTAACCCGCCCTGATAGACGGCTCTAAATCGCTAGGATATTTTGCCTTGAGCAATCAAAATCATGATATTTCATGCCTACGGGTTAAAACCCGCTCTAGATTATAATTATCAAGGCATCACCATGACATCAATCTACAGGTATGTCTTTTAATAATTGTATGAATATTTAGGGTTTGGTAACCCGCCCTGGCTTTAGAATTTAAGTCGCCAGAAAGTTTTCGTCTCAGATGGTCTTTACTCTATTCTTTCTATAAAAAAATTCATAGACTATTACATTGGGGTTTATTACCTGCCCTGGCTTAAACCGCCAGGGCATATGTTGTTCCACTTCTGTGCAGGAAATATGAAAATATTGATCTGACCCACATGGATGATGATATTATGAGAAAGTACAAGCGGCTGATTATAAATCTCGCATTGGCGGTTTAAAGATAACATGCATGATGGCATGACAGATCATTGTTTTCAAATCTAGCCTATTACAAGGCCACTATGTACCTGCATAATTGGAGCAAAGTGTTGTTTCCAGCACAGGAATTTATGCCCTGAGTTGAGAGCCACCCGATATCAATTGTCTACATCGCGACGGGTTGATGATTCTGGGTCATCCCGCTCCGGCTCTTCTTCTTCGCCCATCTGGATGTTAGGTGATGTCCAGTCGATGCCAGTTAAGGCTTCGAATGTATCTTCATCATTGATAATTGGGGACGGATCAACATTAGGGGCAAAATTATGCTTACGCATTGGAGGAGTGAGATCCACGACGTCATAAGATGACACCTTGACCTTAGCATTGTCCATGGTGTACGCCGGCTCATACCAGGATAAATCAGTCTCCTCGGCCAATTTGCATGCCAAGGGACGCATCTCCTTTACGCATTTTGCAAAGTCCGTCTGATCAAAAGGAGACCCATCTTCCTTGAGGCTTGGGCAGCCAGTGGGCATTTCCTCCGAGTCCAATTCCGCTTGCCATGCTTTGGCTACGCTAAGAGCTCTAATGGTACCAGCGCGGGCGGCCGATCGTTTTATCTCTGACAGCTTTTGGGGCATTATAGACAATTTGGCTAGCACCTCCCTGATGAGTGTTGGCGGCTGTTTACCATTGGAGATAGCCACAAGAGTCTATTGAGTACCAGTGTATAATTGTTCAACCAATGCATATGTGGCTTTCAGCGTTACGAGCATCCTGACCTAGATTGGAGCTCCTCGGGCACGTTGAGCAAACGTACAGATGAGTCGCCAGGCGGGTCAAAATAAATAGGTTGTGAAAGGCTAAAAATTAAGCGTTATTTACCAAAGATGGCAGCTGTCATAAGATTAATGTGTCGCTTTAAGCCGGATAGCTCCTCAATCACTGGCTTAAGAGCAGCTTCAGCATTTTATGCTCTTTTCAATAGCGCCGCCTTCTCAGTCTCCCAACCGGCTCTTTTAGTGTTGATATCTATTTTCAATATTTCAGTTACTTCCAAGGCGGCTTTCAGTTCTAGCCTGGCCTTTGAAGTTTCTGCTTGTTGTGACTTTATGATTCTGCCTCAAATCGCCCACCTGTGCTTCCTTCATGCTTAATTCAGCCTGAAATGCAATAGTCAAGCAGTACTTAGGAATTATGATGGTTATTTTATTGAAGTCCCAAGAACATTACAAGTACTCTACTTGGCACTTGGGGGCTAATGTCGGTCATTTCAAAATTGTTTTATGACCCGGCTCAATTTTTCAGTTTAAGCTGGCCCTTGGGGGCTACATGTTTGGATTTTGTCCACAATTCTAAGTCCTAGCTCAACTTTTCAAGTTTAAGCCGGCCCTTAGGGGCTACTGATTCAGATCTAATTGGGATAAATTGGTTTTAGGAAGCTACAGTGTGAAGACTACTATTCAAGTCTACAGTATATTCAATTCTTTCTTATCCTCTAGACTTGGAGGCTAAACACGGATTCATATGGAAAGGGGTTGACAACTTACCTCAAAGTGTTCCTTCATAAGGTTTACTAAGCCAGTCTCCGTGTCAAGGCTGGTATGGAGGCGGCTCAAGTAGCCTGCGTGGATATCACTTGCACTAAAACATGCGTAGCTCTCCAGGTCCAGCTTCAATTTGCCTTTTTCAGCAGTTAAAACCTCTTCCTTGGCACTGTGTTTGGCTAAGGCGGTAGGATTCCCTGGTTCTGTGTAGCCTGTGCCAGTAATGATAACATCATCGGCAACCTTTTGAGAAGGTTTTTCTTCAGCAGGCTTGGCAGGGATCGATGGGTCACGACTAGTCGCTGGGTTAACCTCAACATCCAGTTGTTCAGAGATGGCGGCATCGGTTGAACATGGTGGGTCATCAATGAGCTCTGTTGGATCTTGAGTATGAGCCTCAGAGATATCGGCAGATTGTTTTTCTGGCTCAACCGTTTTAGGATCTTTTGAAGATCCGCCAAGTTTCTGCTTCATACCAGCTTTGGCCATCCCTCTGCGATGAAAATATATGAACATGGGTATATAATCATAACATATTGATCAACAAATAAAAGTAAGTGTAAATAATTACCCAGGGGCAACTTTGAAGACAGGCATTGGGTCCCTGAAGAATCGCCAGATGATGGAGGTGTCTTATGATAATTTGAGTTAGAAGGTGTGAGAGGCTGGCGTATTAAGTCGGCTAGATGATAAAAAAGAATTTGGATCATGAAGCACCTCATGTTGACGCTTGCGAGCGACTGGATTATTTGGTAAGCCGGAAATCAACTCCGCGTCTCCATCACTCTGAGTCTTGCGCCTGGCTTCATGATGTTGTTTTTCAAAATAAAGTCGGGATACAAGTAAGCAAGAGGGTGAGAAAATCTTACTTTCCGAGTCACCCACCAGGTTTTCTGTCTTGGGAAAGGCGTTGAGTCGGAGGAAATGTTAGTAACCTTTGCGGCATCGGCATGGCTGGTCTCCACATCATCCTGAGGGGAATCAACTTCAATAGGTTGCATAAAAAGAAAGCCAAGAGAGTCAAGTTCTACCTCCGACTCATTGTCAAGGGCAAATAAGTCGTTAGCATTTTGCTTCCTCCCTTTGGTCCTTTCGTCTTGGATTTTTCTTTCGCCTTTTTGACCGGCTTATCTCGCAGTTTCTTGTTCCAGAAAGAAGAGTCGGCCTGGAGGTTACAAGTAATAATAAGGAATGTGCAGTTTATGAGAATACTAAGTAAAGTAAAAATGGCTCAAAATGCTTACGTCAGGAGCCGGGTTGAGAGTGCAGAAGGGATTTAGACCCGTTTTGCTGCAGTTTTCAAGGCTCTCACCGAGCAATGATTTGGTCATCTCGTTGATCTATTGGTCATCGAGACGTGTTGGATTATACCTCTGAGGATCTTTTATGTCAATTTTATATTCACACATTAAGCCGGTGCGGCAGCTCAAAGGCATGATCCTCCAAGCAACCCAGCATCGGAACAGGTCAACTCCAGTTAAACCGTTGGCCAACAAAGCCCTTATCTTTGAAAAGGTTGGCGCATATTTGGCTCGTTCTGCGGCGCTGATCCGGTCAGGGAGTGGATGTCTGGGGCTGAGCCGGCAGCTGTGGAAACCCGGCAGTGGATTTTCACCCACCGAAGAAGTGTCTTGGAAGTAGAACCAAGTTTGATTCTAGCCTTTGGGATGACTAGGCAATGCAGCTGTTGGAAAGACAACATCTCTCCACCTCTGAATTAAAAACCCACCAAGCTCTTGGCAGGGTCCGTCTGCCATCTCAATCTGGCAGTTTAAATAATAATATTCTCTGAACAAATCAACACTGGGCTCCTCTTGAAGATACACCTCGCAGAAAACTTGGAAGTTGCAGATGTTGGATACGAAATTGGGGCCGATATCTTGAGGGTGTAATTTATAGAAGTTCAGGACATCCCGGAAGAATTTTGACCCGGGTGGTGAAAAACTACGGAGGAGGTGATTTGTGAAAATTATAACCTCGCCCTCTTTATGTTGAGGCGGAACCTCAGTTCCTAGGACTCTCCAATGGATGATGTCTTTGCTGCTAAGACGCCCATGGCAACGTATTCATTGAGAGATTGCTCGGTAATGGTGGAGGCAACCCAATCGCAGTAGGTGGTGGTCTTAGTCATTTTTTACTAGGTGAAACCTGATATTGTAGAATTGGAGGGTTGGTATTGTGATGATAAACCGCCCATCAGTTAAAGAAGCAAGTTCATTATTCCAAATTAGGTACAGTAAACATTATGAGAGATGGAGACAAATAAGCATTATTAGACCGGTGAGCCATCAATGGGTTACAATCATGACTGCTGATTGGGAAAGTTCTGGAGGTTTAAACATTTGTGAGTAAGTTGACTGGTACTTGGCGGGTTACAAAATGTGTCGCTACGAGCCACCTATGCTGACGTCTACAAATCTGTATTCTAGTGAAATTTTACTAAGTGCTGAACAAACAAGTTTCATGGATTCTGCTTATAATTTTGTATCTACGGGAGTTCGAGAAACAAGTGAAAATTGTTAAACGTAAAAATATGAAGGATGAACGTCTATATGGAGAGGTGAATCTCAGAATAGAGGAACAGATCTAGGATGAAATGTAGTTACTAAAAGTTGCTACCGCATGGTTTTTACGTTTTATTGGGATCCAAACAAGCAGTGTATTGGAAGAACTACAAGCAAGCGCGATGTATGCCGACGAACACCGATGAACGGAGAAAACCCTAATGCAGATTGAAAGCTGGGGAAGATGAATACCTGGCGATGTTGATGAACAGTGGAAGGGCGCCGCATTTTTTTGGTTAGAGTCAGGTTGATGCAGCGGCCGAGTGGGAGTCGCTGGTGAAGGTCTACGGCGGTGGCAGAGCTCTGTAGGCTTCGTTCTTCACGAGGAAGAAGAAGAAGAAGGGAAAGAGGCAGGGGCAAAAGTTGAGAAAGGGGCCCCCTGTCCCTATTTATAAGGAAGTGGTAAAATGGGATGCACATAAATCGAGGAGGCAGAATGATTATCTTTGAAGTGCGGGCGCCTCGATTCTTGGAAGGCCTATTAAGATAAAGATCTGTTATGATATCATGGGTTCTATGCATATTTAATGCATGATGACCTACAAGTATAGGGGATCTATCATAGTCCTTTCTATAAGTAAGAGTGTCGAACCCAAAGAGGAGCAGAAGGAAATGATAAGCAGTTTTCAGTAAGGTATTCTCTGCAAGTAGTGAAATTATCAGTAACAGATAGTTTTGTGATAAGATAATTTGTAACAGGTAACAAGTAATAAAAGTAAATAAGGTGCAGCAATATGGCCCAATTCATTTTGTATCAAAGGACAAGCCTGGACAAACTCTTATATAAAGGAAAGCGCTCCCGAGGACACATGGGAATTATCGTCAAGCTAGTTTTCATCAAGTTCATATGATTCGCGTTTGGTACTTTGATAATTTGATATGTGGGTGGATCTGTTCTTTGGTACTGTCCTTCCTTGGACAAGCATCCCACTTATGATTAACCCCTATTGCAAGCATCCGCAACTACAACAGAAGTATTAAGGTAAACCTAACCATAGCATGAAACATATGGATCCAAATCAGCCCCTTACGAAGCAACACATAAACTAGGGTTTAAGATTTTGTCACTCTAGCAACCCATCATCTACTTATTACTTCCCAATGCCCTCGTCTAGTCCCAAACAATGGTGAAGTGTCATGTAGTCGACGTTCACATGACACCACTAGAGGAAAGACAACATACATCTCATCAAAATATCGAACGAATACCAAATTCACATGACAACTGATACCAAGACTTCTCCCATGTCCTCAGGAACAAACGTAACTACTCACAAATCATATCCATGTTCATAATCACAGGGGTATTAATATGCACAAAGGATCTGAACATATGATCTTCCACCGAATAAACCAACTAGCATCAACTACAAAGAGTAATCAACACTACTAGTAACCCACAGGTACCAATCTGAGGCTTTGGGACAAAAATCGGATACAAGAGATGAACTAGGGTTTGAGATGAGATGGTGTTGGTGAAGATGTTGATGGATTGACGCCCTCCCAATGAGAGGATCGATGGTGATGACGATGGTGATGATTTCCCCCTCCCGGAGGGAAGTTTCCCTAGCAGAACAGCTCCGCCGGAGCCCTAGATTGGTTCTGCCCAGGTTCCGCCTCGTGGCGGCGGAGTTTCGTCCCATGAGCTAGCTTATGATTTTTTCTCCACGAAAGACCTCATATAGCAGAAGATGGGCATCAGAGGGATGCCAGGGGCCCACGAAGCAAGGGGGTGCGCCCCCACCCTCGGGGATGGTGGGTGGCCCCCCTCTGGTACTTCTTTCGCCCAATATTTTATATATATTCTGAAACTTGCTCCCGTGAAGTTTCAGGACTTTTGGAGTTGTGCAGAATAGGTCTCTAATATTTGCTCCTTTTCCAGCCCAGAATTCCAGCTGCCGGCATTCTCCCTCTTCATGTAAACCTTGTAAAATAAGATAGAATAGGCATAAGTATTGTTACATAATGTGTAATAACAGCCCATAATGCAATAAATATCGATATAAAAGCATGATGTAAAATGGACGTATCAACTCCCCCAAGCTTAGACCTCGCTTGTCCTCAAGCGAAAGCCGATATCGATTAATATGTCCACATGTTTAGAGATAGAGGTTTCGATAAAAATAAAATACGGACATGAGGGCATCATGATCATTCTTAGAACAGCAACATATACATATATTGTCATATGATATCTTATGCTAAAGTAACAATTCAATCACAATTTCAAGTATGAATCAGAAACTTCATTGAAAACTAACAAACTATAATCTCAGTCATTGAAGCAACTACAATTTATCATAACATCAGAAAGAGTCGATATAAGAGCTTTTCAGCAAGTCCACATACTCAACTATCATTTAGTCTTTCACAATTGCTAACACTCACGCAATACTTATGGGTATGAAGTTTTAATCGGACATAGAGAGAGATAGGGGCTTATAGTTTTGCCTCCCAACCTTTTACCTCAAGGGTAATGTCAACAATAATAGTTCATGAAAACTCACATCCAATTAGCTATATATATCAGGATCTTTCCAACACATTGTGCTTGCCAAAGGATAAAATGTAAAAGGGAAAGGTCAAGATCACCGTGACTCTTTGCATGAAGTATAAGACAAGAATAAAACATAGGCCCTTCGCACAGGGAAGCAGAGGTTGTCATGTGCTTTCATGGTTGGATGCACAAAATCTTAATGCGAAAGAACATCACTTTATATTGCCACTTGTGATATGGACCTTTATTATGCAGTCTGTCGCTTTTATTTCTTCCACATCACAAGATCGTATAAAGCTTATTTTTTCCACACTAATCAATCATACATATTTAGAGAGAAATTTGTACTCAATCCATAGGTAGATATGGTGGACTCTCATGGCAAAACTGGGTTTAAAGATATTTGGAAGCACAAGTAGTATCTCTACTTGGTGCAAAGAATTTGGCTAGCACGAGAGGGAAAGGCAAGCTCAACATGTTGGATGATCCATGACAAGATAATTTATCTGAGATGTAAGAAAACATAATCCATTATGTTGTCTTCCTTGTCCAACATCAACTCTATAGCATGTCACATTTTAATGAGTGCTCACAATCATAAAAGAAGTCCAAGATAGTATATTTATATGTGAAAACCTATCTTTCTTTATTACTTCCAATTAATTGCAACGATGACCAAAACTATGTTTGTCAACTCTCAACAACTTTTATTCATCATACTCTTTATATGTGAAGTCATTACTCTCCATAAGATCCATGTGATCTCTTTATTTCTTTTTAATCTTTCTCTTTTATTTTATTCCCTCAAGATCATAGTAAGATAATCAAACCCTTGACTCAACACTAATCTTTATTATATATAGCTCACGGACTCGATTACATAGAAGGATCATAAAGAAAAACTCAAAACTAGATCATCCTAAAACTTTATTCTACTAGATCAAGATATTACCAAAAGGATCGAACTAAGAAAAACGGTAAAGATAAAAGTGTGATGGTGATACGATACTGGGGCACTCCCCCAAGCTTGGCTCTTTCCAAGGGGAGTGCCCATACCCATCTGTTTATTTCTCCTTCTTCGGGGGTGGTGATGTGATATTCTTGGTGATCATGCCCCTCAGGATACGATTCTCTTCCTCGAGCTTATAGACTTGCTGCTTGAGGTCCGTTATTTCCTTACGGTGCTTGCCCGTGACGGCTAAAGCTCCTTTCACCCAAGGATGTTGCATAGCTGCGGGAGAACAAGTAACACTCTTTTTCATCTTTTCATAAAAAAGAAATCTGACATTGGAAGGGATGACCGAGTTTGGAATAGCTAAGCTCTATAGTTCCCCCATCGTGAATCCGGCTCGGAAACGAGAAGTAACTTCTTCATCCTCCTTCATTGCATCTATCCTTTTCAAGTCGGCCTCCATATCTTCCTCAGTTGATGGCCCAAAGTGGTCAGCATCGCTGTTTTCTCTTGGCCCCGGTGTCGGATGAGACACCCGACTCTCCCCAACTGACTCTTGAGAAGACATCTTGCTCCAAATCTGCAGCAGAAACAACTCAAAACAAAAACAGGAGATTTTTGCGTGATATGGTGGTCAAAACCTTCGGGAGATTATATAATGAATTTTTACCGACCAAAAGAAGTTTCGTGCAAGAAAACAGAGTCCGGAGAGCACACGAGGTGCCCACGAGGCAGGGGAGCGCGCCCTCCACCCTCGTGGACGCCTCGTGTCCTTTCTGGACTACTTCTTATTTTCCTATTTTCTTAAATATTCCAAAACGGAGAAAAATTGTTATTAGAACTGTTTTGGAGTCAGTTTACTTACCATACCACATACCTATTCATTTTCGGAGTCTGAAACGTTCCGGAAAGTGTCCCTTATATATTCCTCTAGGGTTACGGTTTCAATAACATTAGTTTCAACTTTTATAGGATTACCTGAGATATAATGTTTGATTCTTTGACTGTTCACCACCCTCGGATTAGTGCCTTCGAAGTTGTTGATTTTTATGGCACCGGAGCGATAGACCTCCTCGATAACGTAAGGACCTTCCCATTTAGAGAGGAGTTTTCCTACAAAAAATCTTAAACGAGAGTTGTATAATAATACATAATAACCTACATTAAACTCACGTTTTTTTCCTTTTGTCATGCCATCTTTTAACCTTTTCTTTAAATAGTTTGGCGTTCTCATAGGCCTGGGTTCTCCATTCATCAAGTGAGCTAATGTCAAAAAGCCTCTTCTCACCGGCAAGTTTGAAATCATAGTTGAGCTCTTTAATGACCCAATATGCCTTATGTTCTAGTTCGAGAGGTAACTGACATGCTTTTCCATAAACCATTTTATACGGAGACATACCCATAGGAATTTTATATGCAGTTCTATAAGTCCATAATGCATCATCAAGTTTCTTGGACCAATTATTTCTAGATCTATTAACAGTCTTTTGCAAAATTAATTTGAGCTCTCTATTACTCAATTCTACTTGACCACTAGACTGTGGATGATATGGAGATGCAATTCTATGATTAACATCATACTTAGCAAGCATTTTACGAAAAGCACCGTGAATAAAATGTGAACCACCATCATTCATTAAGTATCTAGGGACTCCAAACCTCGGAAAAATAACTTCTTTAAGCATCTTAATAGAGGTGTTATGATCAACACTACTAGTTTGAATAGCTTCTACCCACTTAGTAATGTAAACAACAACAACTAGAATATGTGTATAACCATTAGAGGAGGGGAACGCTCCCATATAGTCAAAGCCCCAAACATCAAATGGTTCAATAACAAGTGAATAATTCATAGGCATTTCTTGACGTCTACTGATATTACCAATTCTTTGACATTCATCGCAAGACAAGACAAACTTACGGGCATCTTTGAAGAGAGTAGGCCAATAAAAACTGGATTGCAATACCTTATGTGCAGTTCTATCTCCAGCATGGTGTCCTCCATAAGCCTCAGAGTGACACTTGCGTAGGATCTGTTCCTATTCATGCTCGGGTACACAACGTCTAATGACACCATCTACTCCTTCTTTATAAAGGTGTGGGTCATCCCAAAAGTAATATCTTAAATCATAGAAGAACTTTTTCTTTTGATGGTATGTGAAACTAGGTGGTATAAATTTAGCAACAATATAATTAGCATAATCAGCATACCATGGAGCAGTACGAGAGGCATTTATGACAACTAATTGTTCATCAGGAAAGCTATCATTAATAGGTAGTGGGTCATCAAGAACATTCTCTAACCTAGACAAGTTGTCTGCAACGAGGTTCTCAACTGCCTTTCTATCAATAATATGCAAATCAAATTCTAATAAGTCTAGGTTTAGCATCTTTCTTTCCATAAGATATTTAATAGCAGCATGATCAGTGTGAAGAGTTACTTTAGAATCAACAATATAAGGTCTGAACTTATCCCAAGCAAATACAACTACTAAAAAATCTTTTTCGGTAGTAGCATAATTTCTCTGGGCACTGTCCAGAGTCTTACTAGCATATTGGATAACATTTAATTTCTTATCAACTCTTTGTCCTAGAACAACCCCTACAACATAATCACTAGCATCAACATAATTTCAAATGGTAAATTCCAATCAGGTGGCTGAACAATAGGTGCAGAGATCAAGTCTTTCTTAAGTATTTCAAATGCTTCTACACAATCATCATCAAAAACAAAAGTAACATCTTTTAGTAAGAGATTAGTTAGAGGCCGAGAAATTTTAGAGAAGTCCTTAATGAACCTCCTATAAAAAACGGAATGACCAAGGAAACTTCTTATACCTTTAATGTCCTTAGGGCACGACAACTTTTCAATAGAATCAACCTTAGCTTTATCAACTTGAATACCTCTTTCAGAAATTTTATGCCCCAAGACAATACCTTCATTAACCATAAAGTGGCACTTCTCCCAATTCGAGACAAGATTAGTTTCTTCACATCTCTGCAAAACTCGATCGAGGTTGCTTAAGCAATCATCAAAAGAAGTTCTGTATATGGAGAAATCATCCATGAAAACCTCAAGAATCTTTTCACAAAAGTCAGAGAACATAGCAGTCATACATCTTTGAAAAGTAGCAGGTGGATTGCATAAACCAAAATGCATACATCTATAAGAAAAGGTACCGAAAGGGCAAGTAAAGGTTGTCTTTTCTTGATCCTCTTTGGAAACAGGTATTTGAGAGAAACCAGAATAACCATCTAGAAAGCAAAAATGTGTATGTTTGGATAATCTTTCTAGCATTTGATCAATAAAAGGTAAAGGGTAATGATCCTTTTTAGTAGCTTTATTTAATTTGCAGAAATCAGTTACCATTCTATAACCTATAACAATTCTTTGTGGGATCAATTCATCTTTATCATTAGGAACAACAGTAATACCTCCCTTCTTAGGGACACAATGGACAGGACTTACCCACTCACTATCAGCAATGGGATAAATTATACCTGCCTCCAGAAGCTTTAGTATTTATTTTCTTACCACTTGTTTCATCTTAGTATTTAACTGTCGTTGGTGATCAACAACCGGTTTCGCATCCTTCTCCAATTTTATTTTGTGCTGGCATAGAGTGGGACTAATGCCCTTAAGATCATCAAGAGTATATCCAATAGCAGCACGGTGCTTCTTCAGAATTTTCAATAATTTCTTTTCTTCATGCTCTGAAAGGTTAGCACTAATAATAATAGGATATATCTCTTTCTCATCAAGATAAGCGTATTTATGAGTATCAGGTAAAGGCTTAAGCTCAAACACAGGATCACCCTTGGGTGGAGGAGGATCCCCTAGAATTTCAACAGGAAAGTTGTGTTTCAAAATAGGTCCCTGTTTAAAGAATACTTCATCTATTTCCCTTCGTTCATTCATAAACATATCATTTTCATGGTCTAGCAAATATTGCTCTAAAGGATCATTAGGAGGCACGGCAATAGAAGCAAGACCAATAATTTCATCTTTGCTAGGCAATTATTTATCATGGGGTTGTCTATGAAACTTAGGAAAATTAAACTCATGAGACATATCCCCTAAACCAATAGAAACAATAACCTTATTGCAGTCTATCTTAGCATTAATAGTATTCAAGAAGGGTCTACCAAATATAATGGGACAAAATTTATCTTGTGGGGACCAAGAACAAGAAAATCAACAGGATATTTAACTTTCCCACCCAAGACTTCAACATCTCTAACAATCCCAACTAGGGAAATGGTGTCTCTATTGGCAAGCTTAATTGTAACATCAATTTCCTCTATCTCAGCAGGTGCAATATCATGCATAATTTCTTTGTATAAGGAATGAGGTATTGCACTTGCACTAGCACCCGTATCACATAAGCCATGATAGCAATGATATCCTATTTTAACAGAAAACAGGCATACCTACAACAAGTCTATGTTTATTTTTAGTATCAGGTCTAGCAATTCTAGTAGATTCATCACAGAAATAAATAACATGCCCGTCAATGTTATCGGCCAAGAGTTATTTAACCATAGCAACACTAGGATCAACTTTAATTTGCTTAGAGGGAGTAGGTGTTCTAGTATTACTCTTACGAACCACAGTTGAAGCTTTAACATGATCCTTTATTCTAACAGGGAAAGGTGGTTTCTCAATATAAGCAGCAGGAACAACAGGATCATTATAAGTGATAGTCTTTTCTTCAAATTTAATAGGTGCAACTGCTTTTACTTCAATGGGAGGATTATATTTAAACCACTTCTCCTTAGGGAGATCAACATGAGTAGCAAAGGATTCACAGAAAGAAGCTACTATCTCAGAGTCAAGTCCATATTTAGTGCCAAATTCACGGAAAGCATCGATATCCATAAAAGATTTAACACAATCAAACTTAGGTATTATACCCGACTCCTTACCTTCATCGAGATCCCAATCTTCAGAGTTGCATTTTAATTATTTCCAATAAATCCCATTTGGATTCAATAGTCTTCATCATAAAAGAACCAGTACAAGAAGTATCGAGCATGGAGCGATTATCGAGAGAAAGCCGAGCATAAATTTTTTGAATAATAATTTCTCTTGAGAGCTCATGATTGGCGCATGAATATAACATTGACTTAAGCCTCCCCCAAGCTTGAGCAATGCTTTCTCCTTCGCGAGGCCAAAAATTATATATATGATTATGATCACGATGAATGAGATGCATACGATAAAACTTCTGATGAAATTTCAATTTCAATCGGTTGTAGTTCCATGATCCCATATCATCACATAGCCTAAACCATGTCAATGCATTTCCCTTCAAAGATAAAGGGAATACCTTCTTCTTGATAACATCCTCGGGCATACCTACAAGCTTAAATAATCCACAAACTTCATCCACATAGATTAGGTGCAAATCGGGATGTAATGTTCCATCACATGTGAAAGGATTAGCTAGCAGTTTCTCTATTATACCCGAAGGAATTTCAATGTAAACATTTTCAGTAGGTTAAGTAGGTTGAGGAGCAACTCTTTGCTCTAATTATCGGGGTGAAGATACCATGAACAAGCCCCTTAAAGGATTATGTTCCTGTAACACCCCGGATATGATTTACCCAATTTGTAATCCAACTCTTGCCGTTTCCGGCCTTAAGTTATTTTATTTTCTCGGGTTCGGGTTTTTGTCTCCGTGTGTTGTTGTCGTTGTCATGCATCTCATATCATGTCATCATGTGCATTGCATTTGCATACGTGTTCATCTCATGCATTCGAGCATTTTCCCCGTTGTCCGTTTTGCATTCCGGCGCTTCGTTCTCCTCCGGTGGTCATTTCTACCTTTCTTTCGTGTGTGGGGATTAAAATTTTCCGGATTGGACCGAGACTTACCAAGCGGCCTTGGTTTACTACCGGTAGACCGCCTATCAAGTTTCGTACCATTTGGACTTCGTTTGATACTCCAACGGTTAACCGAGGGACCGAAAGGGCCTTGTGTGTGTTGCAGCCCAACACCCCTCCATTTTGGTCCAAAACCCACCAAAACCCTCTCCATCATCTAGAGCGTTCGATCATGATCGCGTGGCCGAAAACCGCACCTCATATGTACTCTCCTAGCTCCTCCTATGCCTATAAATAGAACCCCCTCCTCAAATCCCGGGTCTCTTCTCCCCCATACCTAGAAATCCTCCTCGCGCCGCGCCGGACATGTCCGCCCGCGTCGGACGCCTCTCCGCCGCCGCCCGCAGCCACTCGTAGGCTACCACGTGTCGCTCCGCTGGCGCCTCCCACCACGGCCCGCCGAAGCCCGCGAGGGGCCCTCCTCGGCCCACATCGCCCCGCCTCCTCTCGCCCGAAGCCGCCGCCACCCTCCTCGCGTCCGGCCACCCGAGGCCATCGGCGCCGCCGCCCGCCATCGACGCCGGCCGGCGACCTCCCACCGCGACCTCGCCGTCTTCGGCCAGCGCCGCCCTCCCGCGCTCGGGCTACACCGCCCCGCCGCCCGGTGCTCGCCGCCCCGCCGTCTCCTCTAGCTTGCCTTGCCCGGATCCGGCCGATCTACTCGCCGGCGACCGGATCCGCCCTCCCCGGCCTCCGTCCGACCACTTCCCCAGCAAGCTCCCGTCGAATTCCGTTCAGATCCGTCGCCACCTCGTAAACCGTGCCGGGTCAACCCTAGACTCGAGGGTGAGATTTCGACTAAGTCCCCAAAGATCTCAGATCCATATGCTCCTGTTCATCGCATCGTAACATTGCATCCCTAGCTCCGTTTTGGGCATATAGCATATCAAAAGGTTCATCTCAGAGAGTACATCATTTCATTCCATTGCATCATTTTCATTTGAGTTCATCTTGACGCCCGAAATTCTGTTAGAAGAGGGCTACTTGAGATAATTGTCTGATCTGCTGCTCCATTTAGCTATTTGTCATTTTTGCCATGATTATTGTGTGCATGATATGCCCATGTATTTTTGTGATGTGTGTGGTGACTAGCACAAGCTTGCAAAGTGAGGCACTTGATAATGCTGATTTCAGGGACTTAGCATTTCCACCAAGGCAACAATCAGAATCACTTTGCTACACTCAACCTGTTCCTTGCTAACGGGCCAAAGACTTTTAGCAATTGTGTTGAGGCAACCGATGCTGACGATTGGCTCGTGGATCTGTGCAAGCATTTCGAGTGCAGTGACGTCAGGCCTGAGGACTTTGTCAAGTTCGCTTCCTTCCAACTCAAAGATCAAGCTGCAGAATGGTTCCAGCAATACAAGGACTCCATAGGTGGACGTGTGATCACTTGGGATGAATTCCATCAAGATTTCAGGGCTCATCATATTCCTCAGAGCGTGGTTGAAAGCAAGCGTGAGGAATTCCGCAACCTGAAGCAAGGCTCTTTGTCTGTCTATGACTACAACAAGTTGTTCCAGAAGCTTGCCCGCTTTGCCAAGCAGGACGTCCCTGATGAGAAGAGCATGATATACCAGTTCAGGGGTGGTCTCAGAGAAGAAATTCAGCTAGCTCTTGTTCTCTTTGAGCCCGTGAGGTACGATGAGTTCTACAACATGGCATTGAAGCAAGAGGCCGCTCAACTGAGGTGTGATGCTTCCAAGAAGCGAGTCAGAGATGCTACTCCTTCTTCCTCTACTCAAGTGGCCAAGCAGCAGAAGTATTGGCTTCCTCCTCCTCCGTTCCGTCAGCCGTATCAGCAGAAGAGCAAAGGTGGCAGTGGATCTTCCCACCCACCCAACCCTGGCTTTCAGAACAAGACTTCGTCTCAAGCTCTAAGATCGAGTGCTCCATATCACCGTCCGCTTTTAGAGGTCACGTGCAACAAGTGCCAACAGAAGGGTCACTATGCCAACAAGTGTCTCAATCAGAGGCGTCTTCCTCCTCCTCCTGTGAGATCGGCAAGTACAGCTGTGGTCAAGCATAACCCCAAGCACGCCAAGGTCAACTTGATGAATGCAGCTCAGGCAGAGGATTCGTCATATGTCATCATGGGTAACCTTCCTGTTAATGATATTCCAGCTAAAGTTCTTTTTGACACTGGTGCATCGCATTGTTTCATCTCGAGACCGTTTACATCTAGGCATGAATTGGTTTCGCAAGTTTTGCCTAGTCCATTAGCAGTTGTCTCTCTCGGTAAGCGCATGCATGCTAACTCCATCGTTCCGGATGTTACTATCACCTTGGGTGACTACAAGTTTCTGGCTTCTCCAACGGTTCTTGGTGACTTGGATATTGATCTTATTCTCGGAATGGATTGGCTTTCTAAGCATAAGGCACATCTTGACTGTGCAGCCAGGCAGATTCAATTGACTCATTCGTCTGAGGATGTAATTGTCTTTGCCGCTCGTGATGATACCATCCGTCTATTTTCTCCCAATGAGAAGGGTGAACTCGATGCCATCTCGCAAATTCCAGTCATTTGCGAATATCAAGACGTCTTTCTAGAAGAGCTTCCAGGAATGCCTCCGCACCGACCAGTTGAATTCCTTATTGATCTTGAGCCCAGCACGGAACCTGTGTGCAAGCGTCCTTACAAGCTCGGACCTGAAGAGTTGAAGGAGCTGAAAAAGCAACTCGATATTCAAGAAAGAATGGGTCTCATCCGGCCTAGTTCTTCTCCGTGGGGTTGTGGTGTTCTTTTTGTGAAGAAGAAGGATGGAACGGACTGACTTTGTGTTGATTACCGTCCATTGAACAGGAAGACCATCAAGAATAAATACCAACTTCCCAACATAAACGAGCTGTTCGAACAACTCAATGGTGCCCAAGTATTCTCCAAGCTTGATCTCCATATGGGTTATCATCATATTCGAATCCGTGAGCAAGATATTCCCAAGACGGCTTTCAGGACAAGCTATGGTTCATATGAATACACTGTCATGTCTTTTGGCCTCGTCAACGCTCCTCCGACTTTCTCTCACATGATGAATTTCATCTTCAACGCCTACACCAATGACTTTGTTTTGGTCTATCTCGACGACATTCTGGTTTTCTCGAAGAACAAGGAAGATCATGCCAAGCACTTGCGTTTGGTACTCGATAAGCTGAGGGAACACAAGTTCTACGCCAAGTTCTCCAAGTGCGAATTTTGGCTCGATGAGGTTCTTTATCTTCGTCATATCATCTCTGCCAAGGGCATTGCCGTGAATCCTGAGAAGGTGTCTGCAATTGTGAATTGGGAACCTCCTCGGAACGTGAAGCAAGTCCATAGCTTCCTCGGTCTCGCAAGCTACTGCCGAAGATTCGTTGAAAACTTTTCTAAGATCGCGAAGCCTCTCTCAAATCTTCTCCAGAAGCACGTCAAGTACGTTTGGTCTCCGGAGTGTGACATTGCTTTCAACACTTTGAAAGAGAAATTGATCACTGCTCCAGTTCTGACTCCGCTTGATGAATCCAAGCCGTACGAGGTCTTTTGTGATGCCTCTCTCCAAGGTCTTGGCGTAGTGTTGATGCAAGAGAAGAAAGTTGTTGCTTATACCTCTCGCCAGTTGAAGCCCAATGAGAAGAACTACCCCACTCATGATCTCGAGTTGGCGGCAGTTGTGCATGCTCTTTTGACTTGGAGACATCTCTTATTGGGAAGAAAAGTGGACATTTTCACTGATCACAAAAGTCTCAAGTACATCTTCACTCAGCCTAATCTCAACCTCAGGAAAACTCGATGGGTCGAAATGATTCAAGAGTATAATCTGAGTATTGAGTATACTCCAGGCAAGGCCAATGTGATTGCTGACGCATTGAGCAGGAAGGCTTATTGCAACAGTCTTATTCTCAAGCCTTATCAACCCGAGCTTTGTGAAGCTTTCCGCAAACTTAATCTACAAGTTGTTCCTCAAGGTTTCCTCGACAACCTTCAAGTCTATCCTACCTTGGAAGACCAGATTCGCCAAGCTCAGCTTCTTGATGCTATGGTGAAAAAGGTGAAGATTGGGATTGCCAAGAGTCAACCCAAGTACAAGTGCTACCGCCTTGATGACAAGGACACTCTCTTCTTCGAGGATCGTATTGTTGTACCCAAAGGTGACCTTCGTAAAGTGATCATGAACGAGGCTCACAATTCTCTCCTCTCCATCCACCCTGGGAACACGAAGATGTATCAGGATCTTAAGCAGGCTTATTTGTGGACTCGAATGAAGCGCGAGATTGCTCAATTCGTGAATGAGTGTGATGTCTGCAGAAGAGTGAAGGCAGAACACCAAAGACCAGCTGGTCTCCTCCAACCTCTTGCCATTCCAGAATGGAAGTTTGACCACATTGAGATGGACTTCGTGACTGGGTTTCCAAAGTCCAAGCGTGGCAATGATGCTATATTCGTTGTCATCGACAAACTCACCAAAGTGGCTCATTTTCTGCCTATCAAAGAGTCAATCACTGCAGCTCAATTGGCGGAACTCTATACCTCTCGAATTGTCTCTCTGCATGGTATTCCTCAAGTGATCTCTTCAGACCGTGGCAGCATCTTTACCTCCAAGTTTTGGGATTCTTTTCAGAAGGCCATGGGCACAAACATCCGCTTCAGCACAGCTTTCCATCCTCAAACTAGCGGTCAAGTCGAGCGTGTCAACCAGATTCTTGAAGATATGCTCAGGGCTTGTGTGATCTCCTTCGGCATGAAGTGGGAGGATTGTCTTCCTTATGCTGAATTCTCCTACAACAATAGTTTTCAAGCAAGTTCGGGCAAGGCCCCATTTGAAATTCTGTATGGCAGGAAGTGTCGTACCCCTCTCAACTGGTCTGAAACCGGTGAACATCAGCTTTTGGGAAATGACTTAATCAAAGAGGCAGAGGAAATGTGCAAAGTCATTCGAGATAACCTCAAAGCAGCCCAATCCCGCCAGAAGAGCTACTATGATAGTAAGCACCGTGATTTGGCTTTCGAGATCGGAGATCATGTTTACCTCCGCGTCTCTCCTATGAAAGGTACTCGTCGCTTCGGTATCAAAGGGAAGCTTGCCCCTAGATACGTGGGACCTTTCAAGATCGTCAGCAAGAGAGCCGATCTCGCCTATCAACTCGAGCTTCCTTCAAACTTTGCAAATGTTCATGATGTGTTCCATGTCTCTCAGCTCCGAAAGTGCTTCAAGACTCCTGACCGCACCGGCAACTTCGAGGACATTGAGCTCCAAGAAGATCTCTCTTATCGTGAGCACCCAGTTGCTATTCTTGAAGAGACTGAACACAAGACTCGCAACAAGTCAATCAAATTCCTCAAAGTCAAGTGGCCACACCATTCCGATAGTGAAGCTGCCTGGGAACGCGAGGATCACCTCCGTTCTGAGTACCCGGTGTTCTTTCAGTCCTAGATCTCGGGATGAGATCCTTTCGTAGTGGTGGAGTGTTGTAACACCCCGGATATGATTTACCCAATTTGTAATCCAACTCTTGTCGTTTCCGGCCTTAAGTTATTTTATTTTCTCGGGTTCGGGTTTTTGTCTCCGTGTGTTGTTGTCGTTGTCATGCATCTCATATCATGTCATCATGTGCATTGCATTTGCATACGTGTTCATCTCATGCATTCGAGCATTTTTTTCCCCGTTGTCCGTTTTGCATTCCGGCGTTTCGTTCTCCTCCGGTGGTCATTTCTACCTTTCTTTCATGTGTGGGGATTAAACTTTTCCGGATTGGACCGAGACTTGCCAAGCGTCCTTGGTTTACTACCGGTAGACCGCCTGTCAAGTTTCGTACCATTTGGACTTCGTTTGATACTCCAACGGTTAACCGAGGGACCAAAAAGGCCTCGTGTGTGTTGCAGCCCAACACCCCTCCATTTTGGTCCAAAACCCACCAAAACCCTCTCCATCATCTACAGCGTTCGATCACGATCGCGTGGCCGAAAACCGCACCTTATTTGGACTCTCCTAGCTCCTCCTATGCCTATAAATAGAACCCCCTCCTCAAATCCCAGGTCTCTTCTCCCCCTAACCCTAGAAATCCTCCTCGCGCCGCACCGGACATGTCCGCCCGCGTCGGACGCCTCTCCGCCGCCGCCCGCAGCCACTCGTAGGCTGCCCCGTGTCGCTCCGCCGACGCCTCCCATCGCGGCCCGTTGAAACCCGCGAGGGGCCCTCCTCGGCCCACATCGCCCCGCCTCCTCTCGCCCGAAGCCACCGCCACCCTCCTCGCGTCCGGCCACCCGAGGCCATCGGCGCCGCCGCCCGCCATCGACGCCGGCCGGCGACCTCCCACCGCGACCTCGCCGTCCTCGGCCAGCGCCGCCCTCCGGCGCTCGGGCTGCACCGCCCTGCCGCCCGGTGCTCGCCGCCCCGCCGTCTCCTCTCGCCGGCGTTGCCCGGATCCGGCCGATCTGTTCGCCGGCGACCGGATCCGCCCTCCCCGGCCTCCATCCGACCACTTCCCCGGCAAGCTCCCATCGAATTCCGGTCAGATCCGTCGCCACCTCGTAAACCATGCCGGGTCAACCCTAGACTCGAGGGTGAGATTTCGACTAAGTCCCCGAAGATCTCAGATCCATATGCTCCTGTTCATCGCATCGTAACTTTGCATCCGTAGCTCCGTTTTGGGCATATAGCATATCAAAATGTTCATCTCAAAGAGTACATCATTTCATTCTATTGCATCATTTTCATTTGAGTTTATCTTGATGACCGAAATGCTGTTATAAGAGGGCTACTTGAGATAATTGTCAGATCTGCTGCTCCATTTAGCTATTTGTCATTTTTGCCATGATTATTGTGTGCATGATATGCCCATGAGCTCTACATATGTTTTGTTAAGGGTTTTTCCATCTTTCCAGAGGTGCAACCCATGTATTTTTGTGATGTGTGTGGTGAATACCACAAGTTTGCAAAGTGAGGCACTTGGTAATGCTGATTTCAGGGACTTAGCATTTCCACCAAGTCCTTGAGCTATTTTTCTCATATGGCCATATGTTCATGTTGTTTCCTAGTGATCCGTGCCTCTTTTGAGCATGATCAGTAAGGATGTTTTGTTAATCTTGTAGTGCTATATCCATCCATGTCTTTATTTGAAATTATGGAGCACCCTAGGTTGAGTCAATCAAGCTCTACTTTTGTCATTTCGTGAATCTGGGCAGATTGTCTACTTGTTAGCGATTTTGCCAATGATGTTGTAGTTGATCTGTGCATGATATGTTATTGTTCTTGCCATGTATAGCTTGCATTTTGTGTATTCTTGATGGGTTTTGAAAGTGCAACTATCCCTAGGTGGTTTTGGTAATTCATAACAACATATAGCTCATTGAGCTAATGCTATTCCAAGATGATTATTTCAGGAAAGCTCAATGATTGGCATGGCATGGATGTGAAAGTGGAACCCTCAAAATGCTAAGGACAAAGGATTGGCTCAAGCTCAAAAGCTCAAGACTCTTCATTTTATATTTTAGTGATCCAAGATCACATTGAGTCCATAGGAAAAGCCAATACTATCAAGGAGGGATGAGGTGTTGCTTAATGAGCCTCTTGCTTCATGTGCTTAGTGATATGCTCCAAAACCCTCAACTACTTTCCTATATCCACATATGACCTAAACCCTAAGCCAAACTCGGTCCTACCGATTCTTCCTATCCAGCGCCACCGAGTTTCACTTGTCATTAGCCACCGCCAAACCCTAGCAATTCGGTTCTACCGATAAGGATCTCGGTCTCACCGAGATGGGATTGCAAACTCTCTGTTTCCCTTTCGTAACTTTTCGGTCTCACCGAAAGAGCGAATCGGTCCCATCGAGATTGCAATGTAAACTCAGTGTTTCCTCTTTGTAACTTTTCGGTCTCACCGAGTTCCACTCGGTCTCACCGAAAGAGCAAATCGGTCCCACCGAGTTTGCCTGACCAACTCTCTGGTTAGCTAATTACCAAATTCGTTCTCACCGAGTTTGTGTAATCGGTCTCACCGAGATTATGTTATGCCCAAACCCTAACCATATCGGTCCTACCGAGTTGCATGTCAGTCCCACCGAAAATCTCTAACGGTCACTAGGTTTACATTTTTGGTCCGACCGAGTTTGTTGATTCGGTCCCACCGAGATTGGAAAACTGTGTGTAACGGTTGGATTTTGTGTGGAGGCTATATATACCCCTCCACCTCCTCTTCATTCGAAGAGAGAACCATCAGAACACACACACCATTCCAACTCATATGTTCTGAGAGAGAACCACCTACTCATGTGTTGAGACCAAGATATTCCATTCCTACCATATGAATCTTGATCTCTAGCCTTCCCAAGTTGCTTTCCACTCAAATCTTCTTTCCACTAAATCCAAATCCTATGAGAGAGAGTTGAGTGTTGGGGAGACTATCATTTGAAGCACAAGAGCAAGGAGTTCATTACCTACACACCATTTGTTACTTCTTGGAGAGTGGTGTCTCCTAGATTGGCTAGGTGTCACTTGGGAGCCTTCGACAAGATTGTGGAGTTGAACCAAGTAGCTTGTAAGGGCAAGGAGATCGCCTACTTCATGAAGATCTACCGCTAGTGAGGCAAGTCCTGTGTGGGCGATGGCCATGGTGGGATAGACAAGGTTGCTTCTTCGTGGACCCTTTGTGGGTGGTTGCTTCTTCGTGGACCCTTCGTGGGTGGAGCCCTGTGTGGACTCGCGCAACCGTTACCCTTCGGTGGAGCCCTGTGTGGACTCGCGCAACCGTTACCCTTCGTGGGTTGAAGTCTCCATCAACGTGGATGTAGGATAGCACCACCTATCCGAACCACGGGAAAAACATCCGTGTCTCCAATTGCGTTTGAATTCTCCAAACCCTTCCCTTTACATTCTTGCAAGTTGCATGCTTTACTTTCCGCTGCCTATATACTCTTTGCATGCTTGCTTGAATCATGTGATGATTGCTTGACTTGTCCTAAATTAGCTAAAATGTGCCAAGAACTAGAATTGGGAAAAGGTTAAGTTATTATTTGGTCAAGTAGTCTAATCACCCCCCTCTAGACATACTTTCGATCCTACAAGTGGTATCAGAGCTTTGGTCTCCATTTTCTTTGATCTCCATAGCTTTTGGTGGTCATAGCCTTGGTTTCACAACCTAGGAGAGTATGGCGTCTAGCGAGGGAAATTATCACCGTAGAGGTCCTTACTTTGATGGTACTAATTTTGCTAGTTGGAAGCATAAAATGAAAATACATATTCTTGGACATAACCCTGCTGTTTGGGCTATTGTGTGTGTTGGTTTGCAAGGTGACTTCTTTGATGGGAGAGAACCAAACCGTGAAGCTACCGCGGATGAGTTGAAGATGTTGCAATACAATGCTTAAGCTTGTGATATTCTCTTCAATGGATTGTGCCCCGAAGAATTCAACAAAATCAGCCGTCTTGAGAATGCAAAGGAAATTTGGGACACTTTGATTGATATGCACGAAGGTACCGACTCCGTCAAGGAATCCAAGTTGGATGTGCTTCAAAGCCAACTTGACAAGTTCAAGATGAAGGATGGTGAAGGTGTCGCTGAAATGTACTCTAGGCTTGCTCTCATCACAAATGAGATTGCCGGCTTAGGAAGTGAAGAGATGACCGATAGATTCATCATCAAGAAGATTCTAAGACCCTTGGATGGAAAATATGATACCGTATGCACATTGATCCAAATGATGCCAAATTACAAAGATCTCAAGCCAACAGAGGTGATTGGAAGAATTGTTGCTCATGAGATGTCACTTAAGGATAAAGAGGAACTTCACAACAAATCAAGTGGTGCCTATAAAGCCTCATGTGAAGCCCCTACATCATCAAGTGAGAAACAAGACTTCAATGAAGAATTGAGCTTAATGGTGAAGAACTTCAACAAGTTCTACAAGAGTAGAAGCAAAGATAGAAGCTTCAAGTCAAGGTCCTACAATGACAAAAGATCTTCTAGTCGAGAGCGAAACTGCTACAATTGTGGAAGACCCGGACACTATTCCAATGAGTGTACGGCTCCCTACAAGAGAAGAGAAGATTCTCCAAAAAGAAGAAGCAAAGGATCACCACCAAGAGAGAGAAGGAGTAGAGATGATCGTTATGAACGAAGATACTCTCGGAGAAGCAAGGATTCGGAAAGGAAGGAAAAATCATCAAGGAGCTATACAAGACGAAGACATCAAGCTCATGTTGGTGAATTGGTATCCGGCTCCGACTCTGACAGCCACTCCGAGAGAAGTTATCACTCCGACTCCGAAGATACTCAAGATGAAGGTGTTGCCGGTCTAGCACTTGTGTCAACCAACTCCTACGACATATTTGACTCACGAAATGAAGGAATTGGAAGATGCTTCATGGACAAAGGTCCTAAGGTAACACACCCCGAGTATGTTGATTTCAATAGTGATGAAGATGACTTGTTAGGAGATGATTTGCTTGTTGACAACTCTAGTGATGAATACTATGATGAAACGTCAATTAAACATGCTAATCAAGATAAAACGAATGACAATGATAAGGAGAAGATTGAGGCTCTAACTAAAGAACTAAACACTCTTAAGTTAGCTCATGAAACCATCTTCGAAGATCATCGAGAACTTTTAAGAGCTCATGAGAAATTACGCTTTGAAAAGCTCAATCTTGAGCAAGAGCATGAGTTCTTAAAAGCAATCAATGATGATCTCCGTAAGAAAAGTTCTTCTTACATTGCCAAGCGTTTACTCTTATCTACTTACATGCCTCAAGTCAAGTCTAGTAACAAGAACAAGAAAGATTCTTCCTCTAGTAGTAACAATGATCATGCTAAATCCAATATTGTTGCTTCTAGTAGTTCTCTTGATTTCACTAATGATTCTCTTAGCCAATTTACACTTGAGCAAGAAAATAGTTTATTGAAGGGAATTATAGAGAAAGGAGTGTACAAAAGCCTTGCCCGGAGTAAGCAATTCGAGGAAATTGTGCGCAAGCAAGGAATGCACCGGAAGAATCAAGGTGTTGGTTTTGAATGAAAGTTCAATGCCAATGGAGTTGAGTGGGAAGAAGATAAATACCCCAAGACAAAGTTTATTCCTCAACAAGAGAAGTATGATACTTCTTTCAAGGGGACACAAGCTCAAGATGATCTTCCACCACAAGACTACAAGCAAAAAGGCAAGGACAAGCTTCAAGAGGAAATTGATGCATTTGAAGAAGCTCCAAAGACCTTAGTCAAGTGGATTCCCAAGACTACTTCAAGTTCCACTTCATCAAGTACGACTACAACTCCAAGGATTCCCATCAAGATGGTGTGGATCCAAAAGAAGAAGAACTAGAGAGTTCTTGAGGGTGACTCCGCCAACATACTTCACTCTTATCATTTTGGCAAGAACAAGTGCAATCAACTTCCACATCTTGCACTAGTTCAAGGAGTCACAAACCCTCTTGTTGGTAAGACAAGGGACAAGGTAACCTAATAGTTTTCATGGACATCATCTTGTGTGTGCATCACTCTATGTCTATGGATATCCTTGTTTGTTCCTTGTGGGACTAACCCATGTAGGTATTGAAAGTGCAATTCACTCAAATGGATAGCTCCAAGAGATCTACATCAACATTGAGCATCCACATCTTCAATATCTACATGAAGTCATCATCGACAAAACCCAAGGTTAGTTCATCCCTCTTAGGGGGGATATCACATCTAGGGGGAGCTTTACTCTAAGACTTGAGCTAAAGCAACTCTAAAGATGTGAACACAACAATGCTTTATGAAAAAGTGGTAACCCCACTTGAGCTTAAACGATGAGTATGACCTATGATCAAGTGTTCTCACTTGACTCCTAAGTCAATATACTCATATATAGATGACCTAGTCATCGCAAATTGCTTGATAGATGCTAGAATTGGTTGTGCATGCCTTGCCACATATTTCGTTTGCCAGCTTATTGTGTGAGCATGCTGGTTGCATATTTTACTCATTCGAGGACATCCACTTGTTGTTTTGATTGTTCGGCTTTATTTCTTTTTGCCAAGTGGATGGACAAGAATGCCTAAGAACCACCTCTAGCTATCTATGCTTTTCTCGTCTCAAACTCTATTCATGCTGCATCACAAAATTTGATCAAGTCAGATTCGAACCACTCTGTGTGAGGAGCGCTCGGAGTCCCCGATTCGTCATAGACTTAAACTTCCAAAACCTCTTTATGATTCTCGGTCTGATCGATACTCCACTTTCGGTCCTACCAAGATCATTAAGTTGATCTAGGTTTTCGATCTCGGTGCAACCGATTTGAACATTTCGGTCACACCGAGTTTCAGTAACTGCACGCAGTTATGAATCTCGGTGCCACCGAGTTGTTCCACTCGGTCACACCGACAGGGTCGGGCTATATATAGTCACGGGCAAAATTTTCGAAATTTCTCCAAACCCCTTCGCCCGCGCGATAGCCTGCTCTGCCTTCATGGTCTCCGGATCATCTTCTCGCCGCCAGCCGCCTCCAGTAGCTGGTCTCCGTCGCCGTCAACGGGAATTCTGCCCCCGCCGTTGCCGCCGTAGCGAGTCTCCGCCGAACTAGGGTATGGACTCGATCACAGTGCTATTCCCCGTCCAATTCCTAGCACATTGTGTTCTTCATGTTTCTTGCCACGATTGAAACACTTCTATCTAGTCAAAAGGCTCATAGATTAGGTTTGATTCGAAAATTCTAGGTTTAGGTCTCCGCCGAAACCATCTCGGACCCACCGAGTTGAAAATCTCGGTCCCACCGATTTGGCTTATGCCATTGCACAAGTGAGACTCGGTCTGACCGAGAATTACTTATCGGTGTGACCGATTTTGGAACTCTGTGAAACCCTAGCAGTCTCGGTGCCACCGAACTGTGACTCGGTCCTACCGAGTTCACTAGTTTAGGTTCCAAAACTGCTTCGGTATCACCGAGTTTGAAAATCGGTAGATCCGAGATGATTTCAGTGGGAAACTAAAACTAAGTTTTTGGATCATTCTTTTGCAAAAATCTCTGCATTTTGTGATGCTCATCCTTTCTACCTCATCTATAATCTGTTCACAGGGTCAGCAGTCAGTTTGTAGCATGTCTGATCAAAGTGATAGTTAAAACATGTCAGAGCAGCAGGTGCACATGAGTGAGGGCACTAGTCCCTCAAGTTCTTCAGATGAAGGCAGCAGGAGCACCCCTAGCAACTTGCCAAAGGCTGCCACCAGACAGAGGAAGAAGAGGACTTCAGACTCTGAAGATGAAGACTATGTGGCGGAGGAAGAGGCCACTTCCAAGAGAGTTGAGCCAGCTCAAGGCACAAAGCCAGGGCTGAAGATCAAAAGGCCAGCAGGCAGGCAGCCCATGTCAAAGGCAAGAGCTTCAACTGAGAAGCCCACTCCCAAAGAGCCAATTGCTGCTGAGGGAAAGAAGAGGAAGGAAAGGGTCAAGAAGACCGTAGCCAGAGTGCTAGGAAAGGCTTCCATCATGGAAGAGGAAGAGGAAGAAGAGGTAGCTGCACCAACACCCAAGGCACCCAAGCTGATGGGTGATGCCATAAGGTCAGGGGCTACTGATCTAAGCCCAAAGCTGCCTCCAAGCCCAAGTCTGCACCCAAGAGGAATACAAGGAGCATTCCTGCAGCTGAGAAGAACAAGGCCCCAGTGCCTGAGACTGTTGCTGAAGAAGAGGATGAGGAGCAAGTTCTGAGAAAGCTCAAGCCCAAGATCCCAGACCACAACGATGCTCATCCTGTGGCTGAGGACATGAAGCTCGGGAGAGATTCAGGGCTGAGGAAGTGGAGAGAAGCAGACCCGTATGCTTCAAGGAGAAGGACTGCTGTGGACTACAGATTTCACACCAAGGAGCAGCAAGATTTTTATGAGACAGTTTTGCTTGATAATAAGCCCATAGTCTGTGATATGAGATGGGTCGACTGGACCTACATGAAGGAGAATGAGGAGCACTACCCTGGAGTATTTGACAGCTTTAGTGCTTGTGGAGTTGCTGACTTTGTTGGGAAAAAGCTCACAAAGTGGAACGAGGAACTGATCATGCAATTCTACTCCACGACACACTTTTACCCAGATGGAAAGATCACATGGATGTCTGAGGGTACAAGGTACCAATCTACAGTGGCTGAGTGGGCACAGCTCATTAATGCCCCAGAGGAGCATGATGATGACTTGGATATATATGCCAAGAAGAAGATGGACCATAACTCCATGTCCAATATGTACAAGGAAATTCCCAATGAGGCACTTGACACGTTCAAATTTGGCTCAGTGCACTACCTTCTGTCAGGACTGCCAACGATCAATTGGATATTGAGGCACACCTTATTGCCCAAGTCTGGAGATCACAAGATGATCAGAGGCCATGCTATCAACCTGCTTCATGTATTTGATGTACCTCAGAAGTTCAAGGTGATGAGCCTAATAGTGGAAACAATCAAGAGGACTGCAGCAGACCAGAAGAGGAGTTGCGGATATGCCCCTCAGATCCAGGAGCTCATCAACTCCAAGATGGGCACGGGCATATATTTATTGGACAAGGAACACCTGCCCATCCGTCCATATTTTGAGGACAATGAAGTTGTCATGACTGAAAATGAACCCTCATCTGCCCAAGCATTTGCAAAGAAGGAGAAGGCAAGGAAGGAGAAAGCTGCCAAGATGCCAACTCAAGAGGAGGCATCTGAGTACTTCTTGAAGACCAAACAAGAGCAGCTTGGTTACCTCATTGCATCCACCCTGCGGATTGAGAAAGGACTAGCCACCCTAACTCAAAACCAGGCAAGCCTAGAGAGAATCATGGAACAAAAGTTCTATGACTTGGATGTCAAGGTAACGGAGATTCAGACTGCAGTGGAGCAGCTCCAAGATGATATGCAGGAGAGGAGAGGCAGGACTACCACTCATGCCTTTGCCAGAGTGCCCAGAGGTCCAAGGTCGTCTGCCGTGCTAGTTGCTGACACAAGAGCCACCACCTCAGCACCAGCCACAGCCTCAGTTCCACCAGCTCCAGCATCTACCTCAGCTCCAACTCTAGCGTCTACTTCAGCATCTACCGAAGCCTTCGTCCTTGGAGTGATCCGGACTCCACCACCACCAGAAGATCAAGCCTGAGCGTCGATCTAGTGCTATGCATTTTCTAGGAACTTTTTGGTAACTTGTTGCCAAAGGGGGAGAAGATGTATAGATCATAGGCTTTGAGAGAGAGAGTGTTGCTTTTCTCTCTTGCTTTATTTGGTGGTTTTTCAAACTTGTTTGCTTTTGAGTGCTTGAGATACTATGCTTGTGAGACATTGATGATCATGTGTTTGATCATAAGCTACACTTAATGCTTGCTTAATGCTATTATCTTATCTATCTTATGTGATCATTCACTATTCTTGGTGATGAGTGCATGTATTTCATTCTTATCATTTTAAGCGCTCCACCAAGATGTATGTGACATGGAAGAGTAACCCATGACTCTAACTCCTTGTGCATTTGCAGTCCAAAGCAAATTTTAAATATGCACAAACTTAGGGGGAGCTCTTACTTATCACATACTTCTCAAAGCGACGATATATTTCATGCTTATTATCATTTGTCGAAGGTTTGATCTATATGTTGTCATCAATTACCAAAAAGGGGGAGATTGAAAGTGCAACTATCCCTAGGTGGTTTTGGTAATTCATAACAACATATAGCTCATTGAGCTAATGCTATTCCAAGATGATTATTTCAGGAAAGCTCAATGATTGGCATGGCATGGATGTGAAAGTGGAACCCTCAAAATGCTAAGGACAAAGGATTGGCTCAAGCTCAAAAGCTCAAGACTCTTAATTTTATATTTTAGTGATCCAAGATCACATTGAGTCCATAGGAAAAGACAATACTATCAAGGAGGGATGAGGTGTTGCTTAATGAGCCTCTTGCTTCATGTGCTTAGTGATATGCTCCAAAACCCTCAACTACTTTCCCATATCCACATATGACCTAAACCCTAAGCCAAACTCGGTCCTACTAATTCTTCCTATCCGGCGCCACCGAGTTTCACTTGTCATTAGCCACTGCCAAACCCTAGCAATTCGGTTCTACCGATAAGGATCTCGGTCTCACCGAGATGGGATTGCAAACTCTCTGTTTCCCTTTCGTAACTTTTTGGTCTCACCGAAAGAGCGAATCGGTCGCACCGAGATTGCAATGTAAACTCAGTGTTTCCCCTTTGTAACTTTTCAGTCTCACCGAGTTCCACTCGGTCTCACCGAAAGAGCAAATCGGTCCCACCGAGTTTGCCTGACCAACTCTCTGGTTAGCTAATTACCAAATTCGTTCTCACCGAGTTTGTGTAATCGGTCTCACCGAGATTACGTTATGCCCAAACCCTAACCATATCGGTCCTACCGAGTTGCATGTCAGTCCCACCGAACATCTCTAACGGTCACTAGGTTTACATTTTCGGTCCAACCGAGTTTGTTGATTCGGTCCCACCGAGATTGGAAAATTGTGTGTAACGGTTGGATTTTGTGTGGAGGCTATATATACCCCTCCACCTCCTCTTCATTCGAAGAGAGAGCCATCAGAACACACACACACCATTCCAACTCATATGTTCTGAGAGAGAACCACCTACTCATGTGTTGAGACCAAGATATTCCATTCCTACCATATGAATCTTGATCTCTAGCCTTCCCAAGTTGCTTTCCACTCAAATCTTCTTTCCACTAAATCCAAATCCTATGAGAGAGAGTTGAGTGTTGGGGAGACTATCATTTGAAGCACAAGAGCAAGGAGTTCATTACCTACACACCATTTGTTACTTCTTGGAGAGTGGTGTCTCCTAGATTGGCTAGGTGTCACTTGGGAGCCTCCGACAAGATTGTGGAGTTGAACCAAGGAGTTTGTAAGGGCAAGGAGATCGCCTACTTCGTGAAGATCTACCGCTAGTGAGGCAAGTCCTGTGTGGGCGATGGCCATGGTGGGATAGACAAGGTTGCTTCTTCGTGGACCCTTTGTGGGTGGTTGCTTCTTCGTGGACCCTTCGTGGGTGGAGCCCTGTGTGGACTCGCGCAACCGTTACCCTTGGGTGGAGCCCTGTGTGGACTCGCGCAACCGTTACCCTTCGTGGGTTGAAGTCTCCATCAACGTGGATGTAGGATAGCACCACCTATCCGAACCACGGGAAAAACATCTGTGTCTCCAATTGCGTTTGAATTCTCCAAACCCTTCCCTTTACATTCTTGCAAGTTGCATGCTTTACTTTCCGCTGCCTATATACTCTTTGCATGCTTGCTTGAATCATGTGATGATTGCTTGACTTGTCCTAAATTAGCTAAAATCTGCCAAGAACTAAAATTGGGAAAAGGTTAAGTTATTATTTGGTCAAGTAGTCTAATCACCCCCCTCTAGACATACTTTCGATCCTACAAGTGGTATCAGAGCTTTGGTCTCCATTTGCTTTGATCCCATAGCTTTTGGTGGTCATAGCCTTGGTTTCACAACCTAGGAGAGTATGGCGTCTAGCGAGGGAAATTATCACCGTAGAGGTCCTTACTTTGATGGTACTAATTTTGCTAGTTGGAAGCATAAAATGAAAATGCATATTCTTGGACATAACCCCGCCGTTTGGGCTATTGTGTGTGTTGGTTTGCAAGGTGACTTCTTTGATGGGAGAGAACCAAACCGTGAAGCTACCGCGGATGAGTTGAAGATGTTGCAATACAATGCTCAAGCGTGTGATATTCTCTTCAATGGATTGTGCCCCAAAGAATTCAACAAAATCAGCCGTCTTGAGAATGCAAAGGAAATTTGGGACACTTTGATTGATATGCACGAAGGTACCGACTCCGCCAAGGAATCCAAGTTGGATGTGCTTCAAAGCCAACTTGACAAGTTCAAGATGAAGGATGGTGAAGGTGTCGCTGAAATGTACTCTAGGCTTGCTCTCATCACAAATGAGATTGCCGGCTTAGGAAGGTGTCGTTGAAACCTTATTTTACTTGTTGGGATATCATTATATTGCCATGTTATCTTAATGCATCTATATACTTGGTAAAGGGTGGAAGGCTCGGCCTCTCGCCTAGTGTTTTGTTCCACTCTTGCCGCCCTAGTTTTCCGTCATATCGGTGTTATGTTCCCGGATTTTGCGTTCCTTACGCGGTTGGGTTATAATGGGAACCCCTTGATAGTTCGCCTTGATTAAAGCTTTTCCAGCAATGCCCAACCTTGGTTTTACCATTTGCCACCTAGCCTCTTTTCCCTTGGGTTTCCGGAGCCCGAGGGTCATCTTATTTTAAACCCCCCCGGGCCAGTGCTCCTCTGAGTGTTGGTCCACCTGTCAGCTGCCGGTGGCCACCAGGGGCAACTCTGGGCTGGCCTACCCGTACCTAGGACAATCTGAGTGTGCCCTGAGAAAGAGATATGTGCAGCTCCTATCGGGATTTGTCGGCACATTCGGGCGGTGTTGCTGGATTAGTTCTAACCTGTCGAAGTGTCTTGAAGAACCGAGATACCGAGTCTGATCGGAACGTCTCGGGAGGAGGTCTATTCCTTCGTTGACCGTGAGAGCTTGTCATGGGCTAAGTTGGGACTCCCCTGCAGGGATTTGAACTTTCGAAAGCCGTTCCCGCGGTTATGGGGAGATGGGAATTTGTTAATGTCCGTTTGTAGATAACTTGAACCTTAATTTAATTAAAATGAATCAACCGTGTGAGTTACTGTGATGGCCTCTTCTCGGCAGAGTCCGGGAAGTGGACACGGTGTTGGAGTAATGTTCACGCAGGTTGTCCTCTAGTTTCTCGCTCGTGCTTTGCCTTCTCTTCTCGCTCTCTTTTGCGAACAGGATAGCCACCATATATGCTAGTCGCTTGCTGCAGCTCCACATATTTACCTTGCCTTACCTATAAGCTTAAATAGTCTTGATCGCGAGGGTGCGAGATTGCTGAGTCCCTGTGGCTCACAGATTACTATTACACCAGATGCAGGGCCTGATGATTCCGCTCCAGGTGACGCGCTTGAGCTCAAGTGGGAGTTCGACGAGGACTCTCAACCATACTATGCTTCCTTTCCTGATGATCAGTAGTGGTGCCCAGTTGGGGGTGATCGGGACCGTGTCGCATGTTGGGTTATCTTTTATTTTTGGCACCGTAGTCGGGCCATGAGTGTTTGGATGATGTAATGTTATTTATGTACTTGATTGACGTGGCAAGTGTAAGCCAACTATGTTATCTCCCCTTTTATTATCTATATTACATGGGATGTTGTGAAGATTGCCTAACTTGCGACATATGCCTTCAATGCGATTATGCCTCTAAGTCGTGCCTCGGCACGTGGGAGATATAGTCGCATCGAGGGTGTTACGAGTTGGTAATCAGAGCCTTCCCCGACCTTAGGAGCCCCATTACTTGATCGTTTTTAGCGGCCGAGTTGTGTCTAGAAAAATGTTTTGAGTCATTTAGGAATTATATATCGGAGAGTTTAGGAATTATTTTTACTTCCCAGTCTCCTCATCGCTCTAGTAAGGCATCCTGACGTAGAGTTTTGACTCTTCTCTTCTCAAATTTCACTAAAAAAATTTTAGGATCACGCGGGTATCTTGGAATCGTTCCGATGGCTTTATGACGAGAACATTGTCTTGGTGCCTCATGTCATGGGTTTTGTGGAAGTGTCCCGGGGAGTTGAGCTCTGAGGTGTTGTCATCATAATTTTGTCGTTGCAGTTCTGGAATACCTGAGTTTAGTACGCCGACATTGAAAATCTCTTTTATGCAGTTCGTTGGTGAGATAACCTCGACGCCACCCAGTACTGGGGCAGGAGTTCGGGAGTATCGCCATAACTCGTATAACGGATGCTTTTCGAAGGTTGAGGTAGATGGTTTCCGAAGTTTTCTCGGTTATGTGTTGAAGGATGGATACAGCTGGATGTAGGAATTGCTAGATTTGGGTGAGATATTATGCTTCCCCTGTATCCCCAACACCTGATTGCATAACCGGAAAGGTTCGGGAGTTTCATTGGTGTGAATTCTCGTAGCTCTAGTTTCTTCTTCCACGGATATTGGTTGGAGATTGGGATTTCTTACCGAGTATTCGTTCTTGATCCGTACCTTGTTGATTTATTTCTCTGCCTGAATTCTACGTGGCTTCTCAATTTATGGATATGTGACCATTTCAAGAGGAATGCATTCGTTCATTTTGTTCGGATGTGAAGACTTTATGTTGCAATTTTCATTCCGTTGGTTTCAGCTTCATTTTATCTGTCTATGTGCTAACGGTGGTCAACCTCTTCAGGATGGCTCCTGCTAAGAGCACCAGTCAGAATCAGAATCAAGATCCGCCACCACCTCCACCTCCTCCGGAGGCATGGCAAGCTGTGATGGCCACAACCAATGCAAACACACAGTTGATCATGCAAATTCTTCAAGAGCGCAATCAAGGCAACCAAGGGAACCAAGGCAACAATCAGAATCACTTTGCTACACTCAACCAGTTCCTTGCTAACGGGCCAAAGACTTTCAGCAATTGTGTTGAGGCAACCGATGCTGACGATTGGCTCGTGGATCTGTGCAAGCATTTCGAGTGCAGTAACGTCAGGCCTGAGGACTTTGTCAAGTTCGCTTCCTTCCAACTCAAAGATCAAGCTGCAGAATGGTTCCAGCAATACAAGGACTCCAGAGGTGGACGTGTGATCACTTGGGATGAATTCCGTCAAGATTTCAGAGCTCATCATATTCCTCAGAGCGTGGTTGAAAGCAAGCGTGAGGAATTCCGCAACCTGAAGCAAGGCTCTTTGTCTGTCTATGACTACAACAAGTTGTTCCAGAAGCTTGCCCGCTTTGCCAAGCAGGACGTCCCTGATGAGAAGAGCATGATATACCAGTTCAGGGGTGGTCCCAGAGAAGAAACTCAGCTAGCTCTTGTTCTCTTTGAGCCCGTGAGGTACGATGAGTTCTACAACATGGCATTGAAGCAAGAGGCCGCTCAACTGAGGTGTGATGCTTCCAAGAAGCGAGTCAGAGATGCTACTCCTTCTTCCTCTACTCAAGTGGCCAAGCAGCAGAAGTATTGGCTTCCTCCTCCTCCGTTCCGTCAGCCGTATCAGCAGAAGAGCAAAGGTGGCAGTGGATCTTCCCACCCACCCAACCCTGGCTTTCAGAACAAGACTTCGTCTCAAGCTCCAAGATCGAGTGCTCCGTATCACCGTCCGCTTTCAGAGGTCACGTGCAACAAGTGCCAACAGAAGGGTCACTATGCTAACAAGTGTCTCAATCAGAGGCGTCTTCCTCCTCCTCCTGTGAGATCAGCAAGTACAGCTGTGGTCAAGCATAACCCCAAGCACGCCAAGGTCAACTTGATGAATGCAGCTCAGGGAGAGGATTCGTCAGATGTCATCATGGGTAACCTTCCTGTTAATGATATTCCAGCTAAAGTTCTTTTTGACACTGGTGCATCGCATTGTTTCATCTCAAGACCGTTTACATCTAGGCATGAATTGGTTTCGCAAGTTTTGCCTAGTCCATTAGCAGTTGTCTCTCCCGGTAAGCGCATGCATGCTAACTCCATCGTTCCGGATGTTACTATCACCTTGGGTGACTACAAGTTTCTGGCTTCTCCAACGGTTCTTGGTGACTCGGATATTGATCTTATTCTCGGAATGGATTGGCTTTCTAAGCACAAGGCACATCTTGACTGTGCAGCCAGGAAGATTCAATTGACTCATTCGTCTGAGGATGTAATTTTGTTTGCCGCTCGTGATGATACCATCCGTCTGTTTTCTCTCAATGAGAAGGGTGAACTCAATGCCATCTCGCAAATTCCAGTCGTTTGCGAATATCAAGACGTCTTTCCAGAAGAGCTTCCAGGAATGCCTCCGCACCGGCCAGTTGAATTCGTTATTGATCTTGAGCCCGGCACGGAACTTGTGTGCAAGCGTCCTTACAAGCTCGGACCTGAAGAGTTGAAGGAGCTGAAAAAGCAACTCAATATTCAAGAAAGAATGGGTCTCATCCGGCCTAGTTCTTCTTCGTGGGGTTGTGGTGTTCTTTTTGTGAAGAAGAAGGATGGAACGGACCGACTTTGTGTTGATTACCGTCCATTGAACAAGAAGACCATCAAGAATAAATACCCACTTCCCAACATAAACGAGCTGTTCGAACAACTCAAAGGTGCCCAAGTATTCTCTAAGCTTGATCTCCGTATGGGTTATCATCAGATTCGAATCCGTGAGCAAGATATTCCCAAGACGGCTTTCAGGACAAGCTATGGTTCATATGAATACACTGTCATGTCTTTTGGCCTCGTCAACGCTCCTCCGACTTTCTCTCGCATGATGAACTTCATCTTCAACGCCTACACCAATGACTTCGTTTTGGTCTATCTCGACGACATTCTGGTTTTCTCGAAGAACAAGGAAGATCATGCCAAGCACTTGCGTTTGGTACTCGATAAGCTGAGGGAACACAAGTTCTACGCCAAGTTCTCCAAGTGCGAATTTTGGCTCGATGAGGTTCTTTATCTTGGTCATATCATCTCTGCCAAGGGCATTGCCGTGAATCCTGAGAAGGTGTCTGCAATTGTGAATTGGGAACCTCCTCAGAACGTGAAGCAACTCCGTAGCTTCCTCGGTCTCGCAAGCTACTGCCGAAGATTCATTGAAAACTTTTCTAAGATCGCGAAGCCTCTCTCAAATCTTCTCCAGAAGCACGTCAAGTACGTTTGGTCTCCGGAGTGTGACATTGCTTTCAACACTTTGAAAGAGAAATTGATCACTGCTCCAGTTCTGACTCCGCCTGATGAATCCAAGCCGTACGAGGTCTTTTGTGATGCCTCTCTCCAAGGTCTTGGCGTAGTGTTGATGCAAGAGAAGAAAGTTGTTGCTTATACCTCTCGCCAGTTGAAGCCCAATGAGAAGAACTACCCCACTCATGATCTCGAGTTGGCGGCAGTTGTGCATGCTCTTTTGACTTGGAGACATCTCTTATTGGGAAGAAAAGTGGACATTTTCACTGATCACAAAACTCTCAAGTACATCTTCACTCAGCCTAATCTCAACCTCAGGCAAACTCGATGGGTCGAAATGATTCAAGAGTATAATCCGAGTATCGAGTATACTCCAGGTAAGGCCAATGTGATTGCTGACGCATTGAGTAGGAAGGCTTATTGCAACAGTCTTATTCTCAAGCCTTATCAACCCGAGCTTTGTGAAGATTTCCGCAAACTTAATCTACAAGTTGTTCCTCAAGGTTTCCTCGACAACCTTCAAGTCTCTCCTACCTTGGAAGACCAGATTCGCCAAGCTCAGCTTCTTGATGCTATGGTGAAAAAGGTGAAGATTGGGATTGCCAAGAGTCAACCCAAGTACAAGTGCTACCGCCTTGATGACAAGGACACTCTCTTCTTCGAGGATCGTATTGTTGTACCCAAAGGTGACCTTCGTAAAGTGATCATGAACGAGGCTCACAATTCTCTCCTCTCCATCCACCCTGGGAGCACGAAGATGTATCAGGACCTTAAGTAGGCTTATTGGTGGACTCGAATGAAGCGCGAGATTTCTCAATTCGTGAATGAGTGTGATGTCTGTAGAAGAGTGAAGGCAGAACACCAAAGACCAGCTGGTCTCCTCCAACCTCTTGCCATTCCAGAATGGAAGTTTGACCACATTGAGATGGACTTCGTGACTGGGTTTCCAAAGTCCAAGCGTGGCAATGATGCTATATTCGTTGTCATCGAAAAACTCACCAAAGTGGCTCATTTTCTGCCTATCAAAGAGTCAATCGCTGCAGCTCAATTGGCGGAACTCTATACCTCTCGAATTGTCTCTCTGCACGGTATTCCTCAAGTGATCTCTTCAGACCGTGGCAGCATCTTTACCTCCAAGTTTTGGGATTCTTTTCAGAAGGCCATGGGCACAAACATCCGCTTCAGCACAGCTTTCCATCCTCAAACTAGCGGTTAAGTCGAGCTGTCAACCAGATTCTTGAAGATATGCTCAGGGCTTGTGTGATCTCCTTCGGCATGAAGTGGGAGGATTGTCTTCCTTATGCTGAATTCTCCTACAACAATAGTTTTCAAGCAAGTTCGGGCAAGGCCCCATTTGAAATTCTGTATGGCAGGAAGTGCCATACCCCTCTCAACTGGTCTGAAACCGGTGAACGTTAGCTTTTGGGAAATGACTTAATCACAGAGGTAGAGGAAATGTGCAAAGTCATTCGAGATAACCTCAAAGCAGCCCAATCCCGCCAGAAGAGCTACTATGATAGTAAGCACCGTGATTTGGCTTTCGAGATCGGAGATCATGTTTACCTCCGCGTCTCTCCTATGAAAGGTACTCGTCGCTTTGGTATCAAAGGGAAGCTTGCCCCTAGATACGTGGGACCTTTCAAGATCGTTAGCAAGAGAGGCGATCTCGCCTATCAACTCGAGCTTCCTTCAAACTTTGCAAATGTTCATGATGTGTTCCATGTCTCTCAGCTTCGAAAGTGCTTCAAGACTCCTGACCGCACTGGCAACTTCGAGGACATTGAGCTCCAAGAAGATCTCTCTTATCGTGAGCACCCAGTTGCTATTCTTGAAGAGACTGAATGCAAGACTCGCAACAAGTCAATCAAATTCCTCGAAGTCAAGTGGTCACACCATTCCGACCGTGAAGCTACCTGGGAACGCGAGGATCACCTCCGTTCTGAGTACCCGGCGTTCTTTCAGTCCTAGATCTCGGGACGAGATCCGTTCGTAGTGGTGGAGTGTTGTAACACCGCGGATATGATTTACCCAATTTGTAATACAACTCTTGCCGTTTCCGGCCTTAAGTTATTTTATTTTCTCGGGTTCGGGTTTTTGTCTCCATGTGTTGTTGTCGTTGTCATGCATCTCATATCATGTCATCATGTGCATTGCATTTGCATACGTGTTCATCTCATGCATTCGAGCATTTTCCCCGTTGTCCGTTTTGCATTCCGGCGCTTCCTTCTCCTCCGGTGGTCATTTCTACCTTTCTTTCGTGTGTGGGGATTAAACTTTTCTGGATTGGACCGAGACTTGCCAAGCGGCCTTGGTTTACTACCGGTAGACCGCCTGTCAAGTTTCGTACCATTTGGACTTCGTTTGATACTCCAACGGTTAACCGAGGGACCGAAAAGGCCTCGTGTGTGTTGCAGCCCAACACCCCTCCATTTTGGTCCAAAACCCACCAAAACCCTCTCCATCATCTAGAGCGTTCGATCACGACCGTGTGGCTGAAAACCGCACCTCATTTGGACTCTCCTAGCTCCTCCTATGCCTATAAATAAAACCCCCTCCTCAAATCCCGGGTCTCTTCTCCCCCTAACCCTAGAAATCCTCCTCACGCCGCGCCGGACATGTCCGCCCGCGTCGGACGCCTCTCCGCCGCCGCCCGCAGCCACTCGTGGGCTACCACGTGTCGCTCCGCCGGTGCCTCCCACCGCGGCCCGCGAAAGCCCGCGAGGGGCCCTCCTCGGCCCACATCGCCCCGCCTCCTCTCGCCCGAAGCCACCGCCACCCTCCACGCGTCCGGCCACCCGAGGCCATCGGCGCCGCCGCCCGCCATCGACGCCAGCCGGCGACCTCCCACCGCGACCTCGCCGTCCTCGGCCAGCGCCGCCCTCCGGCGCTCGGGCTGCACCGCCCCGCCGCCCGGTGCTCACCGCCCCGCCTTCTCCTCTCGCCTGCGTTGCCCGGATCCGGCCGATCTGCTCGCCGGCGACCGGATCCGCCCTCCCCGGGCCGTCCGACCACTTCCCCGGCAAGCTCCCATCGAATTGCGGTCAGATCCGTCGCCACCTCGTAAACCGTGCCGGGTCAACCCTAGACTCGAGGGTGAGATTTCGACTAAGTCCCCGAAGATCTCAGATCCATATGCTCTTGTTCATCGCATCGTAACTTTGCATCCGTAGCTCCGTTTTGGGCATATAGCATATCAAAATGTTCATCTCAGAGAGTACATCATTTCATTCCATTGCATCATTTTCATTTGAGTTTATCTTGATGCCCGAAATGCTGTTATAAGATGGCTACTTGAGATAATTGTCAGATCTGCTGCTCCATTTAGCTATTTGTCATTTTTGCCATGATTATTGTGTGCATGATATGCCCATGAGCTCTACATATGTTTTGTTAAGGGTTTTGCCATCTATCCAGAGGTGCAACCCATGTATTTTTGTGATGTGTGTGGTGACTACCACAAGTTTGCAAAGTGAGGCACTTGGTAATGCTGATTTCAGGGACTTAGCATTTCCACCAAGTCCTTGAGCTGTTTATCTCATATGGCCATATGTTCATGTTGTTTCCTAGTGATCCGTGCCTCTTTTGAGGATGATCAGTAAGGATGTTTTGTTAATCTTGTAGTGCTCTATACATCCATGTCTTTGTTTTCAATTATGGAGCACCCTAGCTAGAGTCAATCGAGCTCTACTTTTGTCATTTCGTGAATCTGGGCAGATTGTCTACTTGTTAGCGATTTTGCCGATGATGTTGTAGTTGATCCGTGCATGATATGTTATTGTTCTTGCCATGTATAGCTTGCATTTTGTGTATTCTTGATGCGTGTATTCTTAGATTGTCATGACATGCTCTGTAGTGAGTGCATCGAGCTCGTAAACATGCCTACTTGATATCTGTTTCAGCATGTGCCAGTTTTCACCAAGTCTGTGAACTGATTATGTTTTTGCCATGTTCACATGCTTGCAATTGTATTTTCTAATCCCTTTTGACTCAAGGTCACTAAGGGACTTTTGTTAAGCTCTTTGAGTAGCTCCATGCCATGCTTTACTTTGCCATGTTCAAGTCCTGTAGCATGTAGTTTTTTTGCTCCGAAAAGTGCTACATGATCTGAAATTCCAGACAAGTGTTAATTTCACTTAGTCTGAGATCCGTTTACCATATGCGTTTTTGCCATGCTTGTTTGAACCTGTTAATGGATGAATTGGCCGTAGCCCAGTGCTAGACTTTTGTTAAGCATCATGAATGCATCCCTGCCATGTATTTTCATGCCATGTTTGAATGTTGTAGCTTGTTCATCTCGTTGCATTTAGATGGCTACTTGCTGTAAATCGCAGAACGTGGTCATATTTGAATCGCTTGCCATTTCCAAACCGTAACTCCGATTCCGGCGTTCTTTATATCGTTTTCAAGCGATTTCATCTCATATTTCCAGTGGCATGATTGGATTCCCAAGTTGAGGCCATATTATTTCATTCCCTGTCAAATCTTGCATATGCATCCTACATCGCATCCCGCATAGCATACCATCCTTGCATCATATTGTTTGAGCTTTGCACGTGGTTGATTGTGTTCCGTTTGCTCGTTTGTCTTGTTTGGGTAGAGCCGGGAGACGAGTTCGCTAACTAGAAGCCCGTTAAGTTTTCTTTCGAGGATCCAGTCAACTCTAACAACTTTGCAGGCAAGATGATCATACCCTCGAAATCACTACTATCTTTGCTTTGCTAGATTGCTCGCTCATTTGCTATGCCAATGCTACGATGCCTACCACTTGCTTTCAAGCCTCCCAAATTGCCATGTCAAACCTCTAACCCACCATGTCCTAGCAAACCGTTGATTGGCTATGTTACCGCTTGCTCAGCCCCTCTTATAGCGTTGCTAGTTGCAGGTGAAGATTGGAGGCCGTTCCTTGTTGGAACCTTATTTTACTTGTTGGGATATCATTATATTGCCATGTTATCTTAATGCATCTATATACTTGGTAAAGGGTGGAAGGCCCGGCCTCTCGCCTAGTGTTTTGTTCCACTCTTGCCGCCCTAGTTTTCCGTCATATCGGTGTTATGTTCCCGGATTTTGCGTTCCTTACGCGGTTGGGTTATAATGGGAACCCCTTGATAGTTCGCCTTGATTAAAGCTTTTCCAGCAATGCCCAACCTTGGTTTTACCATTTGCCACCTAGCCTCTTTTCCCTTGGGTTTCCGGAGCCCGAGGGTCATCTTATTTTAAACCCCCCCGGGCCAGTGCTCCTCTGAGTGTTGGTCCACCTGTCAGCTGCCGGTGGCCACCAGGGGCAACTCTGGGCTGGCCTACCCGTACCTAGGACAATCTGAGTGTGCCCTGAGAAAGAGATATGTGCAGCTCCTATCGGGATTTGTCGGCACATTCGGGCGGTGTTGCTGGATTAGTTTTAACCTGTCGAAGTGTCTTGAAGAACCGAGATACCGAGTCTGATCGGAACGTCTCGGGAGGAGGTCTATTCCTTCGTTGACCGTGAGAGCTTGTCATGGGCTAAGTTGGGACTCCCCTGCAGGGATTTGAACTTTTGAAAGCCGTGCCCGTGGTTATGGGGAGATGGGAATTTGTTAATGTCCGGTTGTAGATAACTTGAACCTTAATTTAATTAAAATGAATCAACTGTGTGAGTTACCGTGATGGCCTCTTCTCGGCGGAGTCCGGGAAGTGGACACGGTGTTGGAGTAATGTTTGCGCAGGTTGTCCTCTAGTTTCTCGCTCGCGCTTTGCCTTCTCTTCTCGCTCTCTTTTGCGAATAGGATAGCCACCATATATGCTAGTCGCTTGCTGCAGCTCCACATATTTACCTTGCCTTACCTATAAGCTTAAATAGTCTTGATCGCGAGGGTGCGAGATTGCTGAGTCCCTGTGGCTCACAGATTACTATTACACCAGATGCAGGGCCTGATGATTCCGCTCCAGGTGACGCGCTTGAGCTCAAGTGGGAGTTCGATGAGGACTCTCAACCATACTATGTTTCCTTTCCTGATGATCAGTAGTGGTGCCCAGTTGGGGGTGATCGGGACCGTGTCGCATGTTGGGTTATCTTTTATTTTTGGCATCGTAGTCGGGCCATGAGTGTTTGGATGATGTAATGTTATTTATGTACTTGATTGACATGGGGAGTGTAAGCCAACTATGTTATCTCCCCTTTTATTATCTATATTACATGGGATGTTGTGAAGATTGCCTAACTTGCGACATATGCCTTCAATGCGATTATGCCTCTAAGTCGTGCCTCGACACGTGGGAGATATAGTCGCATCGAGGGTGTTACAGTTCCATAGTAACAAGTGACAGTAAATTTCAGCACAGTATATAAATTTTTCCATACCAAATTCCACCTACCAAAGGCGCTTCACTCCCCGGCAATGGCGCCAGAAAAGAGTCTTGATGACCCACAAGTATAGGGGATCTATCGTAGTCCTTTCTGTAAGTAAGAGTGTCGAACCCAACGAGGAGCAGAAGGAAATGATAAGCAGTTTTCAGTAAGGTATTCTCTGCAAGCACTGAAATTATCGGTAACAAATAGTTTTGTGATAAGGTAATTTGTAACAGGTAACAAGTAATAAAAGTAAATAAGGTGCAGAAAGATGGCCCAATCCTTTTTGTATCAAAGGACAAGCCTGGACAAACTCTTATATAAAGGAAAGCACTTCCGAGGACACATGGGAATTATCGTCAAGCTAGTTTTCATCACGTTCATATCATTCGCATTCGGTACTTTGATAATTTGATATGTGGGTGGACCAGTGCTTGGGTACTGTCCTTCCTTGGACAAGCATCCCACTTATGATTAACCCCTATTGCAAGCATCCGCAACTACAACAGAAGTATTAAGGTAAACCTAACCATAGCATGAAACATATGGATCCAAATCAGCCCCTTACTAGGCAATGCATAAACTAGGGTTTAAGCTTCTATCACTCTAGCAACCCATCATCTACTTATTACTTCCCAATGCCCTCCTCTAGGCCCAAACAATGGTGAAGTGTCATGTAGTCGACGTTCACATGACACCACTAGAGGAAAGACAACATACATCTCATCAAAATATCGAACGAATACCAAATTCACATGACTACTTATAGCAAGACTTCTCCCATGTCCTCAGGAACAAACATAACTACTCACAAATCATATTCATGTTCACAATCAGAGGGGTATTAATATGCATCAAGGATCTGAACATATGATCTTCCACCGAATAAACCAACTTGCATCAACTACAAAGAGTAATCAACACTACTAGTAACCCACATGTACCAATCTGAGGCTTTGGGACAAAGATCGGATACAAGAGATGAACTAGGGTTTGAGATGAGATGGTGCTGGTGAAGATGTTGATGGAGATTGACCCCCTCCCAATGAGAGGATCGATGGTGATGATTTCCCCCTCCCGGAGGGAAGTTTCCCCGGCAGAACAGCTCCGCCAGAGCCGTAGATTGGTTCCGCCCAGGATCCGCCTCGTGGCAACGAAGTTTCGTCCCGTGAGCTAGCTTATGATTTTTTTTTCTCCACGAAAGACCTCATATAATAGAAGATGGGCATCAGAGGGCTTCTAGGGGGCCCATGAGGCAGGGGGCGCGCCCCCACCCTCATGGATGGTGAGTGGCCCCCCTCTGGTACTTCTTTCGCCCAATATTTTTTATATATTCTGAAACTTGCTCCCATGAAGTTTCAGGAATTTTGGAGTTGTGTAGAATAGATCTCTAATATTTGCTCCTTTTCCATCCCAGAATTCCAGCTGCGGGCATTCTCCCTCTTCATGTAAACCTGGTAAAATAAGAGAGAATAGGCATAAGTATTGTGACGTAATGTGTAATAACAACCCATAATGCAATAAATATCGATATAAAAGCATGATGCAAAATGGACTTATCAATGCGCATGAGGTCATGGCGGGTTACAATGATTCCATTTACATGATGTCACGGCGGCTTACAATGGTTCGGCTCATGTGGTATTATGACAAGTTACAGTGGTTTATGTGAAGGTTCAATGTTGATGGATAGTCTATTACTTAAAAAAGTGAAGATTGACATGAACAAGTTCAAATCAATCTGGGGCCTAATGTTGGGGATATAACCCCAAGGTATGACCGCCATGCTGGGGCCGGGTTATACCATTGGCGGTTTAATACAAAGAAGATTCAAGGAGGCCCAAGAAGAAGTATGAAGACGGAGACTCATAGAGGCAGGCCTAGTGGAGGCCCAAGATCCGAACGTGTGAATCACCGTATGGTGGCTTGCCTATTAAGGCAAGGCGATTTAGAAACCAAGCCGGTCACATTGTGTGATCTGACTCGGACTCTTGTAAACCGCCGAGCTTTGACCTATGTATATACAGGTGAGACCTGATGGCGGCTTAGGCCAAGAGACAATTGATCAAGAACTAGGTCAAGCGTATTCGCTCCCGTGTAATCAAAACTCAAGCAATACAAGTAGAAGCATGACGTAGGCTTTTACCTCATTGTGAGGGGCCGAACTTGGGTAAATCCTTTGTGTCCTTTGTCCCGTTCAACCCCTTCGAGCTAACCTACATTGTGATGGCTCCACACCTAAGTCCTTTCACAAGGGCATCTGCCGTGACAAAACCACAACAGTTTATTTGGTGGAAGATTATATGTTCAGATCCATTGTGCGATTTAATACCCCTCTGATCTTGAGCATGATTATTATTTGTGAGTAGTTACTTTTGTTCCTGGGGTCACGGGAGAAATCTTGCTGCAAGTAATCATGTGAATTTGACATGCGTTCGATATTTTGATGGTATGTATGTTGTGATTCCCTTAGTGGTGTCATGTGAACGTCGACTGCATGCCACTTCACCATATTTGGGCCTAAGGGAATGCATTGTGGAGTAGTTATTAGATGATGGGTTGCAAGAGTGATAGAAGCTTAAACCCTAGTTTATGCGCTACTTCGTAAGGGACTGATTTGGATCCAAAAGTTTAATGCTATGGTTAGATTTATTCTTAATACTTTTCTCATAGTTGCGGATGCTTGTGAGGGGGTTAATCATAAGTAGGAGGCTTGTTCAGGTAAGAACAACACCTAAGCACCGGTCCACCTACATATCAAATTATCAAAATAGCAAACACAAATCAAACCAACATGATGGAAGTGACTAGATGAAATTCCTATGTACCCTCAAGAACGCTTTGCTTATCACAAGAGATTGTTTTGGCCCGTCCTTTGCCTCAAAAGGATTGGGATACCTTGCTGCACTTTTGTTACCATCATCGTTACTTGCTTGTTACAAATTATTTTGCTATCAAACTACTCTTTATTTATAATTTCGATGCTTGCAGAGAAATACCTTGCTGAAAACTACTTGTCATTTCCTTCCGCTCCTCGTCGGGTTCGACACTCTTACTTATCGAAAGGACTACGATTGATCCCCTATACTTGCGGGTCATCAGTGGTGTATGTGGCATGAAGTCTACGTTAGAGTAAAACATGTTCTGTACTGGGAACCACCCACTTATGCATACGAAGGATGGATAGAGCATACTATGTAGAGCTTTTGCTCTACACTTCATGCGCATGTCATATTTGTGTCAATGACTTCGGAGTCCTATAGAACACTTTACTGCTTAAGCACCATCCTACTAACTTAGTCTCTTTTCGTTCCTATTTTTACCTTCTTGTTCTTAGTGTAGTAAAACCCTTTATCTGGTTCTCCTATAAACTTATAGTGTAAACTATTTCAAAACTCCGGTTTGGGTGCGTATGTGACTGCGTCAAGTAACATCATAGTTGCGGGGTTCGAGTGTGTATGTGGACTGCGTTAATTAACAATGCAGTTGCCAGGTTTGTGGCGCCTTTGAAAGATCGAGAAAAGGGGTCTAGAGGGGGGTGATTAGACCCTTAATGATTATTTTTAGAATTCTTCAAGTTAAGGCTGAGTTTAGCACGTGTTAATAGGCAAATAGTACATTTTACACAAGCATAGCAAGAGTAGGGGCAGCAGAAAGAGTAAAGCATGCAAGTGCAAGAATGTAAAGGGAGGGGAATTGGAAAGTGCAAACGCAATGGAGACACGGAGATTTTTGGCGTGGTTTTGATAGGTGGTGCTATCATACGTCCACATTGATGGGGACTTCAACCCATGAAGGGTAATAGTTGCGTGAGTCCACGGAGGGCTCCACCCACGAAGGGTCCACGAAGAAGCAACCTTGTCTATCCCACCATGGCCACCATCCATGAAGGACTTGCCTCACTTGCTTACATCTTCACGAAGTAGGCGATCTCCTTGCCCTTAAAAACTTCTTGCTTCAACTCCACATCATGTCGGAGGCTCCCAAGCGACACCTAACCAATCTAGGCAACACCAGTCTCCAAAAGGTAATAGACGGTGTGATGATGATGAACTCCTTGTTCTTGTGCTTCAAATGATATTCTCCCCAACACTCAAATCTCTCTCTCTCTCTCTTGCAGATTTGGCTATGGTGGAAGAAGGATTTGAGTGGAAAGCCACTGGGGAAGGCTAGAAATCAAGGTTCAAATGGTAGGAATGGAATATGTTGATCTCAACACATGAGTAGGTGGTTCTCTCTCAGAAAATGAGTAGTGGAAGTGTAGGCACATTTTGATGGCTCTCTTACTAAGTAAGAGGGGGCAGAGGGGTATATATAGCCTCCACACGAAATCCAATTGTTACACACTTTTGACTCAACTCGGTGGCACCGATCAGAAATCTCGGTGGCACCGACCTGTGTAAAAGATATGAACGTTGGAGGTCTCCATGGGACCGACTGGAAACATCTCGGATGGACTGATGTGTAATGGCAAAGTCAAGCATCGTTTCACTGGAACCGATTGCATCAACTCGGTAGGACCGAAGTGAAGCAATAAGGGAACAGAAAGTTGCAAGCCATCTCGGTGGTACCGATTGCAAAACTCAGTAAGACCAAAATAATTGCAATAGGTAATAGAGAGTTGGCAAGGTCATCTCGGTGAGACCGAGATCCATATCGATGGATCTGATTTGTTAGGGTTTGGCTGTGGCAGTGTCCAGATGAACTCGGTGGGTCTTGATAGGTATGTTTTGGTGTAACCGAGTTGGAATGTAGGGGTTTCGACAGATTTGGATAGAGAAAGTGGCTGAGGGTTTTGGAGAAATATCACTAAGCACCTAAGCAAATAGATCATTATCAAAACCTCATCCACTTTTAATAGTATTTGCTTTCCTATGGACTCAATGTGATCTTGGATCACTTAACCAAAACTGTAGAGTTTTGAGCTTTTGCCAATCCATGTCCTTAGCACTTTGAAGAGGTCCACATCTCTTGTCCTTGCCATGCCACTGTTGAACTTGTCTAAAATATACTAGATTGAACTATTAGTCCAACAAAAGTTATGTTGACATTAATTACCAAAACCACCAAGGGAGCACTTGTGCTTTTAGCCTTCCTATTAGCTTCCTGTGAGTTCGACACTTCACTTATCATGAAAGTGCTACAACAGCCCTATGTACTTGCAGGTCATGAGTCACCCTGACCACAAATTGTGAATATTGGAGGTCGTTGTTGGTGGATGATAATTCAGTACTCATGTGGCGTGAGCGAGCTAGCTTACTCGAGACACCAACGACTCTCAACGTTGCATTTAGGCCCACATGGTACAACACATCAAGAACCATGACATGACAAGTCATGTTCGGTTCGACCAGCAGGATGATACTTGGTTGTGCTCATTGAATGTGAAGCAAATGTGGGGCTGGAACCATTTTAAAAGCAACGTATGACAGGCAATACGAACCATAATACATGAGGTTGCACGAATCTGTATGCCAGGTCTCAATCCAGATTTCTAGAGCATCTCGACCCGAGAGCTGGAACGGATTTCCGATATTGAAGCAAATATTAATTCTATTGAAGATAATACTAGATGTATTGGTTCAACTTAGTTGGTTAATGTTAAATAGGAAAGAAGAAATTTGCATTGTAGGCTCAGAGGAGATGACATTATGTCAGCTGTTAAATTTGATAAATGTGAACCAGTAATTTCCTGAATGAATTGTTGTGTGCATGTGATGTAGCTTTTCAAGGTAGCTTGAGATTAAATAGCTTGATATGTTATGTTCGCTAGTAGGCAAAAGAATTGATATATTATAGCAATTGCATTAGAGTTCACGAAAGCACTGAGAGAAAAACTATCAGTTTTCGACCTTATCTATAACTAACTTGCAGACCTTACTACTATTTATATACTCCGTGGAGTTTATATATCTGAATCAACATATCAAAACATACATCTGTCTTAGTAAGTTGCCAATAAACTACAGAACACTAGAGCATGTGGTTGATTCGTTGTTTACAGAGGGCAATTGGTAAATCACAAGAGCTTTCATAGCCTTCTATACTGCTGCAACTTTGTAATGGTTGTTCATAAATAGTATTCCATTCGGGGTGACACTCATCATAATATTATTCAGCATACAGTTACACATCTGCATAATGAATAATAACATTTGGTGTGTTTTTGATGGATAGTAGAATTAGATTATATAAGAATTTGAAAGCTAGATCCGGAAACATGTAAGGCATTGTGGTTTGTCCATTACCTAAGAGTTGTTGAATAAATATGATTCTTAAGCTATGAACAGATATTAACACACATTCATGGGTGAACACAACTTTGTTCCATACCAAATCCTGGTGCAAATGGACGAGTTATTGAGCAAAATTTGCATCATGTACTGAGATTATTGATTGGCTCTCGGTAGAGTTCATGAAAAAGACGAATGTGATCCAATTTTTTCAGCAAATAAAACTAGATTTAAGGCGATCTATTATGAATCTTTAGTAAGAGCAAAATAAATCTGGTTAAATATTCTCTTGTTAAGAATGAGATATCAAACCTCAAAGTTGATGGAAGAACCCGAATCTTCTAGCTGAGAAGATTAGTTTAATGGGATGGAGATACAAAGGCCACCATCCTAGTTCCATTTGATGTTCTAAGGAGTTAAACTTTGCTCAAAATGACTAAGAGTGACAGTGGATCTTTTCACTTCTTAGTGAGAAAATGAAAATTTTGTTTCTGCACAACTTGAGGAGATTGTCTTTTTTAACACAGTACAAACGTAGGCGCTCATATATACACACATACACTCACCCCCTACCCCTATGAGCACCTCCGAGAGGCTTAGCCGGCATGTATCTTGAGATTTTACGAACTAACCGTAGGAGCCTTGTAGTCAATGGGAATGTCTCCTCCCACTGAAGCGTATCACCGGAAATCTTGAATTAAATTCAAGATAAATGCAAGCACCAGGATTTAAATCCTTGTGGGCTACGGATACCATCGTCCTCCTAACCATCCAACTACATGTTGGTTAAAAGATTACCGACAACAAAGAGAGTTTTTTGTAAAAATACCCTCAGTCTTTGTGTTCCAAGCTTGTGGCTACAACATACATTGTAGCGATCCTTCTTCCCATTCCATCGTTGTTGCACAGAGAACACCTCGAACCCTAGATCTGATTAGAGTTTGTGTAGAGGCATCTGCTGATATTTCAGAAGACGGATTGGGTGGCCGAGAAGTGTCCCCAAGCAACATCAATTTACGTGTGAAGGGAAGAACTCCATGCTACAACACCTGCATCGATCTATCTAACAGTATGCTTCGAAGTTGTGCCTGTGTAATTTTGTTTCGAGGGAAACACATGATTGGAAGTATGTACCAATGATTCTGATTTTAGTATGTCGGTTTTGGACTCTGGTTTTTGCCTACCCTGCAATATGCTGTAAGGGCATCTCCAACGGCAACCCACAAATTTCTTCCCCATCCGTCCGCGGACAGGGGGGACCAGTAGCGGACACGGGTGCGGGAGGCAGCCATCCAGCCATAGTTGTGTACATTTTCACAACAACTCAAACCAAACAAACTAAATTCGTTCAAACAGTCTGGATTTCATATAAACACGGCTAGATGTCATATGAACATACCGGATTTCATATAAACATGACAGATTTCACAAATGCATCAAAGTGGTGCTAGGCGGGCTCTAGAGTATAATTAATACCTAATCTAAATGATCGCCTACGCCCGCTCCCTATGTTCTTCCATGAACCAAGAGAACTGAAGCTTCGTCTTTTTAGCTCAGTCTCGGCGCTCTCCAGCTTTGCCTCTGTAACCTCCACCTTCGGAGGCTGGGGTAGTGAAGCTGTATGCCTCCATGTCACCGACAAGTGACTAATCGGCCGAAGATGCTCAGCCCACCAAGCTTGGCATTGATGGGAGGGAAGGAGCGGTGGCTCTCCTGGGACACGAGCGATGATGACTGATACTTGTGAGCTACGTTGGGATATTCCCCAAAGAGGAAGGGTGAAGCAGGACAATAGAGATAAGTATTTCCGTCAGTGAGATTCAAGGTTTCTTGAACCCTAGTGAACAGCACGTACACACACAACCAAATACTTGCACCCAACATGAGCAAGAGGGTTGTCAATCCCCTTTAACTCGTTACTTGCAAGGATAAAATCTTGTATAGGTAGATAGATAAATTGCAAAACAAAATAAATTGTAGCAAGGTATTTTTGGTTTTTATAATATGATTAAAGTAGACCCCGGGCCATAGTTTTCACTAGAGGTTTCTCTCTCAAAACAATAGCATATGGTGGGTAAACAAATTACTGTTGGGCAATTGATTGAAAAACGCATAGTTACGATGTATTCATGCCAATAATCATGTATATAGGCATAATGACCGTGACAAGTAGACCGACTCCTGCGTGCATCTACTACTATTACTCCACTAGAATTGGCACAAGGCACTAGGTTAATTGGTTAGTCCCCAAAAAGATATAAAATAGTATAAAAATGCATATAGCGTATCCAAGATTGATAATATAATAACATGAAACAATCGAAAATTATAGATACATTGGAGACATATCAGCATCCCCAAGCTTAATTCCTGCTCGTCCTCGAGTAGGTAAATGATAAAAATAGAATTTTTTATGTCAAATGCTACCTAACATGTGTATCGTGTAATCGCTTTACGGTATAAATAATGAGAAACGATGAAGTAACAATATCAGCATAATAATATCCATGAATGTAAGAAGCATAATCATTACTTTTTCAAAATATACAATCCTATTAGCATGGCATGACCCCGCCTTCACCGCATAAATAGAAATCATGAGCATCCTAGTGTCAAACCGGGCAGTTGGATCGTGTACTTCTAAAACGCTTCAACATTTTCAACCCCATGCAATACATGAGTGTGAGCCATGGATACAACACTATAGATGAAAAAGAATGAGGTGATAGAGATTAATAAGGTTAGTCGAAAAGGAGGAAAGTCTCGCATCGACACGGCTAATCAATGGGCTATGGAGATGCGAACAATCAATATCAATGCCAGGAGTACTGATTATCATGCAACGGATGCACTAAGAGCTATAAGTGTATGGAAGCTCAACGGAATGTAAGTGGGTGTGCATCCAACTTGCTTGCTCATAAAGACCTCGGGCATTTGAGGAAGCCCATCATCAAAATATACAAGCAAAGTTCTATATTGAAAAATTCCCACTAGTATATGAAAGTGACAACTCAGGAGACTCTCTATATGGAAAACATGGTACTACTCTGAAGCACAAGTGTGGAAAAGAATAGCAACATTGCCCCTTTATCTTTTCTCTCATTTTTTTATTTTTTTGTTGGGCTCTTTTGGCCTCTCTTTTTTATTTTATTTTATTTTTTGTCATGGGTCTCATCCTGACTTGTGGGGGAATCATAGTCTCCATCATCCTTTTCTCACTGGGATAATGCTTTAATAATGATGATCATCACAGTTTTATTACAACTCAATAAAACTAAAACAGTATGACTCTATATGAATGCTTCTGGCAGTGTATCAGGATGTGCAATGATCTAGCGTAACATGTATAATAACGATGAACGGTGGTTGTGCCACAAATGTCATGCCATCACTATATGATCATGCAAAGCAATATGACGATGAACACACATGTCATGAAAACAAAACGGTGGAAGTTGCATGGCAATATATCTCGGCATGGCTATGGAAATGCCATAATAGGTAGGTATGGTGGTTGTTTTGAGGAAGATATAACGAGGATTATGTGTGATACAGTGTATCATACCACGGAGTTTGGATGCACCGGCAAAGTTTGCACCAACTCTCAAGGTGAGAAAGGAAAATGCACGGTACTGAAGAGGCTAACAAATTGAGGAAAGGTAGGAGTGTGTATAGTCCATGGACTCACATTAGTCATAAAGAACTCACATACTTATTGTGAAAGCCTATTAGCCCTCCAAGCAAACTACTACTCGCATGCCCCTAGGGAATTGGTTGGTAGGAGTTAACCATCGCGCACATCCGTTATAACAACACTCAAGGATTTCAACCAGAAATACAAATGCTCAAACCTCCCCATCGTTCCATGCCAATGCTTAGATGAGAAGTTAAACATAAGATTTAATACTGATATTTCTACTAACTAATGATAATGAACCAATATTCCTTCATATTATGACATCAATATCATTAAAGCATGCGTTTCATATTTAGTGATCTACATGAAGTGTTTATTATATCCCGCTTGAATACCTATCCTTCTTGGATTAGTCTTATAACACATGCACATTACCACGTACTATTCATAGACTCTCAAAAGGATTTAAATGGATCATGAGAGTACAATTATTTCTATAAAATATAACAACTGTCATGCTCTAAAAGATATAAGTGAGGCACTAGAGCAATTTCCTAGCTCAAAAGATATAAGTGAAGCACATTGAGTATTCTAGCAAATCATTATAAATGTGTGTCCCTCTCAAAAAGGTGTGTCCAGCAAACAATGATTGTGGTGAACTAAAAAGCAAACAAAGCAAAAAACTATTCACAAGACGTTGCAAGAAAAACTCATATCATGTGACAAATAAAAATGTAGCTCCAAGTAACACACTGATAGATTGTAGACGAAAGAGGGGATGCCATCCAGGGCGTTCCCAAGATTAGACACTTGGGTATTCCTTGAATATTACCTTGGGGTGCCATGGGCATCCCCAAGCTTAGGGTCTTTCCACTCCTTACTACTTCATCCATCGTGATGTCACCAAAAATTTGAAAACTTCAGAACACAAAACTCATAGAAACCACATGAGATCCGTTTGTATAATTGACAAATCATAAACTTTAGGTACAGTTGTGAACTCATTCATATTTTATTCATGCATAATATCTACCATATTCTAACTTCTCCATGACTCATACCCCCCAATATAATCCCTAGCATCATTAAAACAAGCGCACTATGCAATAGAAACAGAATCTGTCTAGAACAGAACAGTCTGTAACGATCTGAACAGAAACCATACTTCTATAACTCCAAAAAATCTGAAAACTTAGGACAACATGGGCAATTTTTATATCAATCACATGTAGAACTTTCAGAATTTTATCACGTTATAGATTATAGTAATTCCAGAACTAGGCACAAAAGTTTTTGTTTTATCATAGAATCAAGTTAACTATCAACCAAATCATCCCAAAGGCTTTACTTGGCACAAATACTAATTAAAAAATAAAAACACGATCACAACAGTAGCAATAATTGTGTCAACACATCAAAACAAAAAGTAAAAGCAAAATTTTAAGATGACTATTTGTCGGCGTTCTGGGAACGGGGGTCCCCAGACTTGCCTGCCTGCGGCCCGCGGCGTGGCTGAGCCTACAGGTCGTACGGCCCATCTTCACCAGCAAAGCACCCAATACCCTCGCGAGGGTCCAAGCCTCGCGAGGCGGACGATGAAAGACCTCCTCGGGAGTAGGCTAGCTAGGCAGGCTCACGAGGAGCGGAGATATCAAGGCGGGGCAAACCTCGCAAGACCTTCGTGACGTGAGCCATGACGCACGGCACCAGGCGGGTGCCAGCGCGCACAGCGTCCTTGTTTCCTCTTTGGTGCTAAGGGGGCAAGCGCGGGTGAAGAGTACCGAGGCATCAGGCAAAGGTTGCTATATTGGTGCAACAAGACCAACACCAGGAGGACGGCAAGGCGGAGGTCATCGTGGAGCCCAAGACGGCGTCACCCCCAGAGACTTTGGCAGGCGAAGACCACTTTTGTCAGGATAGCTTGTACTAGCTGTCCCCCTTTGAATTAGCCCGCCATTGTTGGATCCCTTCCCGCTTGATATTTGGGAAGAGGACCAGGGCCAGTATAAATAGGACTAGCCACCACCTTAGAGGGGGGACGGATCACTCAGACCACCCATGCACACACAAGATCAACGAGCCCAGAAACACCCCAACCTCAGGAGGCTGTTCTTCCCTTGTACTGTTCATCATCAGCCCTAGAGGAAATCCACCACCACCACACTGGAGTAGGGTATTACACCACAATGGTGGCCCGAACCAGTATAAATCTTGTGTCTTTCTGTGTGCGAGTTCGTCGAGTTCGTTCGCGAGATCTTAGTGAGCTAGGGCGTTGATCGGTGGGAAGGAAAGGCTTCGCGCGCACCCCAGTGTTCGAACCTTAAGGGTTTGCTGGAGCCCCACATCCGACACTATTGGGTTTCCTCCCAACAAGCGCTATTGTTTTACGCCCCTAGCTAAGTGTAAGGCATTGTTTCAAGTATTGTGATCCTTAGTTTTCACCACCCTACATGGGCTTTTCTCGTAGCTTGGAGGTTCCTTGCGCTTCCCATTAATTTCAAAGAATGAAGAAATTTTATTATCTAGGGTATCAAGCCTCTTGTTGCAAACAGTAAGAAGGGAATTCATGCGATTGAGATTTGCGCTAAGGATTTTAAGTGGTTCATTAGATTTTTGCAATTCAACGAAATTTTTCTGCATATCCCTTAGTTTTTGTAAGATTTGGATTCCTTCCTGACTATAATTAAATCCCCTTTGTGGGGGTGAAGTTCATACTATCCCCTCTATTACTTCATAAGTAGTATTAGCATCACTTTCAATAAAATTGTCCTTAGTGGCAAAATCGAGAAGTTCTCTATTAGGCATAGTGAGCCCCACATAGAAGTTTTTGAGCATGATTTTTATATCACCTTTTATGGTACATACACGATAAGATAGCATTATTCTAAACAAAGCATCTTTTAGATTTTCTCCTTGTTTCTGTTTGAAGTAAAGAACCTCAAAGTCTGGAGGGAGAGGAGGGATAGTAGAACTAGACATAGCAACAAGCAAGCAAACGAACAAACAAACAAAGAAAAATATTTTTTGTGTTTTTGATTTTTTAGAGAAGTGGAGGGAGATGAAAAAGAGAGTCAAATAAAAAGTAGAGCAAGTAGATGATAGTTTGAGTGAAGGTACTTGTAGTGATTTGATGATAGCTCCTCGGCAACGGCACCAGAAATTCTTTCTACTACTTGTGAGCTGCGTTGGGCTCTCCCTGAAGAGGAAGGGTGAAGCAGTACAATAGATATAAGTATTTCCCTCAGTGGGAACCAAGGTTTATTGAACCAAAAGGAGCAACAACCAAACCCTAGTGAATAGCCCTGCACACACAAAAGCAAATACTTGCACCCAACGCGGGCAAGAGGGTTTTCAATCCCCTTGAAGTCGTTACTTGCAAGGATCAAATCTTGTATAGGTAGATAGATAAATTGCAAAACAAAATAAAAAGTAAATAAATTGCAGCAAGGTATTTTTTGTTTTTATAATATGATTAAAGTAGATCCGGGTGCTATTGTTTTCACTAGAGGCTTCTCCCTTGAAACAATAGCATACGATGGGTAAACAAATTACGGTTGGGCAATCGATAGAAAAGAGCATATTTATGACATATTCATGGCCTTGATCATGTATATAGGCATCACGTCCATGACAAGTAGACCGTCTCCTACCTACATCTACTACTATTACTCCACCAATCAATCGCAATCCAACATTCATCTATGGTATTAAGTTCATGAAAAAAAAGTAACACCTTAAGCAAGATAACATGATGTAGGACTGGTACATCGACGTGCTAAACAAACGGTTTTTAACCCCTTTCCGCGGCAGCATTTCGAACCGTCTCCAAGTGAGTGTGTGCGATAGGATGTCCTTCCCACACGACCCAGAAATCGTTGGGGATAGGCCCTCCTGGGACCCAGGTTGAGGCCATGTCCGATCGGGCGAGGCATCGAAACCCAATCATTTCCGTAGGTATGTACATCCCACACGGTAATCCGAGAAAATCATTTCCGTAGGTATGTACATCCCACAAGGTGAATCCCAGAAAAACATTTCCGTAGGTATGTATATCACACACAGTCAATCCAAGGAATTCGTTTCTGTTCTTATGTACATCCCACACAATCAATCCAGGGAAAACATTTTCGTTCGTATGTATATCACACACAGTTCTTTGTGTGGAAACGTTTGTGCAAGGTGGCCTAATGCAAACAGTTCGCTATTAGAAGCCATGTATGATTGTTAGTTGATCAAACACGCCTACTTTCTAGAAACTATGTGGGTTGTTTGAGTTCATCGCTCATGGTGTTGTCTGAGTAACCGTCTGCAATAGAAAACCCCAATAAGCAGGGTAATTAGCCTATTATTGATAATCCATGTACTAATCAAACTGATATTTCTTATAAAACACGCTAGATATTTCATATCCATATAAAAGAAACTAGGATTTCATAATCGAATTACATTAGATAGCTTCGGGACTCAGTTACGCCATTACACAACAGCACCAAGTTTCACATGCAGCATCAAAAATCTTTGGAAAGTAGCATCCTACACGATAAATAGACAGATGAATCTCATCTGGGAAACTGCAGAAGCGGAAGGCAAATATTGAGCCTTCAGTGATGTTGAATGTCCTTGCAACTTTTGGCCAGTGGCTTTGGATAATTGCCTGCCCAACCATCGTCCTCTTCAGCAACACTTCAATATTGTACCGTGGGTGTTGAATGAATACCTTCCTCGCCTCTTGACCATGCAGGTGGTTTGCGAGGTAATCATCGGTGAACTGCTTTGAAAAAGTACTAAAAACAAAGCTATGCATAAATCGCTGTTGTAAATTTTGAAATGGCGCAAGGAGTAAAAACAAGGTAAAAGAGTTGGTACCATCCTATAGTAAACCGATGTCTTCTTCATTGTGAAAACAAAGATCTTGCTATTATTTGTTGCAAGTTTCTTCATCCTAACAATCTTTCTGAATTCTTGACTTGACTGATATTCATGGACATCTCATTTCCCCATATGTAAAATGGGTCGAACAGTGGGTCTAAGCCTCTAACAGCAGGACCTACATGTGCAAGACCAAATTGTAAGAAACCTAAATATTAGAATGATTCCTGCAACTGCACAATAATGTGTTATTAGCCAAATGACCCTGCTTGAACAAACCTCGATGGTAAACCGCAGTGTCTCCTATTGTTTCCCTGCAACACACATAAGGAAGATCTTGATCAGGTTAACTGAGAGTTGCCATACTATCAGTAGAATATGTATTGAGTACGGCCAAATTCAATTGGTGTCACATGCATAAAAATACAAAATTGTACCCACAACAAATAAAAATCAAATTGCAGAACTGAACCAAACAGTTAAATGGACAGCAGACCAAATGAACCAAAATAGTTAACTGAGCACGACATTGCAGAATAGAAACATGTACTAGAATATAAGACAGTTAACAAAACAAAGAATGCTTGAGAATAGTACTACGAAATGTAGCAATAGTTGGACCAAAGTGTTAATTGAACATTACATTTCAGAGGACCAAATTGTTAACTGAACATCAGATTGCATAACATTACAGAGGACAAATCACTAGAAGGCACTGGCGGTGGCCTCGAGAAAACATCATGAACTGTATTTTAAATTAGACAACCGCGTGGCGGTGTTGACAGTGGCCTCGAAGACGAGGTGCTCCTCCAAGATCTGGCCTTCGACACGCATGGCAGCCATAGCGACCTCGTTCGCGCGTGCGGCCGCATGCTACTCAGCTCCACGTTATACTGCGTGTAAAATGGCTGTGGGTGGCACTTAATTGGAGGAGGGGGCACTGATTTTGGTGGAAGGTGTCGCTCTGTCAGTCGGGGCATGTGGGACGGGAAAGGAGGAGGATGGTGTGGGTGGGGTGTGGATTAATTGACCATATCGATGAGGTCATGCAGCAAGAAGAAGGGTCGGCGGTGAGGAGGCCGCGCAGCAAGAAGAAGGGTCACCGGCGAGGAGGCAACGCTGCAAGAAGAAGGGTCACCGGCGAGGAGGCAACGCTGCAAGAAGAAGGGTCGCCCGCGAGGAGGCAGCGCTGCAAGAAGAAGGGTAGCAGACAAGGAGGCAGCGCTGCAAGAAGAAGGGTCACCGGCGAGGAGGCTGAGCTGCCAGTAAGCAGCAGTGAAGGTTTGAACTTGGAAGGCAAGGAGGAATAGTGGAAATGTGGCTTTTGGTAGGAGGGAGGGGCAGAGAGATAGATATTTCCGCGGTGGCCAAAAAAATTCGCTGGATGCCGCGAGAAACTGGCGCGCAAGTGTGGTTCAAGAGGGGGCGATGGACTGTAGACGATGAAGCTTCATGCGTAAGCTAGACAAGACGGTGCGCTAAGATATTTTATATCGCATCCCATACGATTCTTTCTAGTAAACTGTTTGTGGTATACTTGATTTTTTCATTATGTTTTGAAAGACAAAATGGTGTTACAGAGGGAAAGGATAGTGTTTGAATTGCTAGAACATTTACGTACAGTGAACATGCAACTAGTACATGAGTGTCGTGTTTAAATTTGGAATTATTCCGGGTTCGTTTGGCATTTTTATGCATTAATTGAGTTTCTGGGCATTTAATGTGCATAATTCAAATATGAACTACAAGCACATGCTCCAATGCACCAAAGTTTGCTGAAAAATTACATGTGTGTCTTTGGGTGAATTTATAGGTCCAATGCAAGAAATGGGAATAAAATTCAAATATCTGGGTCTCGTGGCTCGGCCGGAATGATTGAGAAACTTGGTTTTTTAATTCCTGTAAATACAAAACATGGCTGAAAATCATGAAACTTGGCATGGTGTCATGACATGGCACCAACATGCTACAGTAATTTTTTTGGCCGAATTGGGACAAGCTTTGGTGTAAGCTTCTTGCAAACTGGAGCTTCCCCCAAGAAGGTTCTTGGTTCCGAGAGGGGACGTGTCACCTCTGTGTGCGAAACGACATGTGTACACTGCCTTCTCCCACCTTAATTTTTGTACACTAGTAGATTAGACCAAATAGAAGTATCGTGCTAAATTTTGGAATTATTTTGTGTTCGTTTGGCCTTTTTTGTACATTAATTGAGTTTCTGCACATTTAATGTGCATAATTCAAATATGAACTACAAGCACATGCTCCTGTGCACCAAAGTTATTTGAAAAATCACATGTGTGTCCTTGGGTGAATTTCTAGGTGCCATGCAAGAGATGGGAGTGAAATTCAAACATCTGGGCATCGTGGCTCGGCCGGAAAGATTGAGAAACTTAGTTTTTTAATTCCTGTAAATTGAAAACACGCCTGAAAATCATGAAACTCGGCATGGTGTCATGACATGGCACCAACATGCTGCGGTAATTTTTTTGGCCGAATTGGGACAAGCTTTGGTGTAAGCTTCTTGGAAACCGGAGCTTCCCTCAAGAAGGCTCGTGGTTCCGAGAGGGAACGTATCACCTCCGTGTGCGAAACGGCATACGTACACTGCCTTCTCCCACCTTAATTTTTTTACACAGGCAGATTAGACCAAATAGAAGTAGTGTGCTAAATTTTGGAATTATTCTAGGTTTTCTTGGCCTTTTTTATACATTAATTGAGTTTCTGCGCATTTAATGTGCATAATTCAAATTTTAACTACAAGCACATGCTCCAGTGCACCAAAGTTGTTGAAAAATCACATGTGTGTCCTTGGGTGAATTTCTAGGTCCCATGCAGGAGATGGGAGTGAAATTCAAACATCTGGGCGTCGTGGCTCGGCCGGAAAGATTGAGAAACTTGGTTTTTTAATTCCTATAAATCCAAAACACGCCTGAAAGTCATGAAACTTGGCATGGTGTCATGACATGGCACCAACATGCCATGGTAATTTTTCTGTCCGATTTGCGAAGGCGCGCACATTAACAATCAACAAAGTCATTTTGGAACAAGTGTTGTCACGTTACAAATCAGAAACACAAGTATTATTGAAACCATGGGCGTTCAACTTACCAATTACGTGCGGCCACGCGTCACTTTTTTATTGGCTAGGAGGTGTCGTGCAGGGTAGCTATTTGACTACGGGAGGCATGCGATCAGACCCCTGCGCATGCTCATCGGGAGGAGAGCCCTTTGACCGCTACCCGCTGCACACCTCCCTCCCAACGTCTCCATTAATGGCACCCGAGCACCTGTTCTACGGCGTGGCTATATGTCTCACCGGACTAAGATTTAAGAGAGAGAAATGAAAATCTGAAAAGAAAGTTTTGCATGGATCTTGATGTAAGATCCGACGGACCTATATAGCATCGACTGCGACTTATAGCAAGCATGATGAATATAAGGACGATGACACTGGATAATAATTGTCTTACATATTTAGAAACATAATTAAAAAAATCCACATGCGGCAATGATATGTCTCCGTCGTATCTATAATTTTTGATTTTTTCATGCCAATATTCTATAACTTTCATATACTTTTGGCAACTTTTTATGCTATTTTTGGGACTTACATATTGATCTAGTGCCCAGTGCCAGTTCCTGTTTGTTGCATGTTTTTTGTTTTGCGAAAAATCCATATCAAATGGAGTCTAAACGGGATAAAAACTGATGGAGATTTTTTTTGGAATATATGTGATTTTTGGGAAGAAGAATCAACGCGAGACGATGCCCGAGGGGGCCAGGCGCGCCCTGGGCCCTCGTGGCCACCCTGTAGGGTGGTTGGTGCCCTTCTTTCGCCGCAAGAAATCTAATATCTGGATAAAAATCTTGTCCAAATTTCAGCCCAATCGGAGTTACGGATCTCCGAGAATATAAGAAACGGTGAAAGGGCAGAATCTGGAATGTAGAAACAGAGAGAGACATAGAGACAGATCCAATCTCGGAGGGGCTCTCGCCCCTCCGCTGCCATGGAGGCCATGGACCAGAGGGGAAACCCTTCTCCAATCTAGGGGGAAGGCCAAGGAAGAATAAGAAGAAGGGGGGCTCTCTCACCCTCTCTTCCGGTGGCACCGGAACACCGCCGGGGCCATCATCATCACCGCAATCTACACCAATAACTTCACCGCCGTCATCACCAACTCTCCCCCCCTCTATGCAGCGGTGTAACCCCTCTTTTACCTGCTGTAATCTCTACTTAAACATGGTGCTCAACGCTATATATTATTTCCCAATGATGTACGACTATCCTATGATGTTTGAGTAGATCCGTTTTGTTCTATGGGTTAATTGATGATCGTGATTGGTTTGAGTTGCATGTGTTATTATTAGTGCTGTCCTATGGTGCTCTCCATGTCACGCAAGCGTGAGGGATCCCCGTTGTAGGGTTTGTAATATGTTCATGATTTGCTTATGGTGGGTGGCGTGAGTGATAGAAACACATACCCGAGTAAGTAGGTTGTTTGCGTGTGGGAATAAAGAGGACTTGATGCCTTATAATGCTATGGTTGGGTTTTACCTTGATGATCTTTAGTACTTGCGGATGCTTTCTAGAGTTCCAATCATAAGTGCATATGACCCAAGAAGAGAAAGTATGTTAGCTTATCCCTCTCCCTCAAATAAAATTGCAATAGTGATTACTGGTCTAGTTATCGATTGCCTAGGGACAAATAACTTTCTCGTGACAAAAAGCTCTCTACTGAAACTAATTTAGTTGTGTCTTTATCTAAAAAGCCCCTAGCTTTTATTTACATGCTCTTTATTATCTTGCAAACCTAACCTACAACTCCTACAAAGTACTTCTACTTTCATTCTTGTTCTAGGTAAAGCAAATGTTAAGCGTGCGTAGAGTTGTATCGATAGTCAATAGAACTTGAGGGAATATTTGTTCTACCTTTAGCTCCTCGTTGGGTTCAACACTCTTACTTATCGAAAGAGGCTACAATTGATCCCCTATACTTGTGGGTTATCAAGACCTTTTTCTGGCGCCATTGCCGGGGAGTTATAGCGTGCGGTGAATATTCTCGTGTGTGCTTGTTTGCTTTATCACTAAGTAATTTTTATTTTCTATTCTAAGTTGTTCTCTATCTTTAGTTATGGATATGGAACACGAAATACCAAAAAAATTAGGTTTACTTGCTACTCATGGAGATGGGGAACCTCCTAAAACCCTCGATGCTCATTATGTGAAAGATATTATGTACTACTTTGATAATCCTGAGAAAACCCCATTCAACTTTATAATGGGAGTAATGTTGGATCAACGTGAATACTTTAGGTATTATTGCTTGGCTCAAAAAGGGAAACTATTATGGGATCAAATTTATGTGTTGCATTAGTATGCTCGGCAACTATGCTTGAGATATGATTATACTTGTTGCTCTAGGATGAAGGCTCCACACCTTCCCTTTTCATGTGAATTTAATGATGATGAAACCATGGCTTCTTATGCTAATGGTATATATGATTATTATGATGTGGAACAAATAGAAGAATTCGTTGCTTTTATGGGTGCTTATGAAATTGAATCTTTGTTTAAAGAGTTTGAAGATTTTGATGATTCAGTTTATAGACCTGAAAATTTAGCTATCCTTAAATATTGCTATGAGAATTATAAATACAATTATGATATTGATGAATTTATTGAGAAAGTCTCCGCTGTCCGAGAAGAGACTAATATTTTGCAGGAGTCTATGGAAGAAGAAATTGATGAAACTGTGAGCTCATTGGATGAAAAAGATGATGAGAGCGAAGAACAATAGGAGGAAGAGAAGATTAGCTACCCGTTCCCACCTTCTAATGAGAGTAACTCTTCAACTCATACATTGTTTAATTTCCCTCCGTGCTTACCAATGGATGATTGCTATGATCCCATTGATTCTTTTAAAATATCCCTTTTTGATTATGCTTTCTATGCTTGTGGCCAAGATGCCAATATGAATTATGCTTCTTGAGATGAACTTGCTATAGTCCCTTATGTTAAACATGAAATTGTTCCTATTGCACCCACGCATGATAGTCCTATTATCTTTTTGAATTCTACCAACTACACTATATCGGAGAAGTTTGCACTTATTAAGGATTATATTGATGGGTTGCGTTTTACTACTACACATGATGATTTTGGTAGATATAATATGCATGTTCTTGCTGCTCGTACTTGCAATTATTATGAGAGAGGAACTACATCTCCGCCTCTCCATGTTTCAAATATGATAAAATTGCAAGAAACTGTTTATACTATGCATTGGCCTTTACTTTGTGTGCATGAATTGTTCTTTAATTTATGACATGCCGATGCATAGGAAGAGAATTAGACTTCGTCATTACATGATATATGTTGCTTTGTGCTCACTACTAAATCACAAATCATTGTTGATTCAAATTGGCTTTGATATACCTTGGAATCCGGGTGGATTAATTACTTGTGCACCATATGCCTAGCTTAATGGCTTTAAAGAAAGCGCTACCAGGGAGACAGCCCGGAAGTTTTAGAGATTCATTTATTTCTATTTAGTGCTTTTATATAGTTTAAGAACAAGAAAATAAAGAGGGGAACCCAAAACTTTTCAAAAAGGAAAGTGAAAGTGAGAGAGACAAGCATTTTTGAAGTGGGGGAGCTCCTTGAACTTTGTTCATGCTCACGGAAACTTTGTGAATCTTGATTACAGAAAATTTTCGACAAAAATAATTACCCCCTTTTACAATTCCATTGTATTATAAAAATAATGTGCCAAGATTTGCCTTTAGGATGTTTACATTGCTTGTTGGTTTGTGCGGTGTAGGACAGAAACTTTGGCTGTAGTGCGTGATTTTACATTTTTTACTGGGATGTAAAACGGTTCTGAAACTTTTTGCAATATCTTTCCATAAAAAGTTTTTATTTTTCCTAATTTTTATTAGAATTTTTAGAGTACCAGAGGTATGGTGAATATTCAGATTACTACAGACTGTCCTGTTTAAGACAGATTCTGTATTTGATGCATAGTTTGCTTGTTTTGATGAAACTATCGATTTCTATCAGTGGATTAAGCCATGGAAAACTTATATTACAGTAGCTAAAATGCAAAAACAAAATATGAATTGGTTTTCAACAGTACTTAGAGTAGTGATTTGCTTTATTATAGTAACGGATCTTACCGAACTTTCTATTAAGTTTTGTGTGATTGAAGTTTTCAAGTTTTGGGAGAGATCACGATGGATGAAGGAATAAGGAGTGGCAAGAGCCTAAGCTTGTGGATGCCTGAGGCACCCCAAGGAAATATTCAAGGACTCCCAAGCAACCAAGCTTGGGGATGCCTCGGAAGGCATCCCCTCTTTCTTCTAACAATCATCGGTAATTTTACTTGGAGCTATATTTTAATTCGTCACATGATATGCGTAAATCTTGGAGCGTCTTTTGCATTTAGTTTTAACTTTTCTTTGATGCACCTTGATGGTATGAGATAGTCCTTGGTTGATTTATAGAATGCTCATTGCACTTCACTTATATCTTTTGAGTATGGCTTTATAGAATGCTTCATGTGCTTCACTTATATCTTTTGAAGTTTGGATTGCCTATTTCTCTTCACATAGAAAACCGCCATTTGTACAATGCTCTTTTGCTTCACTTATATTTGTTAGAGCGTGGGCATATCTTTTGTAGAAAGGGTCAAACTCTCTTGCTTCACTTATATCTATTTAGAGAGATGACAGGAACTGGTCATTCACATGGTTAGTCATAAAATCCTACATAAAACTTGTAGATCACTGAATATGATGTGTTTGATTCCTTGCAATAGTTTTGCGATATAAAGATGGTGATATTAGAGTCATGCTAGTGGGTAGTTGTGGATTGTAGAAATACTAGTGTTGAAGTTTGTGATTCCCGTAGCATGCACGTATGGTGAACCGCTATGTGATGAAGTCGGAGCATGAGGTATTTATTGATTGTCTTCCTTATGAGTGGCGGTTGGGGACGAGCGATGGTCTTTTCCTACCAATCTATCCCCCTAGGAGCATGTGCGTAGTACTTTGTTTCGATGACTAATAGATTTTTGCAATAAGTATGTGAGTTCTTTATGACTAATGTTGAGTCCATGGATTATACGCACTCTCGCCCTTCCATCATTGCTAGCCTCCTCGGTACCGTGCATTGCCCTTTCTCACCTCGAGAGTTGGTGCAAACTTCGCCGGTGCATCCAAACCCCATGATACGATACACTCTATCACACATAAGCCTCCTTATATCTTCCTCAAAACAGCCACCATACCTACCTATTATGGCATTTCCATAGCCATTCTGAGATATATTGCCATGCAACTTCCATCATCATCATATACATGACTTGAGCATTTACTGTCATATTTGGTTTGCATGATCGTAAGATAGCTAGCATTATGTTTTCATGGCTTGTCCGTTTTTTATGTCATTGCCACGCTAGATCATTGCACATCCCGATACACCGCCAGAGGCATTCATATAGAGTCATATTTTGTTCCAGTATCGAGTTGTAATATTGAGTTGTAAGTAAATAAAAGTGTGATGATCATCATTATTAGAACATTGTCCCATGTGAGGTTATCAAAATAAAAGTGGCCAAAGAAGCACCCCAAAAAAAAGAGAGGCCAAAGAAGCCTACAAAAAAGAAAAAAAGAAAAAAAAGAGAAAAAAATAAAAAAAATGAGAGAAAAGACAGAAGGGACAATGTTACTATCCTTTTACCACACTTGTGCTTTAGAGTAGCACCATGTTCTTCATATAGAGAGTCTCTTGAGTTATCACTTTCATATACTAGTGGGAATTTTCATTTTAGAACTTGACTTGTATATTCCGATGATGGGCTTCCTCAAATGCCCGAGGTCTTCATGAGCAAGCAAGTTGGATGCACACCCACTTAGTTTCCAGTTTGAGCTTTCATACACTTATAGCTCGTAGTGCATCTGTTGCATGGCAATCCCTACTCCTCACATTGACATCAATTGATGGGCATCTTCATAGCCCGTTGATTACCCGCGTCAATGTGAGACTTTCTCCTTTTTTGTCTTCTCCACACAACCTCCACCATCATATTCTATTCCACCTATAGTGCTATGTTCATGGCTCACGCTCATGTATTGCGTGAAAAATGAAAAGGTTTGAGAACGTCAAAAGTATGAAACAATTGTTTGGCTTGTCATCAGAGTTGTGCATGACTTGAATATTTTGTGTGGTGAAGATGGAGTATAGCCAGACCATATGATTTTGTAGGGATAACTTTCTTTGGCCATGTTATTTTGGAAGGACATGATTGCTTTATTAGTATGCTTGAAGTATTATTGTCTTAATTTCAAATTATAGACTGTTGCTTTGAATCACTCGTGTCTTAATATTCATGCCATGATTAGATTACATGATCAAGATTATGCTAAGTAGCATTCCACATCAAAAATTATCTTTTTATCATTTACCTACTCGAGGACGAGCAGGAAGTAAGCTTGGGGATGCTGATACGCCTCCATCGTATCCATAATTTTTGATTGTTCCATGCCAATATTCTACAACTTTCATATACTTTTGGCAACTTTTTATTCTATTTTTGGGACTAACATATTGATCCAGTGCCCAGTGACAGTTCCTGTTTGTTGCATGTTTTTTGTTTCGCAGAAAACCTATATCAAACGGAGTCCAAACAGGATAAAAATTGACGAAGATTTTTTTTGGAATATATGTGATTTTTGGGACGAAGAATCAATGCGAGACGATGACCGAGGGGGCCATGAGCTAGGGGCGCGCCGTAGGGGGTTAGGCGCACCTTGGGCCATCGTGGCCACCCCATTAGGCCGTTGGTGCCCTTCTTTCACCGCAAGAAATCTAATATCCGAATAAATATCGTGTCCAAATTTCAGCCCAATCGGAGTTACAAATCTCCGGGAATATAAGAAACGGTGTAAGGGCAGAATCTGGAACGCAGAAACAGAGAGAAACAGAGAGACAGATCCAATCTCGGAGGGGCTCTCGCCCCTCCGCCACCATGGAGGCCATGGACCAGAGGGGAAACCCTTCTCCCATCTAGGGTAGAGGTCAAGGAAGAAGAATAAGAAGAAGGGGGCTCTCTCCCCCTCTCTTACGGTGGTGCCTGAACGCCACCGGGGCCATCATCATCACTACAATCTACACCAACAACTTCACCGCCGTCATCACCAACTCTTCCCCCCTCTATGCAGTGGTGTAAACCCTCTTTTACCCACTATAATCTCTACTTAAACATGGTGCTCAACACTATATATTATTTCCCAATGATGTATGGCTATCCTATGATGTTTGAGTAGATCCGTTTTGTCCTATGGGTTAATTGATGATCGTGATTGGTTTGAGTTGCATGTTTTATTATTGGTGATGTCCTATGGTGCTCTCTGTGTCGCGCAAGCGTGTGGGATCCCTGCTGTAGGGTTTGCAATATGTTCATGATTTGCTTATGGTGGGTGGCCGGAGTGATAGAAACACAGACCCGAGTAAGTAGATTATTTGTGTATGGGAATAAAGAGGACTTGATGCCTTATAATGCTATGGTTGGGTTTTACCTTAATGATCTTTAGTAGTTGCGGATGCTTGCTAGAGTTCCAATCATAAGTGAATATGATCCAAGAAGAGAAAGTATGTTAGCTTATGCCTCTCCCTCAAATAAAATTGCAATAGTGATTACCGGTCTAGTTATCGATTGCCTAGGGACAAATAACTTTTCGTGATAAAAAGCTCTCTACTGAAACTAATTTAGTTGTGTCTTCATCTAAACAGCCCCTAGCTTTTATTTGCATGCTCTTTATTATCTTGCAAACCTAGCCTACAACTCCTACAAAGTACTTCTAGTTTCATACTTGTTCTAGGTAAAGCAAACATTAAGCGTGCGTAGAGTTGTATCGGTGGTCGATAGAACTTGAGGGAATATTTGTTCTACCTTTAGCTCCTCATTGGGTTCGACACTCTTACTTATCAAAAGACACTACAATTGATCCCCTATACTTGTGGGTTATCAGGCAACTCCCGAAATACACAAGGGCAAAAGAAGAAAGAAGACAACGATCTGGCTCGCTGATCTCTACTTTCTTGATACGTTGCTGCAGGCCACGGGAACTAGTCTCCTCGGCGAGCGGCGACGAGCTCTTTCTTGTCCTCTAGATGCTGCTTGAGAGCATCCACGGATTCCTCCACCAGCCTTCTACGCTCAATGCGCGGCATGGCATTCTCGTCCATAAGTTTCTCTACGATGATGCCGGTCCTCTTCAACAAGGCAGTGGTCTACTCCTGCTGCTCCGCACTTCCGACGATCTTCGCCCTCAGCAGGTCGCGCTCGGCCCGGAGCTTCATATTTCTCTCATTTAGTTATCGTATGACGTCGGTAGACTGTTCAAACGAGGCTTTCAGGTCATCCTGCAACCTCGCCCACCTAAAGATCCGATCCATCTGCCTAAGGACGAGGGCACGCATTAGCCTATAAGAGTCCTCGCCTGCCCACAAGACATTTTCCCAGGCCTCCGTGACACGGGAGGACATCTCAGTTGCATTCACGGTGCGGCGGGAAATCTCTTCTACTTCCGCGGCGCGGCCGGACCAGTCTACTGCATCGACGGTGCGGCGGGACCTCCGTGCTGGTTCAGCGGCGCGGTGGGACCTCTCTACTGCTACGGCCATGCGGCAGGACATGTTGGCTGCTTTTGCGGTGAGGCGGGACATCTCTCGTGCTTCTGCTTCCAGGCTCGCCTCTCCCTGGTGGCAATCTCTCAACCCAGAACTCACGCTGGCCATGGCGGAGGCAAGGGAACGATGATGAATGACTTGTTCGTTTTTGACTTTTTGTGGATGAGGATTTGAGGAGGAATGTGCAGTCATCTTGGAGTAGTAGTATTTATAACCGCGTAGTAATACGCTCCTCAGTGGGAAACCGTTTAGGTTTTCAACGATGTGAACAGGTTTGCAATTTGGAATGTGACGGGATGCGGCCTCCCTATTCTCCTAAAAAAATTGTGACGGGACGCATGCTCAAAATTTACTAACGGTTATAGGTGTGACACTATTCCCGGAAGGCGTAACATGGGCACGTATGCCTTCTCGGCCGTGTACGTGGCGTTTACACCATAGGGTGCACCGCAATAGGCAATGTCAGCACACATCTTATTCCAACAACCATGCGCGCTCGTTATTACCATCGCGCACGCTTCTTTTAATTAGAATGTGTGTGCCCGTCTAGCGCACACACGTTGATCTATCTAACTGTTTCAGTTTGTTGTGGCTAATCGCAAACAGTTCATCCATGTGAAGTGTATGCCATCAATCGCAAACACTTTGATCTGGCTGACCCGTTTCTGTTCTGTTGTCTAATCGCAAACAGTTAATCCTTCTGAAGCGTATGCCCTCAATCACACACACCTTGATCTGGCTGACCGTTTCTTTTATGTTGCCTAATCACAAATAGTTCATCCGAGTGAACCGTATGCTCTATATCGCACACGCCTTCATCAGGCTGCTTGTTTCTTTTGTTCCGCCTCATCGCAAACAGTTGATTGGACTGAACCGTATGCCCTGGATCGCCACGCAACTAAAATCTGAACCGTGTTTGATGGCTCCGCCATTGCAAACGTTTTGCACCTTTTTTGATGGTTCTTTTACACCACCGTTTGCGATTATTGCATCGCACATAGTTTCGTCGAAGGGTCTCTGATCGTAGTGTCGCATTAGCAGCATCCTGCAGTAGTGTAGACAAAGTAAACTCAAGCAATATTATTATTACCCTTAATGGTGACAATACAATACGTGCCTCGCTACCCCTTCTATTCCTGGGTGAGGACACCGCAAGATTTAGCCCATTACAAAGCACCACTCACATGGAAGATAAATCAATCTACGTCGCCAAACCAAATAGATATATCTGAGAGAAATACAAAGCTATAACAATCATGCATAATAAAGTATAGAAAAAGACTCAAGTACTTTGAATGAATAATCTGATCATAAACCCACAATTCATCGGATCCCAACAAACACACCGCAAAAGATGATTACATCGGATAGAACTCCAAGAAGATCGAGGAGAACATTGCATTAAAGATCAAAGAGAGAGAAGAAGCCATATAGCTACTAGCTATGGGCATGTAGGTCTGTGGTGAACAACTCAGGCATCATCAGAAGGTGGTAAGGATGATGCAGAAGCCCACCGTGATCGATTCCCCCTTTGGCAGAGTACCAAAAAAGGCCTCCAGATGGGATCGTGGAAGAAAAGAAGCTTGCGATGGCGGAAAAAAGTGTTTCGTGTGGCTCTCTATTGGTTTAGGAATATTTGTGAATTTATAGAGGTGGAATTATGGAAAACCAAGCTACTTGGAGCCCATGAGCTCAGGGGGGGCGCCCTGTGAGCTCATGGCTTTCCTGTAGGTCTTCTGGCCTCCTCCTAAAACTTGTAGGGTCCAGTATACAAATGTTTGGGCTTCATTTGATATTGATTTTCTGAAAAGCCAAAATCAAGCAAAAAACAGGATCTGGCACTTGGCACTGGGTTAATAGGTTAGTCTCAAAAATGATATAATATAGCATAAAATGCATATAAAGCATCCAAGATTGATAATATAATATCATGAAGCAGTAAAACATTATAGATACGTTGGAGACGTATTAGCGACCTACCATGCACTACTCGTCCTCACTGCCAGCAGCACCCACGGACATGCCGGCTTCTTCATGGTCGTGGCGCCGGGGCACAGCCTCCTTGTTGTTTGTTTTGCCGAACAACGCCTCGCCCACCTCATTGTCGCACTCCTTGCCAGCGGTCGCCACCTCCGCCACCCGCTGCCGATACCGCTAGTGGGCTAGTCGCATCTCGCAGGCGGAGCGGTAGGACTCAATCGAGCAGCACCTCCTGCTCCACTAGGTCCGCGTCTGGTACGACCGCCTTGCCAGCGGTGACCCGCTCCTCCGCCTACAGATACTCCTGGAGGAGGTTGTGGTTGTAGTTGGCGTCGGCCTGCGCCTACCAAAACTAGTCCTCCCTCTCCACCTGCACCATGTCCATATAATGGGCACGGGCCTCGCCGTTGGTTATGGTGCAATGCACCAGCGAGCATGGAGTGGAGGTGGAGGGTGCCATGGAGGAAGAGGACGGTGGCGCTGGCTCATCGTCAGAGGCATCCTCCATTTGCACGTCGTCATCGGAGCCGTCCTCCAGCTACCTGCCGGCCTGCCAGTTAGTAGCAATGACGGCCATGGCCTTCTTCTCCTCCAACATCAACCCGTCCTAGAGAGCTTTGGCAGTGAAGGGGTCCATGGCGGGGAGTGGTGCGGAGAGGAATGATTGTGGCTATGGTCGGGGCACCGAGCGGTTTATATAGCACCAGCGGGTGGTAGAGGGACGGACGGATGGTTGATATGTCTCCAACGTATCCATAATTTTTGATTGTTCCATGTTGTTATATTATCATTCTTGGATGTTTTACCATCATTTTATAGCAACTTTATATCATTTTTTGGGACTAATCTGTTGACATAGTGCCCAGTGCCAGTTGCTGTTTTTTCTTGTTTTTACTTCATAGAATACCAGTACCAAACGGATTCCAAACGTTGTGAAACTCTTTGGAGATTTGTTTCGACCAGAAGACACCTTGGGGACCAAGAAAGCATCTGGGAGGAGGACCGTGGGGCCCATGATACACCAGGGCGCGCTAGAGGCCCCTGGCGCGCCCTGATGTATCATGGGGCCCATGGAGGTCTCCTGCACCGCCTCTTCGCCCTATAAACTCCCAAATATTCCAGATACCCTAGGGGAGTCGACGAAACACAATTCCAGCCACCGCAAGTTCCAGAACTACAAGATCCAATCTAACACCGTCACGGAGGGGTTCATCATCCTCATTGGTGCCTCTCCCATGATGCGTGAGTAGTCCACCATAGACCTACGGGTCTGTAGGAAGTAGCTAGATTACTTCCTCTCTCTCTTTTGATTCTTAATATAATGGTTTCTTGGAGATCTATTTGATGTATTGACTTTTTGCGGTGTGTTTGTTGGGATCCGATGAAGTTTGAGTTTATGATCAGATTTTTATCCATGAATATTATTTGAGTCTTCTTTGATCTCTTATATGCATGATTATTTATAATCTTGTATTTCTTCTTCGAATCTTTGGTTTAGTTAGGCCAACTACATCGATTTTTCTTGCCATGGGAAGAGGTGCTTTGTGATGGGTTTGATCTTGTGGTGTTCTTTCCCAGTGACAAAAGGGGCAGCAAGGCACACACATATCGTTGCTATTAAGGATAACAAGATGGGGGCTATTCCTACATGAATAGTTCTCATCTACATCATGTCATCGTTCTTATTGCATTACCCCGTTTCTCCATGAACTTAATACACTAGACGCATGTTGGATAGCGGTCGATGTGTGGAGTAATATTAATACATGCAGAATTGTTTCGGTCTACTAATATTGGACGTGATGCCTATATATTGATCATTGCCTTGGATATCATCATAATTATTTGATCTTCTATCAATTTCCCAATGGTAATTTGTTTACCCACCGTGTGCTATTTCTCGAGAGAAGCCGCTAGTGAAATCTACGGCCCCGGGGTCTATTCTTTATCATATTTGCTTCCCGATCTATTATTTGACACTTTTATTTTCAGATCTACTATCCCCAAAACCCAAAAAAACCTTCCTGCTCTTTTTTATTACTTATTTTATTTTGCATTTTATCAAGAGCTATTTATCCAATCTACCACAAATTTATCTATCTTTTTACCATGGAGGGATTGACAACCCCTCTTACGCGTCTGGTTCCAAGTATTTGTTCTTTGTGTCCAGGTATAGTTTACATAGTCTTGCTTGGTTCTCCTACTGGATTGATACATTGGTTTCACAACTAGCGAAAATACCTACCATAGTTGTACTACATCATCCCTTCCTCTTTGGGGAAATACCGACACAGTTTCAAGCGACGTTAGTGGTGTCAGAGGAGACGCCTCGGTAACCATGTGCCATCAATGCGGGCACCAGATGGACAGACGGGCGGCCGTCATGTCGTTTGAACGCACGACAGTTGCCTGCACTGGGAAATGGCGCAGGCGACGTAGCAAATACACATGGATTTACCTTCAAGAAACGATCTGAGGTCTTTCAAATTTTTCAAAACTTTCAAGCACTTGTTGAACAAAAATTTGATCGTAAAATTGTTGCCCTCAAATCTTATTGGGGTGGTGAATATGAGAAACTCAACAACTCTTGCTTTCAGCAATTAGGTATTTCTCATCATGTCTCTTGTCCCCATGCTCATCAACATAATGGTTCCGCTGAACGCAAACATAGACACATTGTTGAGGTAGGATTAGTTCTTCTTACTGGTGCCTCCATGCCTCTTAAGTTTTGGGATGAACCGTTCTTGACTATTGTCTACCTTATCAACATGCTTCCTAGTCGTGTCATCAACAATGAAACTTCGGTAGAACAATTGCTTCATACTAAACCAGATTGTAAATCTATTCAACTTTTTGGGTGTGCATGTTGGCCCAATCTTCACTCCTACAACAATCGCAAGCTTCTGTTTCGCTCCAAACAATGTGTTTATACTCGGGTATAGTCCACAACATAAAAGGGGCTAAGTGTCTTGATGTCCCCACTGGTCGTTTCTATGTTTCTCATGATGTTGTTTTTGGTGAGACTATCTTTCCCTTTGCACATCTTCATCCTAATGCTGGCGCTCTCCTACACAAAGAGATCCTACTTCTCCCATCTCATTTAACCAGCATTGATCACGGGTGTGATAATTATGATGATCAATTGACTAACCCTGCTACTAATCCTATACATGAGTTGCATTATGTTATAGATGATACAACTGGAACAGAAGAAAATCATGGCGATGGTGAAAAGCCAGCTCAAATTGGGCATTACCACATGTGTGTCCCGGTGGGGAGCATACCTGGAGCAGAATCCCCCTCGGATCATCGCGTCAGTAGTCAGACGGGTCCTCTTTGGGAACCACTTTACGTTAGGACATGGAGGCTCAGCTGGCGCGCGCGGGGACTCGGCTCCGTCTCCTTCTGCCACGCGGCAAGGCGCTACTCCTTGATACGTCCATTTTGCATCATGTTTTCCTACAGTTACTTATAGTGTTTTTATGCATTATGACACTTTTGGGTGTAATTCTAATGCCTTTTCTCTCATAATATGCAAGGTTTATACAAAGAGGGAGAATCCCAGCAGTTGGAATTCTGGACCTGAAAAATCTACGTCAAAGATACCTATTTTGTACATCTTCAAATGAGCTGAAATTTTACGGAGAACTATTTTCGAATAAATAAAAATATTGTAGAAAAGAACTACTAGACGGGGCCACCCAGGTGCCCACAAGGCACCAGGGCGCCACCCCCTCCAGGCATGCCCTGCTGGGTAGTGGGCTCCTCGGCCCACCACCGGTGCCCATCTTCTGGTATATAAGGTCTTTTGACCTATAAAAATATGGAGAGGACTTTCGGGACGTGGCACCGCCGTCTCGAGGCGGAACTTGGGCAGAAGCACTTTTTCCCTTTGGTGGAGCGATTCCGCCGGGGGAACTTCCCTCCCAGAGGGGGAAATCGAACCCATCGTCATCACCAACAACCCTCTCATCTTTGAGAGGCCAATCTTCATCAATATATTCAACAGCACCACCTCATCTCAATAACCTAGTTCATCTCGTGTGTTCAATCTTTGTACCGGAACCTCAGATTGGTACCTGTGGGTGACTAGTAGTGTTGATTACATCTTGTTGTTGATGCTAGATGGTTTATTTGGTGGAAGATTAAATGTTCATATCCATTATGCTATTTAATACCCCTCTGATCTTGAGCATGAATATTACTTGTGACTAGTTTCCCTTGTTCTCGAGGCCACGGGAGAAGGCATGTTGCAAGTAATCATGTGAATTTGATATTCATTTGATATTTTGATGATATGTATGTTGTGATTCCCTTAGTGGTGTTATGTGAACGTCGACTACATGACACAGGCTTAAACCCTTGTTTATGCACTATTCCGTAAGGGGCTGAGTTGGATCCATATGTTTAATGCTATGGTTAGATTATTATCTTAATACTTCTTTCGTAGTTGCATATACTTTCGAGGGGGTTAATCATAAGTGGGAGGCTTGTTCAAGTAAGAACAACACCCAAGCACCGGTCCACCCACATATCAAATTATCAAACTAGCGAACGTGAAACAAACCAACATGATGAAAGTGACTAGATGAAATTCCCATGTGCCCTCAAGAACGCTTTGCTTATCATAAGAGATTGTTTTGGCATGTCCTTTGCCTCAAAAGGATTGGGCTATCTTGCTGCACTTTATTTACCGTTACCGTTACTTGCCTATTACAAATTATCTTGCTATCAAACTACTTGTTACCGACAATTTCAGTGCTTGTAGAAATTACCTTACTGAAAACCGCTTGTGATTTCCTTTTGCTCCTTGTTGGGTTCAGCACTCTTATTTATCAAAATTACTATGATTGATCCCCTATACTTGTGGGTTATCAAGACTTTTTTCTGGCGCCGTTGCCGTGGAGTGAAGCACTCTTGGTAAGTGGAAATCGGCAAGGAAAAAATTAAATAGTGTGCTGAAATTTATTGTCACTTATTACTATGGAAAACAATCCTTTGATGGGTTTGTTCGAGGTATCTTTGTTAGTGCAATGATTGGACCCTTATGTTTTTGGAGTTTGTTGACATAAACAGTATGGGACTTATGTGTTTGCTAGTGCACACAGAGTAACAGATCCATGTGAACATGAGGAGTTTGATTCAAACACCAAAGATAATCCCCTGTGTAGTAGTGAAGGTTATCACCAAAGATTATGATAACAAGAGTGACCCCTCAAAATTGCTGACATGAAGCAATTGGTTTGGTGCTCGTCCGAAGGAAGTGACTGCGACCGAGGAGATTGAAGACGAAGTGAAGACGGAGCATTTACGTTGTTGTTTCTATTCTCTTTATTGAATCACAGGACCACCGTACTATTAAGAGGGGTGTAGCATTTGAAGCTTTGATTCTCTAGTGCTAAACCCAAATCCTATGAAAGTCGCGAGAGAAATCTCTTTGTGTTTCGAGCAAATACTTGCTAGCAAGAGACTGTGATCTTCTTTGTTGCGAGAGATTTTTCTTAGACCGAGGAGTTAGCATTACTTGTTCCTAAGTAATGTTATCGTTGCTCTTTGAAATCCGACCGTTGAGAATGTGTTGGTTGGCCATTGGCTAGACCACTGTCCAAAATGGTCATTTCCCACCAAGGAAGGTTGCGCCTATAAATATCCACCTCGCACCGGCGTTGTCCGGTGGTTACTCCATTTGATTCTGAGAAGATTGTTGAGCAACCCCCTCTCTAAGTGATTTGAGTTTCAAATCCACCAAGAGAAAACCCCTAGAGCCGAAAAATTATATAGTGGTTCAGCATCACTCGAATCTATGTCTAGTACGCTCTGCCTATTACTCTTCAGAGTTGCAAACTCTCTAGACGGTTAGGTCTCAATTTCTTCAGAGACCAAGAGTCTGTGTGGTTCTCGAAGAAGTCTGTAAAGGTACGGAGATCGCCTCAAGTATCTACCATGAGTGATCGGCACTGGTTGACGAACCAATTGTCTAGGAGAATAGGGTGAAGAGAGTATATCTTTCGTGTTAAGTCACAACCCCTCCAACCAGACATAGTCCTTGTGCATAGGAATGAACTGGTCTACCAAATACCTTGTCGCCATCAAGCATCACTGGTTACCTCTGTTCTCCCTCGTTACTTTCGAATATTTTCAATTATGTGATTTGTCTCGATGCATGCTCTTAGTTTCCATTCGATAGCCTGTATTCACTCATTGTACTCTGTTTTCATGCGCTCCGCTGCTGGGTTCCAAGAGTTTTGAGATTTTTGAAAGAAATTTTAAAACTACCATTCACCCCCCTCTGGTAGACATACTTCGTTCCTACAATATTCACCTCTACCGGTAGCATAAAGAGTTTCCCCTCAACCTACTGCACCTACTAAAAATATCAGTTATGAAATTCCTTCGGGCAGGATAGAGCAACTACTAGCTAATCCTTACGCAGGAGACGGTACAAAGCATCCTGATATGCATTTGATACATGTGGATGAAATTTGTGGATTGTTTAAGCTCACTTTTTTCTAGCCACCTTAGAGTTTAGGTATGTCTTCGGTGAGCTACAAGTCGCATCTCAAGATTCCCATATTCGATGGGACAGACTATCCCTTCTAGAAAGAGAAGATGAAGGTTCGTCTCTGAGCTATTGATGATGATATGTGGAACATGGTGCAGAATGGAGTCACGATTGAAGTGCCCCAAGTCCCCAATGACCGAGAGAAGAGACTCATTCAACTGGACGCTCAAGCTAAAGATGAAATCGGTGGCCATCTCTCTCATGCTCAATTTCTTCGCTATTGTCAGTGTGAAACTGTGAAGGAATTGTGGGACATTCTCGAGAAGATAAATGAGTGTGTTTCAACTCAGAAAGAAGCTCGCATTGATACTCTTGGAGCAAAGTTCAATAGGTTCAAGCGCATTGGAAATGAAAGTTGTCAGCAAACTTTTGATCGTCTGAGTGACATTGCAAACGACCTCCAAGGTCTCAGTGCCAAAGAAATCACTGACCATGAAGTTGTGAAGAAACTGCTCCGAGTTCGTTCGACACTCTAGTTCTGATGATAAGGGAACGAGCTAATTTCAAATACCTCGACTCTGTTGATATAATGGAAAGGCTAAACACCCACAAGGAACAATAAGAAGAGAAGAGAGATCTCCATGGCTCAAGTCATTGAAAAAGCCATGCCCTCAAGGCTATGGCTGACTCTTCCTCCGAAGGAAATTGAGGGAGTCCTGGATTAGGGGGTCTCCGGACAGCCGAACTATATCCTTTGGCCGGACTGTTGGACTATGAAGATACAAGATTGAAGACTTCGTCCCGTGTCCGGATGGGACTCTCCTTGGCGTGGAAAGCAAGCTTGGCAATACGGATATGTAGATCTCCTCCCTAGTAACCGACTCTGTGTAACCCTAGCCCCCTCTAGTGTCTATATAAACCATAGGGTTTAGTCCGTAGGACAACAGACAATCATACCATAGGCTAGCTTCTAGGGTTTAGCCTCTACGATCTCGTGGTAGATCAACTCTTGTAATACTCATATCATCAAGATCAATCAAGCAGGACGTAGGGTATTACCTCCATCGAGAGGGCCCGAACCTGGGTAAACATCGTGTCCCCTCCTCCTATTACCATCCGCCTTAGACGCACAGTTCGGGACCACCTACCCAAGATCCGCCGGTTTTGACACCGACATTGGTGCTTTCATTGAGAGTTCCACTGTGCCATCACTGTAAGGCTTGATGGATCCTTCGATCATCGGTAACGATGCGATCCAGGGTGAGGTTTTCCTCCCCGGACAGATCTTCGTATTCGGCGGCTTCACACTGCGGGCCAACTCTCTTGGCCATCTGGAGCAGATCGAGAGCTACGCCCCTGGCCATCAGGTCAGGTTCAGAAACTTAAACTACACTGCCGACATCCGCGGAGACTTGATCTTCGACGGATTCGAGCCCATGTCAGGTGCGTCGCACGATCATGACGAGCATGATTTAGCTCTACTGTCGGACAGTGTTCGGGAGATCACACCTGCAACTACTCCAGCCTTCAATCCAGAGCAAATTGCGCCATCCGAGGACGGGTGGATAGACCCCGCCATGGAGGCCGCACCCTCAGTTGCGATAGAGCCGGATACTGACTTCACCCCTTACGAGAGCCGTGTTGCCGAACCACTGGATTCGTCTTCGGCCACGGACTCTGAGCCGCCTACGTCCGTGCCTATCGAATCCGATTGGGCACCGATCATGGAGTTCACCTCCGCGGATATCTTTCAGCACTCACCTTGGTCGAACTATGTCCGGCTAGAATGGGATGTGTACAATGAAGAAATTCGCTCCCCACCCACCACCCACTTAGTAGCCACTATCGACAATTTAACCGACATCCTCGACTTCGACTCCGAAGACATCAACGGTATGGACGACGATGCAGGAGATGAACAGGAACCACCGCCCACATGGCGCTGGACCGCCACCTCATCATATGATGTATACATGGTGGACACCCCCAAAGAAGGCAATGGCGACGAGACAGCGGAGGATGACCCCTCCAAGAAGCAACTCAAGCACCGACATCAGCGGCGCCGCTCTAAGTCCCGTCATAGCAAAAACAACGATAACAGCGCAAGAGAAAATAACACTCTAGTCGACTCTAGAGGAAATGATGACCACATTGACCCAGCGGCGGAGCACGATGAAACTGCAAACAACGAACATGAAAGTGCGTTATATCGACTAGAGGGGGGGTGAATAGGCGATTTTTATGAAAGTCTTCAAAACGTGAGAGTTATGAAGACAAACAGTGAAGATTATGCCTATTACTATGCAGCGGAAGTTAGATTACACTAGTCCAGCCATGGTCATGTATTCAATAGAGTGAAAGTGCAGTGACAAACAGCTTCAGTGTAATAAGGATCAGGTAGGAAGAAGTTATGAAGTCAAACAGATCATACATCCATGTTTGAAGACAAAAGATAAAGCAAGCATGCAATGGCTTCACAATGAATAACTGTAAGTGAAAGGAAGTGAAGATGAAACCAGTGACACGTTGAAGACAATGATTTGTTGGACCAGTTCCAGTTGCTGTGACAACTGTACGTCTGGATGGAGCGGCTAGGTATTTAAACCAAAGGACACACAGTCCCGGACACCCAGTCAGGGACACTTAGTCCAAGACACCCAGTCCTCACCGTTTTCTCCTTGAGCTAAGGTCACACAGACCTTGCCCAATCACTCAGGTAAGTCTTCAAGGTAGACTCCCAAACCTTCACAGACTTCATTCACCGGCAATCCACAATTTCTCTTGGATGCTCAGAACGCGACGCCTAACCGTCTGGAGGATGCACAGTCCTCAAGTGTAATAAGCCTTCAAATCACACAGACACGAAGACTTAAGTGATGCCCAATTTACTCTGGCTCTGGGTGGTTAGGGCTTTTCTCCTCACTGGGAATTTTTCTTTCAAAGGCTTCGAGGTGGGTTGCTCTCAAACGACAAAAGCCATGCACTGAAATTTGAGCAGCCGACCGTTTAAGGTTGTGGGGGGGGTGGACTATTTATAGCCACTTGGCAACCCGACCTGATCTGTCCGAAATGACCCTGGGTCACTAAGGAATTGACACGTGTACCAACGGTCGGATTTCGAACTCACACGGCAACTTTACTTGGGCTACAAGTAAAGCTGACTTGTCTGACTCTAGACAAGATTTTCTCTCATAGGCTTCGCTCGAAGACATAGGATTTGAATTAGGCATCACTTCAGTCATTCTGACTGGTTCTCTTCGACCCCACTTAACAGTACGGTGGTTCCTATGACGCAACATGAATGAAATAAAACTACGAAGGATCTAGGTCTTCGAGTTTCAAAAGCTTCATAGGGAGTCTTCTCATGTCATTGTCTTCAATATGAATATCTTCATAAACCACCATTGTCCTCAATGTCTTCGTACATTTTTAGGGGTCATCTCTGGTAGTAAAACCGAATCAATGAGGGACTTCTACCTGTGTTTTCCTGCAATTCTCACAAACACATTAGTCCCTCAACTAGGTTTGTCGTCAATACTCCAAAACCAACTAGGGGTGGCACTAGATGCACTTACAATCTCCCCCTTTTTGGTGATTGATGACAAACTAGTTGAAGTTTTCAACGGGGAACATAATTTGTGAAATAGTAAAGGAATTTGTCTTCATAAGTTGCAAGGGCTCCCCCTGAAGATGTGCATATAAGTAATTTGCCTTTTGAATGCAAATGCACATGGCAGGTTGTACTTGTGGAGATCCACTTCAACTTATGATGACAATCCACTATGCATGTGAAAGTATATGAAGATAATGTCATGCATAATGGAAAATGGACGTCTGCAGTAAGAGATAAGTGCGGAATTTATCATCGCACATGCGGAATTTATCTTCGCATAACGGAGTGACAAGCAGGTAGCAGACAGCCATCAAGGCTAAGTGTTACAACTCAAGAAGTAAAGGTAGCAAGAACGGGAGTTGTAAGCACGAAGCAAAATTGTAGCAAAATATAGTGGCACCCGCCCAAAGTGAACCGCTTGAAGACTATAACCATCATATGCTTCTCCCCCTTTTGTCAGTGATGACCAAAAAGGTTTGAAGACATAGAGGTTTCTACGCGTTCCCAGGCGCAGCAGGGTCGGTGGAGTTGTTTGGCGGTGGTGCAGACGAGCTTGGTGTAGATTCGACGTGCGTTGAAGCAGGTGGAGATGATGTCGCGTCGTCTTCTTCTTCAATAATACGGGCAGACACGGTGGCAGCAGAAGAAGAGAACTCTGACTCTTCAAGTGATGGTGTGCTGCGCATCACCGCTCTTCTTGGAGGCGTGGAGTCAAATTTGAAGTGCTCTGTGAAGCCATCCTCATGCAGTTCAGCTTCAGGGCACATCATGGTGAGGCCCTTCCAAGTGCGGCGACAGGTCTCGTGTGTGACAAATGCATTCTTGGTTGCCATATTTCTGAGGCGATTGACGTCTTGCATGATGCTTCTCATCTGCCTCTTGAGCCAGTCGTGATGCCTATCTTGCTTTTGGTGAAGAGCCACAAGGAGCTCTCTGTCATTGAGTGCACGAGTGCGCTTCTTGGGTCTCTTTGCAGCTGTGCTGTTGGTGGCTTCAGTTGAGGCAGGGGCACGTGTGGTGCCAGCCATTGGATACACGCGAGAGAGAGCTTCAACACCTTCAATATTTTGAGTGAAGCTCTAGTGTTCTGCATTCTGAAGACTTAGTGGTTGCTTGGCCGGCTCTAGATATATTGCTTCAGCAGATGTGTCCATGTCGGGCAAAAATATCCTATGATTGCGGGCTGAGAGTTGATAGGAGTTTGCAGAGTGAAGCTTGATTAGCCTCATAACCCAAGGAGCATAAAACTTTAAGCCAAACAGTTCTGAAGCAGATGCAGCAAATTGATGGATGAAGAGATCCTATGCATTGAAGCATTTGCCATGAAGAATGCAGAAGATGAGAGTCTTCATTGCACCATCAATTGTTGCATATCGAGAGTGTCCCTTGACTGGCCAGAGAGTCCGCCTTATGATGTGATATATTGTTCTGGGCAGGTACTCTAAGTCTTCAACGAAGAACCTAGTTGGATAGGGTGCATTTGGAGGAAATGGCTTCATCATTGAGAGCATCTGACTCATATCTGGCTCAGGACGCTGAAATATGCTCTCAATGGCTTCAGCATGGAGTTGGCACCCTTCTTCAAAGAATTCGCCAGGAGTGGGAAGGCCGGTAAGCTCAATTAGGTCGAAAGCATTGGCTTCATGATGGATATTGCCTGTCATCCACTCCAGGATCCATGTCTTCGGATCTCTGTTATAGCCTTTGATATGCAAAGTGGCATAGAACTGGAGCAGAAGCTCTTCGTTCCAGTGCTCTTCGTCAGTGATAAATGGCAGTAAACCCACTTGCTTGAAGCAATCCAATGCTTCTTCTAGACCAGGCAGACCTTCAACAGCTTCAACCTCAAGGCGCTTGTGAGGAAAGATGCGGCCTTGGTTGTAGAGGATGCATGAATAATAGCTACGCTGTTGATGGCTCCAGAACCTATCTGATACAATCCGTTCCCTTGAATAAGGGTTCTTGGAGCGGTCGAAAAACGTGTTATCTGCCCTGAAGCCGTTGATGTTGAAGGAACCAGGAGCTGATGCAGGACCTGGGAACCTTGGTAGTCGTGGGATCGGCTTCTGGACCTGGGGCCTGTGCGCAATATGATAGTGGAATTGTGGTCCGGCAGCAGACTCAGGCACAGAATGTTCAGGAGCAGTAGCTTCGGTGTCTTCTGAAGCTGTTGTTGGGGAGGGCTCCACATTTGCTTCGGCGTTGTTTGTGGCAGCCTCAACATTTTCAACTTCAGGCACGTTCTCCTTGAGAACTGCTTCTTGTTGGTGCTGGGGAGTTGGAGCTTGTGGTATTTCTGCTTGCTCTTCGGCTGATGCAGCCGGAATGTCTTCAACAGCCTGAGCCCTTGGCCCTCTGCGAAGCCTATGGAGGGTAGGCGCCGGTGGAGTTGCAGTGGGTTGGGGCTCATCTTCCTCCTGTGGGCGATCTGCCCACGACGCATCTTGTGTGATTGGCGTCAATGAACGACCAATACTGATCTGTTCGCTTGTCTCAAGCTGAGGAAAGGCTGCATCACCTTGCACATTGTCTTGGAGATCAATGTCTTCAGCAGCATTAGGGTTGGCTGCTGGAATGTCTTCAGCGTGCGGAGCCTCTATGTAACCAGGCTCATGCACTGTCATCTGACGATCTGCGTCAGGATAGCAGACGCAGAGTGGTTCAACTATCAGGGGCTCTGTGGGAGCAGCCCGAGATTTCTTGGTCTTGCGCTTCTTGATAATGGGTTCAGAAGGAGAGGCTTCAGAATGTTTTCTCTTCTTAGCCTTAGCCTCTGTAGTCCGTGTCTTCTTGTGCTGTGAGGCGGTTGATTGACTCTTTGGCTTCGAGCCAGTCGTTGCAGCGGGGAAGACAATCGGAGCATCAGGTTCTGACCTTGGCGCTTCAGGTTCGGGCACAGCCGCCTTCTTTTTCTTCTTCGCGGCCATCCTGGGGTCAATGCCGGGACTCCCAAGTGCCTTGCGCTTTTCTGCCTCATTGTAGGCTTGCACGCAACGTTCAGCCAAAGTCTTCATGCGTTCTCGTGAGCCTTAAGCTTCGGCACGCGTCTTCAGGAAGTTTTCTTTCAGCTCGTGCAACATGATCTTGAAGTTTTTCACTTCTTGCACACTGAGCTTGGCCACGTGCTTCTTGAACTGAGCCTTTTCATGATCAATTTTCTGCTTCAGTTCTACAATTCGCTGGGCTATTGCAAGTTCTGAAGCGATTGCACCTTGAAAGGCAACGCTGAGGCCTATGGGTAGCTGCAGATCATTGAAGCTTATGTCTGGTGTGTCAAACCATTCATCGATGAAGTTGTGGATGATGGCGACATCAAACAGAGGCAGATTGTTGAAGATTTCAGCCTCCTCCTTGCTCTTGATGAGCTGCTCAAGAGCATCATCTCCAAGATCTTCATCGCTTGAGAGATCAATGGCTTCGCAGCGCAGAATGTCAACAGCTGTGAGCTCTTTGCCTGTGTGTGGCTGAGGCTTCTTGGCTTTTTGGGGCTTGGACACTCGTGATAAGCCTTCTGACTGCACACTGGCTTCAGGAGGTGCAGTTGCTAAAGGCTTCACTCTTGCGATCTTGGGAGAAGCGGCTGGCTTTGAAGCTTTTGGAGCTTTTGGCTTCTTTTGCTTTGGCTTCAGAGCAGCAGGGGCGTCATCTGACTCAGTATCTGCTGGAGGGTCATTCACAGCAGTCCCTTGGACTAGGATGCGAGTGATGAGGCCTGCAAGATTGGCATATGGCCCGATGATATTGGGATTGGCGTTGCGTGTGCCATCTGCCCTTGGTGAGGAGGGACCAGGGTTGAAGTCAAGCCCAAATTTCTTCTTGTTTATCTTCGCTGACTGTTGTGCAAACTGAAAGTTGCGCTTGAAGAGATTATCATCGCGGCACCAGAGAAGTGATGACGGATGTGCCTCAGCTGGCTGTGGTCCTCTCACCATGCATGGATAGAATCCTTGAGCAATGGCTTCGTCTTTGGACTTGGGTACAAGATTTTTGTATAATACATCTCCCCGCGGTCTCTTGATGGCGCACTTCTCCGCATATTCCTGAGTGACGAAGCGGTAGTGGAACCATTGCTCTGCCCAATATCTTCGAATCCATTGGATTCGTGTCTTGCGCTGACCATAGCTTTCTTCAGGATCAGTTTTGTACATCTCTGCCAATTCATCAGGCAGATCTTTGGACGTTTCACCACGTCGCTGTCTGCCTCCCTTCCTTGCTGCTGTTTCTGAAGCCATGGATAACTTGGAAGGCTTCAAGATGTTCAAAGGCTTCAAGGGCTTCCTTCTGCAAGAACTGGCTTCAGGCGAGTTGATGTGATGCTGCAAGTACTCTGCAAATGAATGCAGACTATGAGAACCGAAGGATTCTCCCACGGACATGTACCTGTGACAGCATTAAGGTGCGAGGGAAGGGGAAGAGGTCATATGCATTCTCAGAAGATTTTGGAGATAAATCGGTTTAGAAGACATTGACCTCATTATGTGAAGACATTCACTTATAGATAAGAAGTTGGTTCCAGATTTGTACGAACCCATAGATCAGTACAAGTGAGGAATCTAACTACTTTATGAAGTACAAGTGAATATACTAGGCATGTTATGAGATGCAGCGAGAGATTTAACTGGTGTGAAGAGAAACTTCTTATGGCAGAAAGTGACTGAACTGTAGGATCAAAAGAAGCTGTAAAAAGAGGTTTTATTTACCACACTTGGAACTGCTAGACGAAGTGAGATTTGAGGCCGAGCAGTTCGATCCTCCGTGCCCTAACTTGGCGACGGAAGACACCTACGGCGACGGCGGAGAGAGCGATGTCCGCTGTCGGCGTGAAAACGGCGTCGGAGAGGTTGCGGCAGTGAAGCGCTTCGTCGCCGGCGTCGTCGAGTGCTAGCGGTGGCGCTAGGGTTCGTGCGAGGGTGGAAGAAGGAGATAATGACCGCAGTGAATCGTGTATTTATAGGGATAGAGGCGGCACTGTGCTATTACGCAGGTACCCCTAGCGGTTCGCATTTGAGGCACTGCGCTATTGTGATTTGTTCCATGTCCCACGCACGCCTAAATTGTCGGGCGCTCGTTCCTTCTTCTCCGGATCTTATGTGGAGGAATGAGCATTAAAAATGGACTTTTATGGTTGTCACTATGTCTTCATCTGACAAGGACACAGTGAAGACATTTGACAGTTTCAACAGAATGCATATGACTTGGAGAGATAGAGTTTGAGATAGAAAGCATAGAGAGGTTAGGGTCCGATCACATTCACTTAGTTCAAAACATTCAATCCAAGAAGACATAGCTATAAGTGAATGCTGTAGAGGACAGAACATCAGTACATATATATCCATATAATCAACGCAGTGAAGATAATCATGAAGACATATTGACAATGAAACCAAACCAATTGTGAAGACATTGAGAGGTAACGCCATGAGAGAAACACTTCAAAATGGAACGTTTGGTGGTGGCGTTACCCACCGTATAGGAAGTATTAGACCCAGATACGGCGCACAATTATCGTGGCGCTCCGAAGTCAAATTCCACATTAATGTATTCACACTTAGAATGTATGTCTTCATTGTTTGAAGATATACGCTACTTCGTGTGTTGCACATCTAAGTCATCAATATGCTTAAGTGTTAGGATGTGTGCCTGATCACAGGACATTTGAGGATTCCAAGATGTTTAGCTCACACCGTAACTTGCAAAATCTCTTCTCATCCAAGGGCTTTGTGAAGATATCTGCCAATTGCTCTTCAGTGTTGACGTGTATGATATCAATGTCTTCCTTCACAACATGATCTCTGAGAAAGTGATGACGAATTTCAATGTGCTTTGTCTTCGAGTGCTGAACTGGGTTGTTGGCAATCTTGATGGCGCTTTCGTTGTCGCAGTAAAGTGGCACTTGCTTCAGATGAATGCCATAATCCTCGAGTGTTTGCTTCATCCACAGAAGCTGAGCGCAGCAAGATCCAGCAGCAATGTATTCAGATTCAGCAGTGGAGAGTGATACACAGTTCTGCTTCTTTGAAGACCAACATACAAGTGATCGTCCCAGAAAGTGACATGTGCCTGATGTGGACTTGCGATCAACTTTGTCACCAGCATAATCAGCATCGGAAAATCCAACCAGATCAAACTCTGAGCCCTTTGGATACCATAATCCTAGAGTTGGGGTGTGAGCCAAATATCGAAGAATTCGCTTCACAGCTAAGTGATGCGACTCCTTTGGTGCCGCTTGAAATCGAGCACACATGCAAACACTAAGCATAATATCTGGCCTAGATGCACATAAATAAAGCAAAGACCCAATCATGGAGCGGTATACCTTTTGATCGAACTCTTTACCATTGTCGTCGGGACCGAGATGATGCTTGGCTGGCATTGGTGTTGTGAAGCCTTTGCAGTCTTGCATACCGAACTTCTTCAGGCACTCTTTAAGATATTTCTCTTGTGATATGAAGATGCCGTTGCGTTGTTGCCGTATTTGAAGACCGAGAAAGAACTTCAGCTCCCCCATCATGGACATCTGATATTGCTCTTGCATCATGTATCCAAACTCTTCACTATACTTCTGATTGGTGCAGCCGAAGATAATGTCATCCACATATATTTGGCACACAAACAGTTCACCATCATATGTCTTCGTGAAAAGAGTGGGATCCAGGGAACCAGGTATGAAGCCTTTGCTTTTCAGAAAGTACTTGAGTGTATCATACCAGGCCCTAGGGGCTTGTTTGAGGCCATACAGTGCCTTGTTGAGCTTGTATACCATATCAGGATGTTTTGGATTTTCAAAGCCAGGTGGTTGTGCAACATACACTTCTTCTTCAATCTTGCCATTGAGAAAGGCACTTTTCACATCCATCTGATAGAGAAGTATGTTATGATGATTTGCATAGGCCAGTAGTATGCGTATGGCTTCAAGCCTAGCCACAGGAGCAAATGTTTCATCGAAGTCAATGCCCTCCACTTGAGTATATCCTTGAGCATCTAGACGAGCTTTGTTTCTGACAACTTGACCATGCTCATCTTGCTTGTTGCGGTATATCCATTTGGTGCCTATTATGTTGTGCTTCCGTGGATCAGGGCGCTTAACCAGTTCCCATACATTATTCAGCTCAAACTGTTGAAGCTCTTCTTGCATAGCTTGAATCCATTCAGGTTCCATGAAGGCTTCTTCAACTTTCTTGGGTTCTGATATTGAGACGAATGCGAAATGCCCACAGAAGTTTGTTAGCTGAGTTGCCCTTGAACGAGTGAGTGGACCAGGTGCATTGATGCTGTCCAGTATTTTGTCAATTTGTACTTCGTTTGCAACATGAGGGTGTGTGGTGCGAAGACTTTGCTCTTGCTGATCTATGTGGTCATTTGAAGGTATATCTTCAGTCTGAGCATTGTCTTCATGTGGATCAGGGGCTGAGATGATAAGTTCTTCTTCAGGTTGAGCTTCAGAAGGTACAATTTCTCCAGTTCCCATAAGCTTGATTGATTCATTTGCTGGAACTTCATCTAGCACATTTGGCAATTGCTCTCTTTGTGATCCATTGGTTTCATCAAATCGCACATCCACTGTTTCAACCACTTTGTAGTGGAAGAGATTGAAGACTCTGTAGGAGTGTGAATCCTTTCCATATCCAAGCATGAAGCCTTCATGTGCTTTTGGTGCAAACTTTGAGGTGTGGTGTGGGTCCTTGATCCAGCATTTTGCGCCAAATACTCTGAAATAACTGACATTTGGCTTCTTGCCAGTTAGGAGTTCATAGGATGTCTTGTTCAGAAGCTTGTGAAGATAAACACGATTGATTATATGGCATGCAGTATCAATGACTTCAGTCCAGAATTTTCTTGGAGTCTTGTATTCATCTAGCATTGTTCTGGCCATCTCAATGAGTGTTCTGTTCTTGCGTTCGACGACGCCATTCTGCTGTGGCGTGTATGGAGCTGAGAATTCATGTGTGATGCCCAAGGTATCCAGATATGTATCAAGGCCAGTGTTCTTGAATTTAGTGCCATTGTCACTTCTGATGTGCTTTATCTTGGCGCCAAAATTGTTCATAGCTCGATTTGCGAAGCGTCTGAAGACATCCTGCACTTCAGTCTTGTAAAGGATTATGTGCACCGAAGTATATCTAGAATAATCATCAACAATTACGAAGCCATAGAGGCATGCAGAAGTAGTAAAAGTTGAGTAGTGAGTGGGACCGAAAAGATCCATGTGAAGCAATTCGAAGGGTTGAGTAGTGGTCATGATTGTCTTCGAAGGATGTTTTGCCCTTGTCATCTTCCCTGCTTCACAGGCACCGCATAAGTGATCTTTCTTGAACTTGACGCCTTCGATGCCTATGACGTGCTTTTTCTTCGCAAGGGTGTGGAGGTTCCTCATGCCAGCATGCCCAAGCCTTCGATGCCAAAGCCAGCATTCTGAAGCTTTTGCAAGAAGACATACTGCAAGTTGTGGTCCTGCTGAGAAATCTACCACATACAAATCACCTTTCCTATACCCTTCAAACACTAGAGATTTGTCAGATTCCATTAGCACCAGGCAGCGATATTTGCCAAACATTACAATCATATTCAAATCGCAAAGCATTGAGACAGACATTAAGTTGAAGCCAAGGGATTCAACAAGCATGACTTTATCCATGTGTTGATCCTTTGAGATTGCAACTCTACCTAGACCCAATACCTTACTTTTACCAGTGTCAGCGAATGTAATGTGGCTCTTGTCGGATGGACGTAAAGTTGAGTCCATAAGAAGGCTTCTTCTGCCAGTCATGTGATTTGTACACCCACTGTCAATAATCCATTCTGAAGACTTTGAAGTCGCTGGTATCGTACCCTACAGTGCAGTTAGGGGGATAGGCTTCACGAAGAGTATTGTGAAGCATAAACATTTGACGAACCAGTGGGTTATGAAAACTTAGATCCAGATTAGGACTAATGGGGAGAGTAGCATGCGATTCAGGAACGAAGTACATAATGATGCCATTTGGGCATTTTATCTTGCGCCCCACAAGATTTTTATGGTCCCCAGCAATAGCATCAGAAGATTTTGTTTTTGTGCTGGAGACCTTTCCCTGCAAAGGAGAGTTAAGCTTTCTTAACCACCCACATCTTCAAGGGTGGCCTAGAAGCTATAAGTCTAAGTGCAGCATCTGAGAATTTTGGCTTTGAAACCTTAGCAAACAGTCTAGCAGGTGGACAATAATACTCATAGGAATAAGCAGAATAATTTTTGGTCATATGAACATGACGGTTCGATGAACCACTCTCATATTCATATGCCTGAGTATGGTTCCCCTGCAAAACATTTGCGTTAGTGCGACTCAGGTGAGTCCCCTATTTGTATGAAGCATTTGGACCATATGAAGCCTTTGGTCTGAGGTTTGTCTTCTTCAAGTGAGGTGTCACGAAGACATTCACAGGAAGATTTTCCAGACATGTTTTCGGAACCCAGATCTTCTTCATAGGCGGTCCATTCCTGCAGTTAGTACCAATGTACCTGGCAAACACTTCATCATTCTGATTCTTAAACAGTTTATAGTTTGCATCAAAGGATTCATCAATGATAATTGGGTTAGCACAAGTGAAGCCAGACAGATTGGATGGATCTGCTGAGGATTCCTTTGCAGCAACCCATGTGGTTTTGGGGTACTGCTCAGGTTTCCAGTAAGACCCATCTGCATTAATTTTCCTCACAAACCCAACACCCTCTTTCCTAGGGTTTCGGTTCAGAATCTGCTTCTTAAGGACATCACATAATGTCTGATGCCCTTTCAGACTTTTGTACATCCCTGTTTCAAGCAATGTCTTCAACCTAGCATTCTCATCAGCAATAGCAGTGGTATCCTCAGCAGAGGGGTTAGTTACCACATCAACAGTTGAAGATATTGAAACAGTAGTAGCAGTGGAACATTCAGCAACAGAAGCAGCATTATCACGCTCAATGCATTTAAGACATGGTGGTTCAAATCCTTCCTGAGCGGGACTGATCTGTTCAGCGCGAAGTGACTCGTTTTCCTTTTGAAGATCTTCATGAGCCACCCTCAATTTCTCAAGTTCTTGCTTCCTTTGAAGATAATCATAGGAAAGCTTTTCATGAGTTGTTGAGAGAGTATCATGACGATCTTCAAGTTCCTGATACTTAACGTGAAGGTTTTTTATGTCTTCAATTAAGGATTCAGATCGAGTCATTTCAGCACCCAACAGATCATCGCTTCTGTCTAACAATTTTTGAATATGTTCCATTGCTTTCTGTTGTTCAGTTGCAATTTTAGCAAGTGTTTTGTAGCTAGGTTTTGAATCACATTCAGAGTCATCCTCACTAGATGTTTCATAGCGAGTTGTGCGTGTGTTTACCTTGGCACCGCGTGCCATGAAGCAGTAGGTAGGAGTGGAGTCGTTCTTGTCATTTGCGTCGGTGTCGGTGATGCAGTCATTGTCTTCAGTATTGAAGATGGACTTGGCAACGTATGCTGTAGCCAGACTCGCAATGCCAGAATCAGACTCCTCCTCAGACTCCACCTCTGCCTCCTCAGATGTGGACTCCTCCTCTGAATCCATCTCCTTTCCAACAAACGCACGTGCCTTGCCAGATGAGCTCTTCTTGTGTGATGAAGACCTTGATGAAGTTTTGGAAGAAGACTTTGAGTATTTCTTCTTCTTCTTGTCGTCAGAGTCATATTCCTTGCTCTTCTTCTTCCTTCTGTTCTCATTGTCCCACTGTGGACACTCAGAGATGAAGTGCCCAGTTTTCTTGCACTTGTGACATGTTTTCTTCTTGTAGTCATGAGCAGAAGCTTCATCATTCCTTGAGCTTGATTTTTATGAAAGTCTTCAAAACGTGAGAGTTATGAAGACAAACAGTGAAGATTATGCCTATTACTATGCAGCGGAAGTTAGATTACACTAGTCCAGCCATGGTCATGTATTCAATAGAGTGAAAGTGCAGTGACAAACAGCTTCAGTGTAATAAGGATCAGGTAGGAAGAAGTTATGAAGTCAAACAGATCATACATCCATGTTGTGAAGACAAAAGATAAAGCAAGCATGCAATGGCTTCACAATGAATAACTGTAAGTGAAAGGAAGTGAAGATGAAACCAGTGACACGTTGAAGACAATGATTTGTTGGACCAGTTCCAGTTGCTGTGACAACTGTACGTCTGGATGGAGCGGCTAGGTATTTAAACCAAAGGACACACAGTCCCGGACACCCAGTCAGGGACACTTAGTCCAAGACACCCAGTCCTCAACGTTTTCTCCTTGAGCTAAGGTCACACAGACCTTGCCCAATCACTCAGGTAAGTCTTCAAGGTAGACTCCCAAACCTTCACAGACTTCGTTCACCGGCAATCCACAATTTCTCTTGGATGCTCAGAACGCGACGCCTAACCGTCTGGAGGATGCACAGTCCTCAAGTGTAATAAGCCTTCAAATCACACAGACACGAAGACTTAAGTGATGCCCAATTTACTCTGGCTCTGGGTGGTTAGGGCTTTTCTCCTCACTGGGAATTTTTCTTTCAAAGGCTTCGAGGTGGGTTGCTCTCAAACGACAAAAGTCGTGCACTAAAATTTGAGCAGCCGACCGTTTAAGGTTGTGGGGGGTGGACTATTTATAGCCACTTGGCAACCCGACCTGATCTGTCCGAAATGACCCTGGGTCACTAAGGAATTGACACGTGTACCAACGGTCGGATTTCGAACTCACACGGCAACTTTACTTGGGCTACAAGTAAAGCTGACTTGTCTGACTCTGGACAAGATTTTCTCTCATAGGCTTCGCTCGAAGACATAGGATTTGAATTAGGCATCACTTCAGTCATTCTGACTGGTTCTCTTCGACCCCACTTAATAGTACGGTGGTTCCTATGACGCAACATGAATGAAATAAAACTACGAAGGATCTAGGTCTTCGAGTTTCAAAAGCTTCATAGGGAGTCTTCTCATGTCATTGTCTTCAATATGAATATCTTCATAAACCACCATTGTCCTCAATGTCTTCGTACATTTTTAGGGGTCATCTCTGGTAGTAAAACCGAATCAATGAGGGACTTCTACCTTTGTTTTCCTGCAATTCTCACAAACACATTAGTCCCTCAACTAGGTTTGTCGTCAATACTCCAAAACCAACTAGGGGTGGCACTAGATGCACTTACAGAACATAGTACGGATCCGATGTTCGAACACGGCGACACCGAGGATAAACCTCATCAAACCCCCTCTGGGGAGGAAAACAGTCCGGATGAAGATGCACACATCATCCCGGAAACGCACTTGGAACAATAGAACATCCGCAGAAGGCTTATTGCCACAACGAGGAGTCTGAAGAAGCAGAAGCAAAGGCTTAATGCCGCACAAAATACGCTCAACAATAGGTGGAACAAAGTGCTCGACAACGAAGAAAAGTATGGTGGAAGTTACCACACAAAGAGCTATCCAAAGCGCAAGCTATTACCTGAATTCGACGATGAGGCCGTAGAGCCCACACAGCCGAAAAATAAAAAGGCCAACCTGCCAGATCAACCACCTTGTGGCCGCGATAGAGCGGCTAACAAGGCCGCACATAAGTCAACACATGATCTACGTGAGTACTTGCGCAAAAAATCCAGTATGACCAGATCCATCTATGGATCTAGGAAGCACGCTCCGGCACAAAATCAAAACCGAATACCACAACCGTCCGAACGCCATGATACATCCAAATACAGGGGTGCCGCACACCCCCTATGTTTCACCGATGAGGTGCTGGACCACGAATTTCCAGAAGGATTCAGACCAGTGAACATAGAGGTGTACGACGGGACCACAGACCCTGGGGTCTGGATTGAGGACTTTATCCTCCATATCCATATGGCTTGCGGAGACGATCTCCACACCATCAAGTACTTGCCCCTCAAGCTTAAAGGACCAGCTCGGCACTGGCTAAAAAGCCTCCCCAAAAACTCAATTGGAAGTTGGGAGGAGCTCGAGGATGCTTTTCAGGCTAATTTTCAAGGGACCTATGTCCGACCTCAAGATGCAGATGATTTAAGTCATATAATTCAACAGCCCGGAGAGTCAGCCCAAAAGCTTTGGAACAGGTTTCTCACTAAGAAGAACCAAATCGTCGACTGCCCGGACGCCGAGGCCTTAGCAGCTTTCAAACACAACGTCTGAGACGAATGGCTCGCCAGACACCTCGGCCAAGAAAAACCGAGAACAATAACAGCCCTGACAAGCCTTATGACCCGCTTTTGCGCGGGCGAAGATAGCTGGTTAGCCCGCAGTAGCACCAGTGACCCAAGCACATCCGAAGTCAGGGATGGCAATGGAAAACCATGACGCAGTAAAAGCAAGCGTCCAAATAAAGAAGACAGCCCAGATAACACGGTAGTAAACGCCAGATTCAGGGGCTCTCGACCAGGTCAGCGGAAAAACCTTTCAAAGGTAGCAAAGATGGACCGTCCAGCCTAAACAAGATTCTAGACAAACTATGTCAGATTCATGGCACACCCAATAAACCTGCAAACCACACCCACAGAGAATGCTGGGTCTTCATGTAGACAGGTAAGCTAAACGCCGAACACAAGGGGAGGGAGACACCAAGCAAAGACGAGGATGAACCTTGCAAGCAAAGCACTGGAGAACAGAAAAAGTTCCCACCAGAGGTTAAGACAGTAAACATGATCCACGTGACGAAGAGGAGAAGCAAACATGCACTCCGAGACATACGCGTCGTAGAGCCCGTCACCCCTAAGTTCAACCCCTGGTTGGCCTGCCCAATCACTTTTGATCGCAGGGATCACCCGACAAGCATCCGGCATGAAGGATTGGCTGCCTTGGTGTTAGACCCAATAATAAACGGATACCATCTCACACGAGTTCTTATGGATGGCGGCAGTAGTCTAAATATGATATATCAGGACAGAGTTTGCAAAATGGGGATAGACCCGACAAAAACAAGCCACAGTAATACTAACTTCAAGGGAGTAATACCAGGCCCAGAGGCACGCTCCACGGGCTCTCTAATACTAGAGGTTGCATTCGGTTCATCCGACAACTACAGAAGTGAGAAGTTAAACTTCGACATTGCTCCATTCCGAAGCGGCTATCAAACACTACTTGGAAGAACAGCTTTCGCTCATTTAAATGCGGTACCACATTACGCTTCTCTTAAGCTTAAGATGCCTGGTCCACAGGGCACCATCACAGTTAGTGGAAATATTGAGCATTCTCTACGCGCAGAAGAACGTGCGGCGGCTTTAACAGCCGAGCACTAGACGACCTCACCAACCAGAATAAATGACAGGTCGTCAAGACCGCGGACACGGTTAGACGAGTCCGGTGCATCACTAGATATACCTGAGATTGGTTTGATGGTTAAACCCTCATAGACAGTACCAGGGGCTTCCCACGTGTAATCAGGGCTAGTTCGACTCAACCTGACTTATCTTGAATTTTAATGGTTTATCAAAAATAACCAAAAAAAATTGGCATGAAAACTTTCACCTAAGTTTTTCTCTTTTACAGATGACAATCGTGCTGCACCCATCCAGGACACGGCACAACGAAGACATAGGCGCAGACGTGCAGCAGGGACCGGCTCAAAGGTTTCTTTTCAGATTAAGACCCTGCATAAACCTTTTTTACTGTCTCTTGTTGTTCACATCCTCCGGATACTTACTACAACTGAGAAGGATGCTGACGTTATTGGCATTTCGCCACATCAGAATATTGCACATACCTGGACACTCGGGGTTTATTTTTAAGGGCATTGTTCAGCCCGGATGTTATAAAGACCGAATACCTTAGGGTGTGTTCGGCGTCGCGAGTTTGGCCTTATATGCATCAGCTCCGAATCATGTCTTTGGTCAAATGTTGGGTTTGCCTGGCTCCCGTGTTTTGCTACCTTACGTTCCGCTCTATCGGCTAAGGCGGCACCGGGAGAACTACTGCAATTGTGCCCTGGTTCATCTGGATGAGCACCTCAGTAGAGAAAGCCGAAAACTGACTGTCATGATAAAGCGCGAGACTGGTCAACCACTCGATGACTTAGCAGAATCTTCGGGATTCCTCCGCATTAACGATGGGCCGTTTCCCGGTCATGTACGTACACGCACCGTATTCGGACGAGCGCGGAGGTGCCAGGGGCTATATAGTAGCCCCACTGCCAAACTCCTATGGCTAAGTGAAAGTGTTAAAGCAATATAGTCCGATTGCCTCGTTCGCTGCGCTACCACCTCCTTAATGGACCAAGACGTTGGATCAAGTGTGAAGCCGGCGACTGCAAACTTTCAGGTTATATACATATATACATAAACGGCCGCACAGGAGGCATCATAATACTTTTAGGAAAAAATATAAACACAGCCTTTATAACTCAATAAGACATTGTTTTTACAATGGGAATACATGTCACTAGAACATAATATTCTTTGAGCACTGAGCCTCTATTGAACGAGCGCCTTCAAGGACTTCTTCAAAGTAGTGCTCGGTAGGTACCCGACGTACGGCGGAACTCTGGGTTGCAATAGCGGTGGCCTCCATCTCTGCCTAGTATATCTTGACATGGGCAAGTGCCATATGCGCACCCTCTATGCACGCCGACCTCTTCATAGCATCAATGTGCGGCACAGCACCAAGGAACTGTTGCACTAAACTAAAATAACTATTCTGCCTTGGCCCTTCCGGCCATAGATGATCCACAACAGACCTCATGGCAAGCCCGGACAACCTATGGAGCTTGACCCACTCGGTCATTCGCTCATTGAATAGCAGCGGACGCACTGTAACATAGAACTGTGACCAGAATAGCCTTACCACTTCATGATCTTTTTGATCTTTGAAGTACTCAGCTGCGTCAGCAGCACTGGCTACCAAATCCACGTATGCGTCTGCAGAACTCCAAGTTGATCAAGAGGGGCGTACTTCGGATCCACGAACTTCGTCCGCAACAAAAATGGCTTCCCAGCCGCGATATCCCCAGCTTAACGCAGCTCCTCCTTCGCCACTCTGATTTTAGAGCGGGCTTCCTTGGCTGCTACCATGGCCTTCTCCAGGTCCACCGCCTTCGCCCGGCTTTGTTCTTCAAGAAGCTGGTAACGGTCGGCGGCATCTTTCAACTCAACGGCCATCTTGGCTATTTGTTCCTTGCTTTGGCAATGCGCAGCCTGTTCGGCCCTCAGCTCTTCGACCACTTTTAGAGCGGCCGCATCACTATTCCTGGCTTGTTCCTTGGCTCGGGCAAGTTCCACCCGAAGGGTCTCTACGACGGCGGCTCCATCTGCAGTCACAACATATTAAAGATACTAGCATCATGCTCCTCTTACTATGTGTTGATCACCGGAGAAATCACATACCCTGTGCCTCGTCGAGCCGCTTGTTGACAAGCACGATGTCGGCATCTGCCGCATCAAGTTGCCGCTTCAGCTCGGCAAACTCACCAGTCTGGCTAGCCACCGGACCTTTAGCCATCTGCACATAAAGGCAGCCTGATTATTACCTGGGACTATGATCCACTGTTTGCCGCTGTTCTCGACGGCAACCAGAGTCTCAGGGGCTACTATCTGCATAGGGCACACCTAATGTGTGCGGTACTGTCAAAAACATACACTATTCCACGTACCTCAAAGCCTTTCAGCAGACTCATAAAAGCTTCATGCAACCCGCTTTCGGCGGATGAAATCCTCTCAATCATCGTACACATTAGCGTACGATGCGCTTCTGAGATGGCCGCTTGCTCCAGAAGATCCTTTAGTGCGTCCGATCACACACCGGACGGTTCTGGACTCTTTCTATTGATCTCTTTAGGAGCCGAATACTAAGGACTTCGGGTGGCCGAAGGATTACCCTCTGGCCTTGGCGGATCAGGAGAAACCCTCCGCGATGACACTTCAGGGTCTCCCGCCTCATGAGGCGGGGTGGCATGGGGAGGTGTTTCGCTCTCCATCATCCCCGGAAGAAGATCCCCCAAAGACGAACTCTGTCGAGAAGGGCTACGATCCGAACTACAAGATATATGCTTCGATTATTATCTTCAGAGGTAAAGTAGGATATTTTTACTATGAAGTACGTTTTGTTTACTTACAGCTAGGTAGAGGGCTGACCCCCTTGCGGGCACTGTGCGGCAAGAGTACCCTCCGAGGCAGGACCCTCTGGCGAAGATTTCTTCCCCCGTTTGGAAGCCTTTGTTTCCAGGTCTTCAGAGGTGGTCCTCTTCCTTCCTTGGGGAGAGGGAATTTCAGATTCCTCTCCCTGGTTATCCTCCTTCACAGACGCGCTAATTCCACTGGTTTGGATCAATAATGAGTGAGGCCTGTTTTCAGCCTCTTTATTCCCCCCTTTATCTTCCCCTGAGGGCGCCTGATAAGGCGCCGGCTCGAGCATTCTGGCTAGTACCGGATTAGCCGAGCCTTCGGGAAGGGGGGCCGAACACCTGATCATCTTCGCCTTTATTACCAAGTCTTGGTCAAGGAGCGACTTTTCAGAATGATGTTACGATAAATAAAAAGACAGCGTGTTCGTCCACAGGATTACTTACTTGGGTATCTAGGCGATTACAGCTCAGACCCACATCCTCGGTGGTGTCCGGACACTTTATTTGTGGTCCGAAGAACAATTTGTACATCTCTTTGAGCGTCACGCCGAGGAAGTGCTGAATAGTTCGCGGTCCTTCCGGGTTGAATTCCCACATACGGAGGGGTCGACGTTTGCAAGGCGGGACTCGACGAACTAGCATGACTTGCATTACCATGACCAGGCTGACATCTCTCTCAAGGACATCTCGGATGCGACTCTGCAGTATCGGCACATCATTTACTGGCCCCTAGTTTAGCCCCTTGTTGATCCATGACGTCAGTTTTGGTGGGGGTCCCGAGCGAAAGGCAGGGGCGGCTAGCCACTTGGTACTTCGGGGAGCTGTGATATAAAACCACTCTCGTTGCCATAAATTGGACACCTTCGGGAAGGAACCCTCTGGCCACGGAGCATCAGCACTTTTGCTTATTACGGCACCTCCGCACTCTGCGTGTCGTCCCTCGATCATCTTCGGCTTCACATTGAAAGTCTTGAGCCACAGGCCGAAGTGTGGGGTAATGCGGAGGAAGGCCTCACACACGATGATGAACGACAAGATGTGAAGGAGGGAATCCGGGGCCAGGTCATGGAAATCCTGGCCTCTTTATAAAGAGGGTGAATATCGAGCGTCCTCCTCGTGGCCGTTTGGGACTTGCCTAAAATCGAGGAGTCATACCAACGGGCACGATTGGGTTACCCACGTCCGTATTGATGAGAATCACGTAATAAGGGGGACACGATCTCTGCTTCGACAAGACGTGTCGAGAAAACCGCCTCGCGATATGTGCAGTGCTGGTTGAGAAAAGCGGTTCGAATAATGATCGGGCCGTGGTGTGATGTCATGCTGCCAAACGTGTCAGCAGATTAGATTTTTGGAAATATTATTCTCTCTATGGTGGTATGTGGAACTTGTTTTGTAGATCCGGACACTATCCTTGTGTTCAAAATCTTCTATGGAGTATTCGGAGGAGGAACCCGCCTTGCAATGCCGAAGACAAATCTGCGCACCGGACTCATCGTCATTGAAGCCTGGTTCAGGGGCTACTGAGGGAGTCCTGGATTAGGGGGTCTCTGGACAGCCGGACTATATCCTTTGGCCGGACTGTTGGACTATGAAGATACAAGATTGAAGACTTCGTCCCGTGTCCGGATGGGATTCTCCCTGGCGTGGAAAGCAAGCTTGGAAATACAGATATATAGATCTCCTCCCTTGTAACCGACTCTGTGTAACCCTAGCCCCTCCAGTGTCTATATAAACCGGAGGGTTTAGTCCGTAGGACAACAGACAATCATACCATAGGATAGCTTCTAGGGTTTAGCCTCTACGATCTCGTGGTAGATAAACTCTTGTAATACTCATATCATCAAGATCAATCAAGCAGGACGTAGGGTATTACCTCCATCGAGAGGGCCCGAACCTGGGTAAACATCGTGTCCCCTGCCTCCTGTTACCATCCGCCTTAGACGCATAGTTCGGGACCCCCTACTCGAGATCCGCCGGTTTTGACACCGGCAGAAATGCCGAAGAAGATTCTGATGACCCGGAAAGGCTTAGCAAAATCTCGCACTAATCATGAAAAGATTCCAGCGCCTTCACAAGAAAATTCAGTTCGAGAAGAAAGGATCAAGCAAGTCTGGCGGTTCAAAATATTCATCAAAACCTACAGGAGATTAAACCTGCTTCAAGTGCAAAAAGGCAGGACATTTCATTTCGGACTGCCCTCTCTGGGAAGCTCAAATTCATGCCAGTGGAAAATATGATTCAGGAAACTACCATGGCAAGGGCAAGAGCAATAACTACGACCCCGATGATGAGAAGAAAAAAAGAAGTTCTTCAAGAAGAAGGATAACTCCTATTCCAAGTCTTCGTAAGGGTCTTCCTCAAGGAACCCTTCCAAGTCCTCCTCCAACCACAAGAATACCTCTCGCAAGTCCAAGACTTACATCAGCAAGGAGATGGACTCCGATGAAGAATAATCATCTGACTCCGAAGAAGCTGATGAATCCGATGACGATTCTGATTCCGCCATGGCATGCATAGCATGTGCCTCCACCCCTCATTAAGCTTCTTCGAGAAACATTCAAGCGACAACGAATCTCCTGCCTACTGCTTCATGGATAAAGCTACGAAGGAAAAGGTATCCTCCAAACATCACAAGGTTCACTCCAGTAATCAATATTCTTCTGATGAGGATAACCATGCTAAACAGATTAAAATTGCTAATATTCAACAAAACTCTTGTGAGAAAATTCAGAAAACCCTCAGGAAATCAGAACGGTTGTTTGTTGAGGAGATGGAGAAAAATCAGTCTTTGACCGAAGAGTATTCCTCTCTCAAGTCACGAATGGAAGAACTATCAACTCGTCATGATTTTCTCTTAGCTGACCATGAGAGATTGACTTATGATTACCTAAAAAGGAATCAGGAACTCGAGTCGCTGAGAGAGGCTCATGATGATTTGATCTGAGAAAATTCTGTTCTCACCCAACAACTTAAAGAGAAACCTAAAGTGTTCATGCCACCTTGCTTAAAATGCCTTGAATGTAGTAATGTTGAATCTTCTGTGGATGCTAACCCCTATGTTGAGGAAATTGGTTATGTGTCTGATGAGAATGCTAGGTTGAAGGATCTTCTTCAGACAGGAATGTTCAAATCTCTCAAAGGGCATCAAACCCTTTGTGATGTTCTAAAGAAATCCATTCTTCACAAAAATCCCAGGAAGGAAGGTATCAGTTTCGAAAGGAAACTAAATGAAAATGTCTCATACCGGGAACCTCATCAGTATCCTTGCACTGTGTGGGTGCCTGCCAAGAGCAAAACGCTCGATCCAGCTTTGCTTTCGGATTATGACTCTCGTATCCCTGAATACTCTCATGATGATTCTCTGAACAACTACAGGCCGTTCAAAAACCAGCGTGGTGAGGCCGTTGCTCGCTATGTTGGACGAAATAGCATAAATCCCCCCCCCAAAGAAAGCTATTTGGGTGCCCAGGAAAACTATCGAAGCATTGCCTATCACTACTATACTAACCATGCACGTAGGAAAAAATCGATGGAATGAGTATATGCATACCTCTTTCAACCACTATACTCATTCGTCTGGAAAGAATTTCAATGCTTATTCCTTTGGTTATGATTGCGCCTCATTGAGTATCAACTATGGTTACCGAAATAAATCATATACTGCTCGTTCTGTTGTTTCGAAGACACCTACAAAGATGTGGGTGGTTAAGAAAGCCTAATTCCTTCGCAGGACTATGTCTACGGGTGTACCGAATGGGTTTGTCGACACCAACTTAACCGCTTCATCTCTGAAGTATATCACTTTTGGCGACAACAACATAGGGAAGGTAATTGGGTTAGGTAAAGTTTCTATATCCAAAGACAAGATCATTGATGATGTTTTACTTGTTCAGTCTCTTGGATTCAATCTCATGTCAGTTGGCATGCTTTGTGATCTAGGCATGCTAGTCATATTTTCCATATCCAAATGCATTGTCTTTATGGCCTTTGACAATTCCTTCTTCTTTGAGGGAAATAGAAAAGGTGATTTATATATTGTGGATTTCTCTAAGGGTCCCTCAGTCCAAACTTGTTTGCTTGCAAAAGAAACCAAAGGTTGGATGTGGCACTGAAGACTTGGTCATGCAGGTATGAGAAATTTGCAGACTCTAGTGAAGAGAAATCATCTCCGTGGCATTCCTAATGTGAAATTCGACAAGGATCGTATATGTGCTGCGTATGAGGCAGGTAAATTGGCCAAGAAGCATCATTCATCAAAAACCATCATGACCATGACATGACCTCTAGAAATTCTTCATATGGATTTATTCGGACCTCAAAACTATGCAAGCTTCGGTGGCAGTCATTATGGTCTGGTTATTGTTGATGATTTCTCTCGTTACACTTGGGTATTCTCTCTCGAACACAAAACCTGCACCCAAGACATCTTCAAAAGATTCGCCAAGAAGTCCCAAAATGAATACGATGTGTGATTTAAGCATGTCAGAAGCGACAATGGTACTGAGTTCAAAAATACTCATATCGAAGATTTTCTCTATGAGAATGGTATTACTCAGGAGTTCTTAGCTGCATACACTCCCCAATAGAATGGAGTTGTTGAGCAGAAGATAGAACGCTTATCAAGATGGCAAGAACAATGCTCAATGAGTATAAAACTCCTATCCGCTTCTGGGCTGATGCTATTAACACTGCTTGTCATGTTGTGAATCATGTTTATCTTCACAAATTCCATAAGAAAACTTCATATGAACTTATTGATAATCCCCAAGTGCAAGGAATCATTGTAGCAATTTCCAAAGGTGGAAGTGATAAGTATGGAGTGTCAAACCCACATGGAGCTAAAGGTAAGGTCAATATTATCTCAAGTCCTATCTACCACTAATACGACTCTACGTACACCGAGCGTTTGTTTCCATCTAGAAACGAGAAATAAAACTACATTGCGGGTGTGAAGAGGATAACTCTGCATGATATCGGAGAGTTAAAATATAAAAATAGGTGATGTTAACATAAAGTTAGAATATATTATAAATAGCGAGTGTGGAATAATGATGGATCGGTGTGCGAAATTGTCCTAGGAAATTGTTAACAAGATCGGTAGTCATCATTGCAAGTTTATATGAGGGAGAGGCATAAGCTAACATACTTTCTCTCCTTGGATCATACGCACTTATGATTGGAACTCTAGCAAGCATCCTCAACTACTAAATATCATTAAGGTAAAACCCAACCATAGCATTAAAGTTTCAAGTCCCCTTTATCCCTTACGCAACAACCCCCTTACTCGGGAGTAAGCTTTTGTCACTCTAGCAACCCACTATAAGTGAATCATGAATGTATTGCAACACCCTACAGCGGGAATCCTTCATGTGTGTGCGGCACGGAAGGCGCCATAGGACAACATCAAAATAAAACATACAACTCAAACCAATCTAGATCATCAATCAACCCAAAAGATAAAAGAGATCTACTCAAAACATCATAGGATGGCAACACATCATTAGACCATAATATGTGGCATAAAGCACCATGTTCAAGTAGGTGATTACAGCAGGGTGAGGGAGAGTGAACCGCATAAAAGAGATAAGGATGGTAACGAAGATGGTCACATTGGGTAGACGATCACCACGGTGATGGTTCCCCCGATGGCACCCCGGCGCCACCGAGAGAGAGAGGGGGAGAGGTTCTCCCCCTTGTGCTTCCTCCTCCATGGCCTCCCCCTAGATGGCGAGAGGTTCTCCCTCTGTTCCTTGACCTCGATGGCGATGATGGACCCCTCCGGGATCCTCCTCCATGGCCTCCGGTGATGATGGCCCCCTCCGGCAGGGTGCTAGAGAGGGCCTGGATTGATTTTTCCTAGCTACAGAGGCCTACGGCAGCGGAACTCCTTATCTAAGTTTTGTTCTAGAGTTTTTTGGATTTATAGGAGTGTTTGGCATCGGTGAAAATTCAAGGTGACCCACAAGGCGACAACAAGGACGGGGGGCGCGCCCTAGGGGGGTGGGGGCGCCTCCCACCCTTGTGGTTACCCCGGGACTCCTCTCTGGTGTCTTTTTGCTCCAGTATATTTTATATTTTCCAAAAATATTCTTCGTAAATTTTCAGGCCATTTCGAGAACTTTTATTTCTGCACAAAAACAACACCACAGTAGTTCTGCTGAAAATAGTGTCAGTCCGGGTTAGTTCTAATCAAATCATACCAAAATCATATAGAATTGTTGTAAACATGGCATGAATACTTCATAAATTATAAATACGTTGGAGATGTAACAGCATCCCCAAGCTTAATTCCTGCTCGTCCTCGCATAGGTAAATGGCAAAAGAAACAATTTATGAAGTGTGAATGCTAGCAAGTGCACACGTTTGATAAATGATAATTTCATCCACTTTTTCTATCATCATTACATATCATAACAGTAGATCATCTCATAAAACTTCACATGATCAAGTATCAAGCTATTCACAAGTTGAAGTATATACCATAAAATTTCTTAAAAACTAACAAAGCATGTTCTTAGTCATCAAATAATTGCAATTCATCTTATATTCAGGAAGGGTCAATGTAAGATCTTTGATTTAGCAAATCCCACATACTCAACTATCATATAGTCTTCCATGATTGCTAACACTCAAAGCATATTTTTAGAACAAATAGCATCCGTCAAACACAGAGAAAGATAGGGTCTTAATGTTTCGCCTCCCAACTTATTTATCATATACATAATTGTCAACAATAATAATTCATGATCAAATATATTTTCATGGCCATATATGCTTGGATCTTTCCCCACCACGTGATTCTTGACAACTAAAGAATAATTGAGGTTAAAATAGGAAGGGATACTATTGACTCTTGCATAAAAGTAAATACATGAAAATAAAAGATAGGCCCTTCGTAGAGGGAAGCAGAGGTTGTCATGCGCTTTTAAATGTTGGATGTGCAAAACCTTAATGCAAAGGAACGTCACTTTGTATTGCCCTTTGTGATAGCAACCTTTATTATGAAGTCCATCGCTTTTATTTCTTTACCACCACAAGTTCGTACAACGCTTATTTTCCCTTACAATAAAACATCATACATATTTAGGAGCAATTTTTATTGCTTTTTTCACTGATGAAAACTTACTTGAAGGATCTTATTCAATCCATAGGTAGATATGGTGGACACTCATGGCATGAAACTGGGTTTAGGGGTTTTGGATGCACAAGTAGTATCTCTACTTAGTACAAAATTTTGTCTAGCAAAGGATCCTAAGCAAGCACCACATGTTAGGGGATCCAAAACAATATAACTTCTATGCAAATATACCCAAACATAACTCATTACGTTGTCTTCCTTGTCCAGCTTTAACTAATTTGCTCAAGCTTGAAAATAATTAAAGGGGATCACAGTCATAGAAGATGTCCAAGATAGTATATTTATCTGTGAAATCTCTCTTTCTTCAATATTCTTTCTTGAATTTTTCAAGTGACCAATGTGGTGTTTGCTAACTTTCAATAAATTTTACCACCTGTACTTCTTATATGTGAAGTCATTACTATCCATGGTATAAGAATATGAATCTTATATAATTTCAGATTTATGATATTCAATTCATTCAACAATTTACTCATAGGATATAAGTGAAGCACGAGAGTAAATGACAAAACTACTCCAGAAAGATATAAGTGAAGATCAATGAGTAGTCAAATAGTTAAATAGCCATGGGAGGACTCTTTCTCATTCAAGATTTCCGATCCAATGATTTTATTCAAACAGCAAGTAAAATGAAAATACGATCCAAGCAAAACATATATCATGTGACGAATAAAAATATAGCTCCGAGTAAGGTATACCGATGGTTTTCAAGACGAGAGAGGGGATGCCTTCCGGGGCATCCCCAAGCTTAGGCGCTTGAGTCTTCCTTGAATATTACATTGGGGTGCCTTGGGCATCCCCAAGCTTAGGGTCTTTCCACTCCTTATTCTCCTCGTATCGATATCTCACCCAAAACTTGAAAACCTCAATCACGCAAAACTTAATAGAACTTCGTGAGATGGATTAGTATGATAAAGAGTAAATTATTCACTTTGGTACTGTCAAAGACAAGATTCATAATTGTTCCCACACGATGCCTGCTGCACCATACCATTTCTACAATTTATATTGAGCAATATAAGCCATAGAAACTAGAAAACAAGCAAACTATGCATTGAAAACAGAATCTGCTAGAAACAGAACAGTTTCTAATGATATGAACAACAACCATATTTATGCTACTAAAAAAATTCTGAAACATTAGGAAAACCTAGGCAATATGTTTATTAATCTCCTGCAAAAAGAATCAGTATTTTATCACGCTTCTGTTAAAAATGAGAATTGTTTTCCTGAACGCAAAAGTTTCTATTTTTCAGCAAGATCAAATCAACTATCGCCGTAAGCCATCCCAAAGGTCTTACTTGGCACTTTATTGAAACAAAAGCTATAAAACATGATTACTACAGTAGCTTAATCATGCGAACACACAAAAATAGTAAAGATAAATATTGGGTTGTCTCCCAACAAGCGCTTTTCTTTAATGCCTTTTTAGCTAGGCATGATATTTTAATGATACTCTTCCAAGCCCAATTCCGATGATAGTATTATTCATACTCCAAAATATATAAGTGAAGTTAATTGGGCATTGTACAATTAATATATATTTAACAACATTCAAGCTCAAAATATATAAGTGAAGCACACGAAGCATTCTATAAAGCCATGCTCAAAAGATTTAAGTGAAGCACAAAGAGCATTCCATAAAGACATATTCAAAAGATTTAAGTGAAGCACAAAGAGCATTCTACAAATCAGTGAAGGGTTATCTCATAGTAACATGGAGCATAAAGGAAAAGAAAAGAAACACAAAAGATGCATATCATGTGAACAAAACAAAAACCAAGGTATACCGATAATTGTTGAAGAAGAAAGATGGGATGCCAACCGGGGCATCCCCAAGCTTAGATGCTTGAGTATCCTTGAAATATTTACTTGGGGTGCCTTGGGCATCCCCAAGCTTGAACTCTTGCCTCTCCTTATTCTTCTCATATCGATAACTCCTCGTTCTTCAAACACTTCATCCACACAAAACTTGACAAAAACCTTGTGAGATCCGTTAGTATAATAAAGCAAATCACTGCCTTTAGGTACTGTTGTAAACTCATTCCAATTTCATATTAGCATTATATCTACTGTATTCCAACTTCACCATGGTTCATACCCCCCGATACAACCCATAGATTCATCAAAATAACGAATAACACATAGAAAACATAATCTGTCAAGAACAGGGCAGTATGTAGCAAGCTGGAACTTTCGTATACTTCTATAACTTCGAAAATTCTAACAAATTAGGACAATCTAAAAAATTTGCATAGCAGTACTGTGTAAAAATATCACGATTTTATCATGCTCCAGTAAAAAATGAAAATTCAAACACTACAGCAAGAGTTTCTGTTTTTCTGCTGCACACACTAAACAAGCAATTTAAACATTCTAAAGCCAAACCATGGCACATTATTTTTATAATACAATGGATATATACAAGGGGATAATAATTTTTGAGAAACTTCCATGAAATATTCTACATTGTTTCCAGGAGCATGAACACAAGTGTTCAAGGTCGACCCTCACTTCTCCAATGCATAACCTTCCAATGACTTCTCTTTTTGAAAAAACAAATTAGGCATAAGAGGCAAGTGATTTTTTTTGTATTTTGCATTTTTTTAATTTTTTTTGTTTGTTTCACCCGCAACTAAACAAAAAAATAAAAGTGAAAACAAAAACTACTTGGTGAAGGAAGCAAACATGCATACACGAAAATATCAACCCCACGCTATTGCTCCCCTGCAATGGCGCCATAAAAGAGCTTGATAATCCCCAAGTGCAAGGAATCATCGTAGCAATTTCCAAAGGTGGAAGTGATAAGTATGGAGTGTCGAACCCGCAAGGATCTAAAGGTAAGATCAATATTATCTCAAGTCCTATCTGCCACAGATATGACTCTACGTACAACGAACGTTTGCTTCCATCTAGAAACGAGAAATAAAACTATGTTGTGGGTGTGAAGAGGATAACTTTGCATGATACCGGAGAGCTAAAATATAAAAATAGGCACTATTAACATAAAGTTAGAATATATTATAAATATCAAGTGTGGAATAATGATGGATCGGTGTGTGGAATTGTCCTAGGCAACTGTTAACAAGATCAATAGTCGTCATTGCAATTTTATATGAGGGAGAGGCATAAGCTGACATACTTTCTCTCCTTGGATCAGATGCACTTATGATTGGAACTCTAGAAAGCATCCGCAACTATTAAAGATCATTAAGGTAAAACCCAACCATAGCATTAAAGTATCAAGTCCCCTTTATCCCATAGGCAACAAGCCCCTTACTCGGGTTTAAACTTCTGTCACTCTAGCAATCCACTATAAGTGAATCATGAACGTATTGCAACACCCTACAGCGGGAATCCTTCACGTGTGCGCGGCACGGAAGGCACCATAGGACAGCACCAAAATAAAACATACAACTCAATCCAATCTAGATCATCAATCAACACAAAAGACAAAAGAGATCTACTCAAAACATCATAGGATGGCAACACATCATTGGATCATAATATGTGGCATAAAGCACCATGTTCAAGTAGGTGATTACAGCGGGGTGCGGGAGAGTGAACTGCGTAAAAGAGATGAGGATGGTGATGAAGATGGTCACATTGATGAAGATGATCACCGCGGCGATGGTTTCCCCGATGGCACTCTGGCGCCATCGAGAGGGGGAGAGGTTCTCCCCCTTGTGCTTCCTCCTCCATGGCCTCCCCCTAGATGGGGAGAGGTTGTCCTTCTGGTCCTTGACCTCCATGGAGATGATGGCCCCCTCCGGGATCCTCCTCCATGGCCTCCGGTGAAGATGGCCCCCTCCGGCAGGGTGCCAGAGAAGACCTAGATTGATTTTTCGTGGCTACAGAGACCTGCGGCGGCGGAACTCCTGATCTAGGTTTTATTCTGGAGTTTTTGGGATTTATAGGTGTGTTCGGCGTCGGGGACAAGTCAAGGGGACCCACTAGGGACGACAAGGATGGGGGGCGCGCCCTAGGGGGGTAGGGGTGCCCCCACCCTTGTGGTTAACCCGGGACTCCTCTCTGATATCTTTTTGCTCCAGTATTTTTTTATATTTTCCAAAAATATTCTCCGTAAATTTTCAGCTCATTCTGAGAACTTTTATTTCTGCACAAAACAACACCACGGTAGTTCTGCTGAAAATAGCGTCAGTCCTGGTTAGTTCTAATCAAATCATACCAAAATCATATAGAATTGTTGTAAACATGGCATAAAACTTCATAAATTATAGATACATTAGAGACGTATCACTGGCAAGAAACCATATGTTTCTCATTTACGTGTTTTTGGTGCACCTTGCTACATTCATGATATGAATCATAATTCCAAGTTTGCACATAAGGCACATGAATGTTTTATTCTTAGTTATGGTTCGAACTCGCATAATTATCATGTCAATAGCTCTCACCACAGGAAAGTTATGGAAAAGGTAAATGTGCGGTTTGATGAATCTAATGGCTCCCAGAAGGAGCACCTGCCTAATGTGGTAGATGAACCACCGATTTCGGAGGCTATTCAGCAAATGGCCATCGGGAGCGTCAAGACAGTTGAAGGAAATGTACCTAAGTCTTCTGATGATGATGCTCATATGACTCGAAGCAGAACTCGCCAAGCCACTACCGAAAAATGCTACTCCGAACACAAATGGCAACCAGAATGCTAATGCCAATCCTAATGGCAATCCCGATGAAAATGGCAACCCAAATGCCAATCATGATGCTGATGCTAAGGAAAATGAAAATCAAGATGAAAATCCTATTCCTCGAGTGGAAGATTGAGTTGACCCTACAATAATTCTTGAAGAAGTTTTTGCTCGAAAAGGGGTTCAAGCGAGGATCCACCGATTCCACTCTTTTCACTCGTGCTGTTAATTGTGATTTATCCATGTGTAAAATTTATGTGGATGATATTATTTTCGGATGTACTAACCATGCTTGCAGCTTGGAGTTCGGGCGTATGATGTCCAGGAAATATCAAATGTCTATGGTGGGTGAACTGAAGTTCTTTCTCGGACTGCACATACATCAACAGGACAATGGAATTTTCATATCGTAGGAGAAATACCTGAGAGACTTTCTGAAGAAGTTCAAAATGCAAAATTGCAAACTAAAGGGCTACAAAACTCCGATGCCCATGAATGGTATGCTAGACGTAGATGTGTATGGTAAGGATTACGATCAGAAGGCTTATCGTTCGATGATTGGGCCTTTGCTCTAGCTATGTGTATCCAGACCTGATATTATGTTGAGTGTTTGTATGTGTGCCTGCTATCAAGCTGCATCGAAAGAATTGCATCACCAAGCGGTCAAGCATATTCTGAGATATTTGGCTCACACCCCCACCTTAGTTTTATGGTATCCTAAGGGAGCATAGTTTGATCTCGTTGGCTATTCAGACTCGGATTACGCAGGTGACTTGATTGACAGGAAATCTACTTTGGGGACATGCCATTTCCTCGATAGATCATTGGTATGTTGGTCATCAAGGAAGCAGAATTGTGTATCTCTCTCTACGGCTGAGGCTGAATATATTGCTGCTGGCACTTGTTGCACTTAGTTATTGTGGATGAAGCAGACTCTAAAGGATTATGGCATCAAGGTCAGGAAGATTCCTTTGTATTGTGACAATGAGAGTGCAATCAAAATTGCACACATCCAGTGTAGCACTCTCATACAAAGCATATTTCCATCAGACATCATTTCATTCATGATCATGTTGCTCGAGGAGATATTGTTATTGATCACGTCAGTACTGAAGATAATCTGGCTAACATCTTCACCAAGCCTCTCGATGAGAAAAAATTATGTCTTTTATAGTGTGAGCGAAATATCCTAGATTCCGCAAACGTGCACTAAGCTGGACTCGACACCCGTGCCAACACTTCCACATCTTAGAAGGAATGGGTGCACAACACTCAAAGAGTTTGAAAATTTAGACAAGGTGATTTTTTTTCTGAGAGTACATTATTGAAGAACTAGACTAACCGGGTGCCACGATAATTGTGCGATGCTCGGGGTCATACAGTTGTTATACGGTGGGTCACACCACCACAATTTCTCTTCGTGGAGTTTCTTTTCGGTTGAAGGATTTTGTGTTAGTCCAAATGTATTTCACTCATAGCTTTTCGTTCAGGTGTTTGTGTTTCTTTGTCTGAGTGAAATGTGTAGGACCCTGTTTTCCCTCTATTCTATCTCTTCCAGTCTATGTTGTTCCTTTATGAATGCTCAATTTCATCTGGTAACAAAACTTTATCTGGTGTCCTTGACCATGTTAAAGGATCAGTCCAAACATTAATCATTTTGGTGAAAGACGTCCACAATTTGGGGTTTCCCGCCCAAGTCAGGACCATGATATTTTATGACGGTTGCCACGTGCTATCCATCAACTGCCACCTTATCATGTCCGTTTAATCGCAATAGTCATTCGGCTGTGGCCGTTCTATCGGATTCACTCGATGCGGTTATTTCCCATCTCATATAAATACCACATCACCACCGCTCCCTCATTCACTGCCTCTCCTCTTCGCCACCATCTCCTCCAAAGCCCTACCGCACCGCTCCTCCTAGAGCTCAACGCCGACGATCCTGTCACGGGAAACCATGGCCACCTATGGGGTCATGAGCCCCTTTTCGTTCAGCGGGGGGATGGGCATGTTGCACAAAGAGCGGAGAAGCGTAACATAGCACGATAGAGATCACACGGGTAGTTTACCCAGGTTCGTGCCACCGTGAGGCATAAAACCATGCTCCTGCTTTAGTGGATTATGGTGGATGATACGTCCATTTTGCATCTTGCTTTTATATCGATATTTATTGCATTATGGGCTGTTATTACACATTATGTCACAATACTTATGCCTATTCTCTCTTATTTTAGAAGGTTTACATGAAAAGGGAGAATGCAGGCAGCTGGAATTCTGGGCTGGAAAAGGAGCAAATATTAGAGACATATTCTGCACAACTCCAAAAGTCCTGAAACTTCACGAGAGGAAGTTTCAGAATATATAAAAAATATTGGGCGAAAGAAGTACTAGAGGGGGGCCACCCACCATCCACGAGGGTGGGGGCGCGCCCTACCCCCCTAGGCGTGCCCCCTGCCTCGTGGGCCCCCTGGAAGCCCTCTGATGCCCATCTTCTGCTATATGAGGTCTTTCATGGAGAAAAAATCATAAGCTAGCTCACGGGACTAAACACCGCCGCCACGAGGCGAAACCTAGGAGAAACCAATCTAGGGCTCCGGCGGAGCTGTTCTGCCGGGGAAACTTCCTTCCGGGAGGGGGAAATCATCACCATCATCACCACCATCGATCCTCTCATCGGGAGGGGATCAATCTCCATCAACATCTTCACCAGCACCATCTCATCTCAAACTCTAGTTCATCTCTTGTATCCGATCTTTGTCCCAAAGCCTCAGATTGGTACCTGTGGGTTACTAGTAGTGTTGATTACTCTTTGTAGTTGATGCTAGGTGGTTTATTCGGTGGAAGATCATATGTTTAGATCATTTATGCATATTACTACCCCTCTGATTATGAACATGAATATGATTTGTGAGTAGTTACGTTTGTCCCTGAGGACATGGGAGAAGTCTTGCTATGAGTAGTCATGTGAATTTGGTATTCGTTCGATATTTTCATGAGATGTATGTTGTCTTTCCTCTAGTGGTGTCATGTGAACGTCGACTACATGACACTTCACCATTGTTTGGGCCTAGAGGAGGGAATTTGGAAGTAATAAGTAGATGATGGGTTGCTAGAGTGACAGAAGCTTAAACCCTAGTTTATGCGTTCCTTCGTAAGGGGCTGATTTGGATCCATATGTTTCATGCTATGGTTAGGTTTACCTTAATACTTCTGTTGTAGTTGCAGATGCTTGCAATAGGGGTTAATCATAAGTGGGATGCTTGTCCAAGGAAGGACAGTACCCAAGAACCGGTCCACCCACATATCAAATTATCAAAGTACCAAACGCGAATCATATGAACTTGATGAAAACTAGCTTGACGATAATTCCCATGTGTCCTCGGGAGCGCTTTCCTTTATATAAGAGTTTGTCCAGGCTTGTCCTTTGATACAAAAAGGATTGGGCCATCTTGCTGCACCTTATTTACTTTTATTACTTGTTACCCATTACAAATTACCTTATCACAAAACTATCTATTACCGATAATTTCAGTGCTTAAAGAAAATACCTTACTGAAAACTACTTATCATTTCCTTCTGCTCCTCATTGGGTTCGACACTCTTACTTATCGAAAGGACTACAATAGATCCCCTATACTTGTGGGTTATCAAGACTCTATTCTGGCGCCATTGCCTAGGATTGAAGCGCCTTTGGTAGGTGGAATTTGGTAAGGAAACATTTATATACTGTGCTGAAATTTACTGTCACTTGTTACTATGGAACATAATCCTCTGAGGGGCTTGTTCCGGGTATCTTCACCCTGACCATTAGAGCAAAGAGTTGCTCCTCAACCTACTGAACCTACTAAAAATGTCTACTTTGAAATTCCTTCGGGTATGATAGAGAAACTTCGAGCTAATCCTTTCATAGGTGATGGAACATTACATCCCGATTTGCACCTAATCTATGTGGATGAAGTTTGTGGATTATTTAAGCTTGCAGGTATGCCCGAGGATGTTATCAAGAAGAAGGACTTCCCTTTTTATTTGAAGGGAAAGGCATTGACATGGTTTAGGCTATGTGATGATATGGGATCATGGAACTACAACCGATTGAAATTGGAATTTCATCAGAAGTTTTATCCTATGCATCTCGTTCATCGTGATCGTAATTATATATATATATATATATATATATATATATATAATTTTTGGCCTCGCGAAGGAGAAATCATCACTCAAGCTTGGGGGAGGCTTAAGTCAATGTTATATTCATGCCCCAATCATGAGCTCTCAAGAGAAATTATTATTCAAAAAAATTATGCTCGACTTTCTCTGGATAATCGCTCCATTCTCGATACTTCTTGTACTGGTTCTTTTATGATGAAGACTATTGAATTCAAATGGGGTTTATTGGAAAGAATTAAACGCAACTCTAAAGATTGGGATCTCGACGAAGGTATGGAGTCAGGTATAATACCTAAGTTTGATTGTGTTAAATCTTTTATGGATACCGATGCTTTCCGTGAATTTGGCACTAAATATGGACTTGACTCTGAGATAGTACCTTCTTTCTGTGAATCCTTTGCTACTCATGTTGATCTCCCTAAGGAGAAGTGGTTTAAATATAATCCTCCCACTGAAGTAAAAGTAGTTGCACCTATCAAAGTTGAAGAAAATACTATCACTTATAATGAACCTACTGAAAATACTATCAAAGTTGAAGAAACCACATTTCCCTGTTAGAATAAAGGATCATGCTAAAGCTTCAACTGTGGTTCGTAAGAGTAATACTAGAACACCTACTCCCTCTGAGAAAATTAAATTTGATCCTAGTGTTGCTATGGTTAAAGATCTCTTGGCTGATAACATTGATGGTCATGTTATTTATTTTTGTGATGAATCTGCTAGAATTGCTAGACCCGATACTAAAAATAAACATAGACCAGTTGTAGGCATGCCTGTTATTTCTGTTAAAATATGATATCATTGCTATCATGGCTTATGTGATACGAGTGCTAGTGCAAGTGCGATACCTCATTCCTTATACAAAGAAATTATGCATGATATTGCACCTACTGAGATAGAGGAAATTGATGTTACAATTAAGCTTGCCAATAGAGACACCATTTCCCTAGTTGGGATTGTTAGAGATGTTGAAGTCTTGTGTGGGAAAGTTAAATATCCTACTGATTTTCTTGTTCTTGGTTCCCCACAAGATAACTTTTGTCCCATTATATTTGGTAGACCCTTCTTGAATACTGTTAATGCTAAGATAGACTGCAATAAGGATATTGTTTCTGTTGGTTTAGGGGATATGTCTCATGATTTTAATTTTGCTAAGTTTCGTAGACAACCCCATGATAAAGAATTTCCTAGCAAAGATGAAATTATTGGTCTTGCTTCTAGTGTCGTGCCTCCTAATGATCCTTTAGAGCAATATTTGCTAGACCATGAAAATGATATGTTTATGAATGAACGAAGGTAAATAGATGAAGTATTCTTTAAATAGGGTACAATTTTGAAACACAACTTGCCTGTTGAAATTCTAGGGGATCCTCCTCCACCCAAGGGTGATCCCGTGTTTGAGCTTAAGCCTTTACCTGATACTCTTAAATATGCTTATCTTGATGAGGAAGAGATATATCCTATTATAATTAGTGCTAACCTTTCAGAGCATGAAGAAAAGAAATTATTGAGAATTCTGAAGAAGCATCGTGCTGCTATTGGATATACTCTTGATGATCTTAAGGGCATTAGTCCCACTCTATGTCAGCATAAAATAAAATTGGATAAGGATGCGAAACCGATTATTGATCACCAACGACGGTTAAATCCTAAGATGAAATAAGTGGTAAGAAAAGAAATACTAAAGCTTCTGGAGGCAGGTATAATTTATCCCATTGCTGATAGTCAGTGGGTAAGTCTTGTCCATTGTGTCCCTAAGAAGGGAGGTATTACTATTGTTCCTAATGATAAAGATGAATTGATCCCACAAGGAATTGTTACAAGTTATAGAATGGTAATTGATTTCCGCAAATTAAATAAAGCTACTAAAAAGGATCATTACCCTTTACCTTTTATTGATCAAATGCTAGAAAGATTATCCAAACATACACATTTTTGCTTTCTAGATGGTTATTCTGGTTTCTCTCAAATACATGTTTCCAAAGAGGATCAAGAAAAGACAACCTTTACTTTCCCTTTCGGTAACTTTGCTTATAGATGTATGCCTTTTGGTTTATGCAATGCACCTGCTACTTTTCAAAGATGTATGACTGCTATATTCTCTGACTTTTGTGAAAAGATTGTTGAGGTTTTCATGGATGATTTCTCTGTATACGGAACTTCTTTTGATGATTGCTTAAGCAACCTCGATCGAGTTTTGCAGAGATGTGAAGAAACTAATCTTGTCTTGAATTGGGAGAAGTGCCACTTTATGGTTAATGAAGGTATTGTCTTGGGGCATAAAATTTCTGAAAGAGGTATTGAAGTTGATAAGGCTAAGGTTGATGCTATTGAAAAGATGTCGTGCCCTAAGGACATTAAAGGTATAAGAAGTTTCCTTGGTGATGCCGGTTTTTATAGGAGGTTCATTAAGGACTTCTCTAAAATTTCTCGACATCTGACTAATCTCTTACAAAAAGATGTTCCTTTTGTTTTTGATGATGATTGTGTAGAAGCATTTGAAATACTTAAGAAAACCTTGATCTCTGCACCTATTGTTCAGCCACCTAATTGGAATTTACCCTTTGAAATTATGTGTGATGCTAGTGATTATGCTGTAGGGGCTGTTCTAGGACAAAGAGTTGATAAGAAATTAAATGTTATCCAATATGCTAGTAAGACTCTGGACAGTGCCCAAAGAAATTATGCTACTACCGAAAAAGAATTTTTAGCAGTTGTATTTGCTTGTGATAAGTTCAGACCTTATATTGTTGATTCTGAAGTAACTGTTCACATTGATCATGCTGCTATTAAATATATTATGGAAAAGAAAGATGCTAAACCTAGACTTATTAGATGTGTTCTCTTGCTACAAGAATTTGATTTGCATATTATTGATAGAAAGGGAGCTGAGAACCCCGTTGCAGACAACTTGTCTAGGTTAGAGAATGTTCTTGATGACCCACTACCTATTGATGATAGCTTTCCTGATGAACAACTAGCTGTCATAAATGCTTGTCGTACTACTCCATGGTATGCTGATTATGCTAATTATATTGTTCCTAAATGTATACCACCTAGTTTCACATAGCATCAAAAGAAAAAGTTCTTCTATGATTTAAGACATTACTTTTGGGATGACCCACACCTTTATAAAGAAGGAGTAGATGGTGTTATTAGACGTTGTGTACCTGAGCATGAACAGGAACATATCCTACGCAAGTGTCACTCCGAGGCTTATGGAAGACACCATGCTGGAGATAGAACTGCACACAAGGTATTGCAATCCGGCTTTTATTGGCCTACTATCTTCAAAGATGCCCGTAAGTTTGTCTTGTCTTGTGATGAATGTCAAAGAATTGGTAATATTAGTAGACGTCAAGAAATGCCTATGTATTATTCACTTGTTACTGAACCATTGGATGTTTGGGGCTTTGATTATATGGGACTGTTTCCTTCCTCTAATGGGTATACACATATTTTAGTTGTTGTTGATTACGTTACTAAGTGGGTAGAAGCTATTCCAACTAGTAGTGCTGATCATAACACCTCTATTAAGATGCTTAAAGGAGTTATTTTTCCAAGGTTTGGAGTCCCTAGATACTTCATGACTGATGGTGGTTCACATTTTATTCATGGTGCTTTTCGTAAAATGCTTGCTAAGTATGATGTTAATCATAGAATTGCATCTCCATATCATCCACAGTCTAGTGGACAAGTAGAATTGAGTAATAGAGAGCTCAAATTAATTTTGCAAAAGACTGTTAATAGATCTTGAAAGAATTGGTCCAAGAAACTTGATGATGCATTATGGGCTTATAGAAGTGCATATAAAAATCCTATGGGTATGTCTCCGTATAAAATGGTTTATGGAAAAGCATGTCACTTACCTCTCGAACTAGAACATAAGCTCACTTGATGAATGGAGAACCCAGGCCTATGAATGGAGAACCCAGGCCTATGACAACGCCAAACTGTTTAAAGAAAAGGTTAAAAGATGGCATGACAAAAGGATACAAAAACGTGAGTTTAATGTAGGTGATTATGTATTATTATACAACTATCGTTTAAGATTTTTTGCCGGAAAACTCTGTCGGTGGGAAACGACACCTATGGGATCACAAGAATCCCTACTACGGTTGCCGGGGCGCGGGGTCGTGAGAAGAGCAGGATTAGCAGTCAGCACGAGGATCGTTTACCCAGGTTCGGGCTGCGAGGATGCGTAAAACCCTAGTCCTGCTTTGGTGGATGTATTGAGTGTTCTTGGGCTCTCGAACTAGCTACGGTGGCTGTGTAGTTCAAAAGAGCCGAATCCCCCTCCAGTACGCCATAGGCCTCCTTTCATAGTCGAAAGGGGCTGCCACAATGGCACACAGGAGGTGGAAAGGCCTACAGTACTGCGAGCTTATCGCCCATATTACAGGATAAGACGCATTTGATGCATTGCTTAGTTGTCCCTTAGCTTTATCGGGGACGGGAACAAGGCCCGTCCCGTCCGTCGCTGCTCCTCCTCGCTTCGACATGCGCCCAGGCTAGCGATGCATGCAGTGCCATGTAGACAGGCAGGCAGCTGAGGTGGCGCGGTGGTAGGGCCTTCATGAAGGTCCGCACGCTGCAACACAGGTCCCTGCTGATTTGGCCTGGAAGTCGCATGTTGCCACGCAGGTACCTGCCCAACTGGTTGGGCTGGCAGCTGCATGCAAACGGCGGTGGTAGTCTTGGCTGGTACGGGTCTGGCAGTGGCCCTGCTGATGCCCTCGGCAAGGGTCTTGCCGGGGGCCCAGCAAGGGTCTCTGCCGTGGCGTTGCCGTCATCCCCGGCAAGGGTCTTGCCGGGGGCCTTGTGGACTTCCTTAGCTAGGATCCCACCGAGGGTCGCTGTCTTCTGGTCCTCATCTAATCTTGAGTATTCTCTGCCTTCACAAAGATCTGTATGCCACCATGGAGGTGCCTCCTGAGCCCTGGCCCAACATGGTTGATGGTGTTGGAGACCGTGGACTCAAGGGTGGCGCGCTCCGCTGATGTTGGGTGAGCTGCCCCGGCAAGGGTCTTGTCGGGGCCGCTGAGGCTGCCCAGGCAAGGGTCTTGCCGGGGGAACTTGCTTCGTTCCTCTGCTCTTTGTGTTCTCAGCCTTGGCATCGTCTTGTTTGCCTTGGTGCTTCGGCTTCTCTTTGGTTCCCTCCTCTGCCCTGCTAAGTGTGGTCGTGGTGCGTGGCTCTGACCGCCCACGCACAAGTCAAGGGGTCAAAAGGAGAGCCCCTACTTTTGTACACCGATAGGAGCCCCCGGGCCTGGGCCATACATAAGCGCGACGTGTTGTTGGGCTAGGCCCAGAATGGTGTGTGGGAAGGTGGGGCGGATTTAACCACAGTAACTTCTCGTCCGCCGCGTATCCCCATGACCTGCGTTGAACGCGCAACATGGAGGGTCGTGCGTGACATGGGGGTCATGAGTGGGGCGGTTTCTGCATGCATGCGTCACATCATGGTTAATGGGAGAGGAGGCGGCTCGCGCCTTCCCCATAAAAGGAGGGAGCCGTAGAGACATGACTCATTTACTTGGATGGACTCGGGCCGTGGTCTTTCAGGCGCCCGCGCCCCATGACCACGGGGTGGGGAGCGGCCGCTTCGCCTGTCCCTTTAATACTGCTCACTCGCCATGTGTTCCTCATGCAGGTGGGAGGAGGTGGAGGCGGGAAACCGGGCCGTCGCTGATTGGGGCAGCGGGTCGGTCATGATTCCCTGCGCCCCCAATGACCGAATTGGTCGAGTGGGGCAGCCGAGCCCCAGCTCCGTCCCTTTATAAGGATGGAGGGGGCGGCATTCCACACTCTTCCATCCTCCGTCTCCTTCCACCTCCACTTCTTTCTTCCACCCGCCATGGCGAGAGGAGGTGCTGGCCCTTCGACGGTGGTGGCGAGGGTTGCTGCTCGTCAGCGCATTCCTCCTCCCCAAGAGCTCGTGGCGTTAGAGCCGGCCACGAGAGGAAGGGGGGCGAGGCCGAGGTCGTCGTGGCGCTCGGGGGAGAGGAGGACGAGACGACGCATCGGCCTCGCCTCCGCCAGCGACGCCTCCCCGATGGAGCGCCACGTCGGGGACTAGCCCCGCGAGTTCTTCATCAGGCTGCGTCGGCCACCACGTCGCCGCCTCCGTCTCCCTACTGCATTCGCTCGGGAGATGGAGCTTGATCCACCCAGACCCTCTGGTTGCACATGAAGGGCTGCGGGAGCGGCGGCATGCGGGTCGACGTCGACTTCCCCGCTCCTCACATCATGTACCTCCGTCGCAGATGGAAGACGTTCACTCACATCCACAGCTTGACGGCGGGGCTTGTCCTATACTTCAAGTTAACGGAGGGTAGCCTGCTCTCCCTCAAGGTCTTTGAATATTTCGGAACTCGCCTGAAGTGCTGCATGGAGAGCTCCTCCGACGATGAAGATTCCTCTTCAAGCGGGAGCGATGAGGAGGACAGCGACAGCGACGACGAGAGCGTCGAGCGGGGTCACGTCGACCTCGTCTCCGACTGACCGCTTCGCCCCGCCCCACGTCGTGTGGCCTGCCGAGGGCCTTCCCTGTCAAGCTCTCCATCGGGGCGCTCCCCGTCGTCTCCTTGGGCGGCTAGCATAGGAGGGCCGGAGGAGGCGAAGAAGGCGGGTGGCGGCCGTCAAGTCGGTGTACGTGGGCACCGACGCCTTCGCCGCATATTGCCGGCCCGCTTCCTCATCTTCCGGCTCCTTCCCTGGCACCAAGATGTTCTCTTGGTGCCTTCTGCTCCTCGCACCTCGCCTAGGCGTTCTTTTTGCCCTCCTGCTGTCTTGCTCCACCTTCTGAGGAGAGGGACAAGAAAGGGATTACGAGCACCTTATCTCTCTTTTTTTGGAAGCCTGTGGGCACTTGTTAATTTTAAGACTTGTAATCCCCTTGCTCATGTTTTTGATTCCGTATGAAATGTACCTATATGGGATGTTTTTAATGAAAAGGGTGCTTGCCGGGTGCTTTGCACATGAGCGAGGCCCATGCCAAGGATGAATCCTTGTTATTTTTATGGTAAACTTTGTCGCCCGGCAATAGGCCTTGCCGTTTCCCTACTCCAGTCGACCATTCTCGCGCTCGTGGCGGAGGCAGGGGCGAAGTAGGGTTAGGCCCCTCGTTCATCTCCTTGCCACTGGGACTACTACCAAATTCCGACCCAGGAGGTAGCTCTCGGGTACAGAAAAGGGGGAGCACGGTGGTTTCAAGAACACAAACGAGGTTTCACATATCCCAGTTCTATACGGAAACGCACAACATGGGGATGAAAGACTTATCTGAATCCACAGCCCCCGGCAACCCTAGGCTTGCCATGGTTGCACCCTTGTATCTTCAGTTCCCAGCAGCCTTTCCCTGCCGAGGTTGGAGCGTTGGTTCGTTCTCCTTTTCCCAAGTGGCTCAGTAGAAGTGCCCCGCGAACCAAAGAGAACAAAAAGACGCACACTCGACCTCTAGGCTAGGGGTTAGTCGCTGCTAAGCACTACCAACCCTAACCGATGGAGAGACTTAACCTAGCATGCATGCTATAACTTAGGGCGCCAGCGCTTCATTTATTTATGCTCAGGGTCTGCAACTGGCTCTGTACAAAGGGTTACATGCCTTGCCGGCAAAGCTTGTACAAAAGGTGGCTTGCTGGGAGCCCGGCAAGCCGCGCCTTATGAGTAAAACTTGCGAAGATGCTTGATGTTCCAGGAGTTGCTCACTAGGATGGCATCTTCGGTCTCCAGGTGGACTGCGCCGGGCCTGGTGACTCTTATTACCCGATAAGGGCTTTCCCACTTCAGCGTCAACTTGTTGGAATTCTTGGCCGACTGAACGTGCGAAGAACAAGGTCACCTTCCTCAAAGCTTCGGGCATGAACCTTGCGGCTATGGTAGTGGCGCAAGGCTTGCTGGTAGCGTGCTGCTCTCACAACCGCCCGAAGATGATCTTCCTCAAGGAGCGTCGCGTCATCTTGCCGCAATTTCTCTTGCTCAAGCTCGTCATAAGCGAGCACTTGAGGTGACCCGTATATGAGTTCCGTGGGGAGAACTGCTTCTGCCCCATATACTAGGGCAAAAGGTGTCTGGCTGGTGGCTCGATTTGGCGTCGTCCTGATCGATGAAAGAACCGCCGGCAACTCATCAATCCATCGCCTTCCGCTCTTGTGCAGCCTGTCAAAGGTCTTCGTTCTCAAGCCTTGCAACACTTCAGCATTTTCCCTCTCCGCCAGGCCGTTGCTCCCGGGGTGTGCCACAGAAGCAAAAAAGACCTTGTTGCCGAGGTCTTGGATGTATTGCATGAAGGTGTGGCTTGTGAACTACGTGCCGTTATCGGTGATGACTCTGTTGGGTACGCCAAAACGGTAGACTAGCCCCTTGAAGAACTTGACGGCTGACTGTGCAGTCACCTTCCTCACTGCTTCCACCTCCAGCCACTTTGTGAACTTGTCGATCGCAACGTACAAGTACCCAAAGCCCCCGACAGCATGGGGGAAAGGACCCAGTATGTCGAGCCCCCAGACCGAGAATGGCCAGGAGAGAGGGATTGTTTGAAGGGCTTGAGCTGGTTGATGAAGCTTCTTTGAATGGAACTGACACGCTTCACACTTGGTTACTAGTGTCGTTGCATCCTGGAGGGCAGTGGGCCAGAAGAAACCTTGTCGGAATGCCTTGCCGACAAGGACCCTCGACACTATGTGGGAGCCACATATGCCTCCATGTATTTGTGCCAATAGCTCCAGTCCTTCTTCCCGGGGGATGCACTTTAATTTCTCACCGTTTGGTCTTTTTCTGTACAGGACGTCATCGACGAACTGGTACAAGGCAGACCGACGGGCTACTTTTTTTTCTTCTTCCTGCTCCTCAGGAAGTTTCCCTGTCTGGAGGAAACGGACGGTGTGCTTTGCCCACGCCGGAGCCTGGGGCTCGACGGCAAGGGCCAAAGGCATCTCTTCCGCCATGGGAGCGTCTGTGTCTACGGCCAGGGCTTGTCGGCTTGCCGGAGTCGGTCCCTCCCTGGTAGGCTTGGGGCCCACGGCAATACCCTTGCCAGCGGTCCCTAGGGGTTCGGCGGGAAAGTACTTACCGGGGCCAGATTTCCTCCGCTTGTTCTGCTCCATTGGCGGTTCGACAGATGGTTGAGTTAGCCGAAGCAAAAAGGTACCTGGTTCCACAGGTAACTTGAATGCAGCGCGCTTTGATAGGTAATCGGTGATGTTGTTCTCCGTTCGGGGAACGTGCTCCGCTTGTATACCGTCAAAGCGCTCCTCCAGCTTTCTCACCTCATCTACGTAGGCCTCCATCAACGGGCTTTGATAATATTTGTTGACTTGTATGACAACAAGCTGCGACTCACCCCTGCTGATGAGCTTTTTAACTCCGAGGTCTGTCGCGATCCTGAGACCGGCAAGCAATCCCTCATACTCAGCAGTGTTTTTGGTGGACATCTCCATGGGAAAGTGCATCTGGATTACATACTTGAGGTGCTCTCCGGTGGGTGCTACGAGCAACACACCAGCACTGGCGCCTTGCAGCGAGAATGCTCCGTCAAAGTACATAATCCAGTCACGAGCTGTTTCCTTGCTGGGGAGAGTGGTCTCCTGGATCTCTTCATCAGGCGTCGAGGTCCATTCTGTAATGAACTCCGCCAGGACTCTACTCTGGATTGTTGAAGTACTTTCAAACTTCAACCCAAAGCTAGATAACTCCAAGGCCCACTCCACAATCCTTCCGGTTGCATCTGGGTTGTGCAGTATCCGTTGCAACGGGAGGCGGGTGACGACAGTGATCTCGTGGGCTTGGAAGTAATGACGCACCTTCCTCGAGGCCATAAGGAGGCCAAAGAGCAATTTCTGCACACCGGAATATCTTGATCTAGCCCCCTGCAAGAGGGAGCTGACAAAGTAAACCGGGTGCTACATCATCTTCTTCTTCTACACCACTCCACTTGACGGCGCGGGCTCTATCCCGATGGAGTCAGACTCTGCCGGGAGCCTTGCCTTGCCAGCACCAGGCCCTGCCAGGGGAGTCTCTGACTTGACGTCTTCCGGTCCTGCCACAGCCACCTCCTCTTCATCAACCTCCCTCTGCACCACCAGCACGGCACTGACCACTTGATTCGTCGCCGCCAGATACGGCAGCAACGGCTCTTGTGGTCTAGGTGAAACTAGTATCGGTGTAGAGGAAAGGTATCTCTTCAGGTCTTGCAACGCCGCCTCGGATTCCGGGGTCCATTCCATTTGGCCTGCCTTCTTCAAAATCTTGGAAAAATGAAGGGCGCGCTCGGCAGACTTGGAGATGAATCAGCTCATGGCGGCAACGCAGCCAGTGAGTCAACGCACATCCTTGATCCGCTTGGGTGCCTCAATCCACTCGATAGCCTTGATCTTGTCTAGGTTTGCCTTGATCTCACTCTGTGATACAAAGAACCTGAGAAGTTTGCCGGGCGGAATGCCGAAGACACACTTCTCAGGGTTTAGCTTGAGGTTGATCTTGCGTAGGTTGGCAAACGTCTCTTCTAAGTCTTGTACAAGAGTCGCCCTATCCTTGGTTTTGACTACTATGTCATCCATATAGGCTTCCATATTTCCATGTAGCTGGGGTTCAAAACCAATTTGGACTGCTCTTGCAAATGTTTAACCAGCACTCTTCAACCCGAAAGGCATCCGTAAAAAGCAATACGTACCACATGGGATGATAAATGTTGTCTTCTTTTCATCTTCTCTTGTCATGAAGATCTGGTGGTAGCCCGAGTAGGCGTCGAGGAATGACAACAGATCACACCCAGTCGTGGAGTCAACAATCTGGTCGATGTGCGGCAATGGGAAGGGGTCTTTAGGACAAGCAATATTGATATCTGTGTAGTCAATACACAGCCTCCACTTCCCATTTGCCTTGCGCACCACCACCGGATGGGCCAACCACGTCGGATGGAGCACTCCTCTCACCAAACCTGCTGCTTCCAATTTCCTGATCTCCTCTATGATGAACTCCTACCGTTCTAAAGCTTGCTTCCTGACCTTTTGCTTGACGGGTTGCGCATGGGGACAGACAGCAAGGTGGTGCTCAATCACTTCCCTAGGAACGTCGGGGATGTCGGATGCTTGCCACGCAAACACATCGACATTCGCCTGCAGGAAAGCGACGAGCGCGCCTTCCTATTTGCCGTCGAGGGTGGAGCTTATGGCGAAAGCCCCTCCCGTGCCATCTTCCTTGACAGACACCCTCTTGGTCTCTGGTGGCATAGCTCTAGATTTCTTGCTCTTGCCGGTGGAGCTCTCTAGCACGTCCTCGACGATAGCACAACACTCCGAAGAAGTGCGCTTGTCGGAGTGGGTGCGGGAGGTCCTGCCGGTCCTCTTCTTCCCTCCCGGGGCTTCAGCGGCAGGAGCAAGTGCCTTGGCGGCAGCTGCTGCAACTGCCTCCTAGTAGAGTAGGTCGCCACAGATTAGTGTGTCCTTCTTGTCGAAGGGGACGGTGATGATGTTCATCGGCCTAGGCATTTTCAGCGTGTTGTAGGCGTAGTGCGACGCCGCCATGAACTTGGCTAGTGTCGGGCAGCCGAGGATCCCGTTGTAGGGCAAGGGGATCTTGGCTACATTGAAGACAATCCTCTCCGTCCTATAATTCAACTCACCTCCAAACGTCACAGGCAATGTGACCTTCCCCTTCGGCTGGCTCCTTCCTGGGTTGACCCCTTGAAACATGCCCATTTCCTCGAGGTCTCCATCAGGAATTTGCAGCCTTTTGATCACAACAGGCGAGATCAAGTTCAGACCGGCCCCGCCGTCAACCAACATCGTGTTCACCTTGAGGTTGCGTATCATTGGTGAAACCAACAATGGCAAACACCAGACCGCAGTTGTGCGGTCAGGGTGGTCCTCGGCATCAAAGATGAGGGGCATGCTGGACCACTTCAGCGGCTGCTGAGCGTCGAAAGAGGGCTCCGCTGCTGTAATCTCACGCGCCCACCGCTTGAGTTGGCGGTGAGAGGTATGCAACGAGGCACCACCATCGACGCACATGGCCTCCGTAGCCTTCCGAAACTCATGCTCGCCGGACTCGTCGCCCTTGTCACGCTCGTCGTCATCTTGCTTCTTGTCGCGGAACAGAGGGGGCCTCTCTTACTGGTAATCCTTGCCACGGCGACTTCCCTAGCCACCGCGCTTCATGCCGGATCCTTTGGCACCATCCTAACCCTTCTCCTTGTCCCACCTTTCATACTCGGCCTTTTGCTTCTCAGCAAGCAGCTCGACTTGGCGGCAGTTCTGGAGGTCGTGGCCCTTGTTGCGGTGGATCTTGCAGTACTGTTTGTCGAAGCCCCCTGGCTTGTCGGCAGCTGCTAAGGCCCGACAAGCGGCGCACCCGGCAATCTCCTTCCCGGGGTCATCTACTTTGGCCTTCTTGGAAGCGTCGGCATCATCAGATCCCTCGACGGCAAGCACGGCCTTGCCCTTGCATTTCCTGTTGCGACGCCGGCCCTTCTTCGTCGGGGCGGCGGTGGCTTCATCACTAGAGTCGGTTTCCGCGCCGGCGTCTTCGCTGGGGTACTTCCTTCCCTCTTCAGCTCGGGCGCACCTATCGGCCAAAACATAAAGTTCGGCCACATCCTTAACCTTGTTCATCGCCAGCTCCTCATGCATCTTGCGATTGCACACGTTCTGATGGAACGCGCTAATGACGGTCGCGGGGTGAACGTCGGGGATATTGTACTGCACCCGGTTGAACCTCTGTATGTACTTGCGCAGGTTTTCTCCTTCCTTCTGGGGAATGATATGCAAATCACTTGCCTGGCCATGAGCTTGGTAGCCTCCAATGAAGGCACCAACAAACTCATGGCACAGATATGACCAAGAAGAAATGGAGTCCGCCGACAAGTGCATCAACCAAGACATGACCTTGGGTTTTAGGGCCAGCGGGAAGTAATTGGCAAGCACCTTATCGTCACAAGCCCCAGCGGCCTGCATTGCAATGGTGTAGATGCTGAGGAACTCCGACGGATCAGTCTTGTTGTTGTACTTCTCGCCGACATCGGGCTTGAACGTGCGGTGGGACGGCCACTGGAACTGCCGCAGCTCCCGGGTAAAGGCTGGGAAACCCACCTCGTAAGGCAGGCCATCGGAGCCTACCAGAGCCGGGTGGTCCGCAGCGGGCCCTGCCCGCTTGTCCGACTGGTGACGTGTATCGCGCCGGCGCTCGATGGTGGTTCGAGTGTCTTCATGGGCTCGCTCCCGAAGAACTTGGCGCTGGCCGCGGTGGGTCCGCAGGTTGGACGACGCTATGGAGATGTTATTGCAAGCGTCGTCACGACGGGCTGACACCCGCGGTGGTTGGCGCGGAGGAGGAGAGTGCACTGTGACTGCAGCAACCCCGGTTCTTCCGCCGCCGGCATGTGGTGGCTCGGTGGAGCACCGGCCCGAGGGCCCCGCCGGTCGCGAATCATCTTTGCGACAAGGCTTCGGATGGTGGCTCTCCACTCATCGAGCTTCTCCACAGCAGGAGGGAAGTCGAGGAGCAGCTGCGCGCGCGCCAAGGCTTCCGCTGACGTGGGTGGTGGCGAGAGCTGCATGGACCATGGCGCGCTTCGACTTCTAACCACAATAGAAGGAGTTCTACCATGGCCCGGCGGTTGTGTGCCATTATCGCCAGCACTTCGGCGGGCATGCTGGCCTCCTTCATCCCGCAGGTGATGCACAGGGCTCTTCCCATGGCGGTGCTCAGGGTCACCGGCATGGTGCGCTTCTCGTCACGCACACCATGGGAAGTGCGCATTGTGAGTGCTGGAGTGGGCGTCCTAGAGGTCGTCACGCCACCCGTGGGTGGTACGGTGGCGACCCCGGAGGGCCCCGCGCCGCCTGCAGGGGGGGCAGCTCCGTCTCTGGATTTTGTGGCGTGCGGCCCGCCATCTTGCGTACAAACGATGCTGCTCGCCAGGCTCTAACTGCCAGAGCGATGCTAGTGCTCGCGGACCGCGCCTCGGGTCCCATCCGCGATCCGCTCGCTACTCGCCCTCACTGGTACGGGCCGTCTAGCCCCCGATGAACCGACCACCGTGGCTGCCTTCTTCCTGGGAGCCATGGCGATGAAGAACTGCTAGGCTAACAGCCAGACCAGATTCTCACAACTGTGCCCCCTACCTGGCGCGCCAAAGATGTCGGTGGGAAACAACACCTATGGGATCACAAGAATCCCTACTACGGTTGCCGGGGCGCGGGATCATGAGAAGAGCAGGATTAGCAGTCAGCACGAGGATCGTTTACCCAGGTTCGAGCCGCGAGGATGCGTAAAACCCTAGTCCTTCTTTGGTGGATGTATTGAGTGTTCTTGGGCTCTCGAACTAGCTACTGTGGCTGTGTAGTTCAAAAGAGCCGAATCCCCCTCCAGTACGCCATAGGCCCCCTTTTACAGTCGAAAGGGGCTGCCACAGTGGCACACAGGAGGTGGAAAGGCCTATAGTATTGCAAGCTTATTGCCCGTATTACAGGAGAAGACGCATTTAATACATTGCTTAGGTGTCCCTTAGCTTTATCGGGGACGGGAGCGAGGCCCGTCCCGTCCGTCACCGCTCCTCCTCGCTTCGACACGCGCCCAGGCTAGCGATGCATGCAATGCCATGTAGACAGGCAGGCACCTGAGGTGGCGCGGTAGTAGGGCCTTCATGAAGGTCCGCATGCCGCCACACAGTTGCCTGTTGATTTGGCCTGGAAGTCGCATGTTGCCACGCAGGTGCCTGCCCAGCTAGTTGGGATGGCAGCTGCATGCGAACGGTGGTGGTAGTCTTGGCTGGTACGGGTCTGGCAGTGGCCCTACTGATTCCCTCGGCAAGGGTCTTGTCGGGGGCTCGGCAAGGGTCTCTACCGTGGCATTGCCGTCATCCCCGGCAAGGGTCTTGCCGGGGGCCTTGCCGTCATCCCCGGCAAGGGTCTTGCCGGGGGCCTTGTGGACTTCCTCGGCTAGGATCCCGCTGAGGGTCGCCGTCTTTTGGTCCTCATCTGATCTTGAGTATTCTCTGTCTTCACAAACATCTACATGCCACCATGGAAGTGCCTCCCAAGCCCTCGATGCGGCTATATCTCCCACGTGTCGAAGCACGACTTAGAGGCATAACCGCATTGAAAGCAATGTCGCAAGTGAGGTAATCTTCACACAACCCATGTAATACATAAGGGAAAGAGATACATAGTTGGCTTACAATCGCCAGTTCACACAATTACATGAATAAAGCATTACATCAACCAGATACAATCAAGGTCGGACTACGGAACCCAAAATAAAAGAAGACTACCCCAAATGCTACACAGATCCCCGTTCGACCCCAACTGGGCTCCACTACTGATCAACTAGAACAAAGCAACACAAAGGACAAGATCTTCATCGAGCTCCTCCTTGAGCTTGGTTGTGTCATCTGCACGGTATCATCGGCACCTGCAAACTGGTTTTGGAAGTATCTGTGAGTCACGGGGACTCAGCAATCTCGCACCCTCGCGATCAAGACTATTTAAGGTTATAGGAAGGGTAAAAGGTATGAGGTGGAGCTGCAGCAAGCGACTAGCATATATGGTGGCTAACATACGCAAAATAGAGCGAGAAGAGAAGGCAAAGCATGATCAAACAACTATGATCAAGAAGTAATCCTAGAACAACCTATGTCAAGCATTACTCCAACACTGTGTTCACTTCCCGGACTCTGCCGGAAAGAGACCATCATGGTTACACACGCGGTGGATGTATTTCAATTAATATCAACTTTAGGTTTCCTACAACCGGACATTAAAAAATTCCCATCTGCCCATAACCGCGGGCACGGCTTTCGAAAGTTCAAATCCCTGCAGGGGTGTCCCAACTTAGCCCATCACAAGCTCTCACGGTCAATGAAGGAAATTCCTTCTCCCAAGACAATCCGATCAGGCTCGACATCCCGGTTACAAGACATCCTCGACAATGGTAAAACAAGTCCAGCAACACTGCCCGAATGTGCCGACAAATCCCGATAGGAGCTGCACATATCTCGTTCTCAGGGCACACTCAGATGAGCGCTCCATACAACTAAAACCAAACCTCGAGTTTCCCCGAGGGGGTGCTGCACAGGGCTCTAGTTCGGACCAACACTCAGAGGAGCACTGGCCCGGGGGGTTTAAATAAAGATGACCCTTGAGTCTGCAGAACCCAAGGGAAAGAAAAGGCTAGGTGGTGAATGGTAAAACCAATGTTGGGCATTGCTAGAGGAGTTTTACTCAAGGCGAACTGTCAAGGGGTTCCCATTATAATCCAACCGTGTAAGGAACGCAAAATCCGGGAACATAACACCGATATGACAGAAACTAGGGCGGCAAGAGTGGAACAAAACACTAGGCATAAGGCCGAGCCTTCCACCCTTTACCAAGTATATAGATGCATTAATTAAATAAGAGATATTGTGATATCCCAACAAAATATCCATGTTCCAACCAGGAACCACTCCAATCTTCACCAGCAACTAACAACGCTATAAGAGGGGCCGAGCAAAGCGGTAACATAGCCAAACAACGGTTTGCTAGGACAAGGTGGGTTAGAGGCTTGGTTTAACAATATGGGAGGCATGATAAGCAAGTGGTAGGTATCGCAGCATAGGCATAGCAAAAGAGCGAGCAACTAGCAAGCAAAGATAGAAGTGATTTCGAGGGTATGGTCATCTTGCCTGAAATCCCGCAAGGAAGAAGAACGAGTCCATGAAGAAGACAAACGGATGTAGATGAACGGATCCTCACAAACGCGACGTTATCGGAACCAACCCGAAGAAGCAACACCGGAAAGAAACACACAAGATAGTAAACAACCAACACATGAACATGGTATGATATGCGGGATGCGGTATGTGATGCATATGCATGATTTGGAAAGGAATGATTGAACCTGGCCACAACATGGAAATCCAAGAGTGCCACTGGAAAGGTGAGGTTATTTCGGTTGAAATCGATATCAAGATCACCGGAATCGGATGCACAGTTTGGAAATGGCAAGCAAAACAAATATGGCACCGGTCTGCGATAAACAGCAAGTAGCCATCTAGATGCATCAAGATAAATATGCTACAGCACTCAAACATGACAAAAAAATACATGGCAGGGATCTACTCATGATTCTTGACAAAAGATGAACATTGAGCTACGGCTAATTCACTTAATAGCAGGTTCAAACAAGCATGGCAAAAGAGCAAATGATAACAGGTTTCAGGAAGCAAACTTTAGAGCATGAAAACTACATGCTATAGGAACTTAACATGGCAAATAAAGGCATGGCATGAAGCTACTCAAAGCACTTAACAAAAGTCCCTTAGTGACCTTGAGCCGAAAGGGATCAGAAAATACAATTGCAAGCATGTGAACATAGCAAAAACACAAACAGATTCAGACTTAGTGAAAAACTGGAGCATGCAAAACAGTTAATGAGTGGGCATGTTTACGAGCTCGATGCACTCACTACAGAGCATGGCATGACAAAATAAGCATACACCCATCAAGAATACATGGCATAGAAGCTAGACATGGCAAGAACAACAACATAGCATGCACGGATCAATAGCAACATCCTCGGCAAAATCGCTAAACATGTCAACAATCTGCCAGGATCATTTTATAGCAAAAGTAGAGCTCGATTGACTCAAGCTAGGGTGCTCCATAAATGCAAACAAAGACACGTAGGGATAGAGCACCACAATGTTAACAAAACATCCTTACTGATCATCCTCAAAAGAGGCACGGATCACTAGGAAACAACATGAAGATATGGCATAACAACAAAATCAGGACAAGGACTTAGTGAAATTCTAAGTCCCTGAAATCAGCATCAACGATTACGCTACTTTGCAAGCTTGTGCTAGTCACCACAAATATCACAAAAATACATGGCATACACCCCTGTAAAGATGGCATGACATATAACAAAACACATGTAGAGCTCAGGATCATAGCATGCAGACATTAATCATGGAAAAAATGACAACATGCCATTTGCTGAAACAGATCTGACAAATTCATCACATAGCCCTCTTCCAACAGTATTTCGGGAATCAAGATGAGCTCAAATAGAAATGATGCAATGAGATGAAATGATTTACTCGTCGAGACGAACATTTTGATATGCTACACGCACGAATCGGAGCTACGGGTGCATAGTTATGATGCAATGAAATATGCATAAAATTAGGGTTTCGGGGATAAAAGTCAACCATCTCGTTTGGATCTGGATCTGGATCCAGATCCGGTACTGTAGCAGTGCACGATCTCCGAGGATGGCTGGCCGGAGTTGTTCGTCGAGGGGGCGCCGGAGTCGTGGAGGAGGCCGGAGGAGGTGCGCCGGCGAGGGAGGAAGAGGCGGCGGCCTCGGGTGGCGCGTGCCGGCGAGGAATGAGGCGGCGGGGCGGCGGATGTCGGCGCCGGACGGAGAGGGAGCTCGCCGGAGTTCGGCTCCCTCCGGCGAGAGGTGCGGCGGCCCACGCGGAGCGCTGCGGTGGTGCGGCCGTTGAGCGAGGCGGCGCGGGTGGGGAACCTGGCGGCGGGGCGCGATGGGCCGGGGAGGGTCCGGTGCGGGCTTCGCCGGGCCGGCGGCGGGGGAGCTGCTGTTTGCCATGTGGCACCATGTGACTGGTGCGGGCGCGGCGGCGGGTTTTTTTCCGGTGGACTTGGACATGTCCGGCGGCGAGCGGGAGGTTTTCTAGGGTTTCGTGTGCGCGAGATTTCAGAGGAGAGCACATATTTATAGGTAGAGGGAGCTAAGAGAGTCCAAATGAGGTGCGGTTTTCGGCCACGCGATCGTGATCGAACGACCGAGATGATGGAGGAGTTTTAGGTGGGTTTTGGGCCACTTTGGAGGGGTGTTGGGCTGCAACACACACGAGGCCTTTTCGATCCCTCGGTTAACCGTTGGAGTATCAAACGAAGTCCAAATGGCACGAAACTTGACAGGCGGTCTACCGGTAGTAAATCAAGGCCACATGGCAAGTCTTGGTCCAATCCGAGAATGTTTAACACCCGCACACGAAAAGAGGTAAAAGGGGACACCAGGTGACATAGGAGCGCCGGATTGCAAAACAGACAACGGGGAAAATGCTCGGATGCATGAGACGAACATGTATGCAAATGCAATGCACATGATGACATGATATGAGATGCATGACACACAAGCAATGACAAGGCAACAACAGCGAATAACTGGAGGACACCTGGCACATCGGTCTCGGGGCGTTACACAAGGGTCTTGCCGGGGGAACCTACTTCGTCCCTCTGCTCTTTGTGTTCTCGGCCTTGGCGTCATCTTGTTTGCGTTGGTGCTTCAGCTTCTCTCCCGCTTCACTCCTCTGTCGTGCTAAGTGTGGCCGTGGCGCGTGGCTCTGACCGCCCGCGCACAAGTAAAGGGGTCAAAAGGAGAGCCCCTACTTTTGTACACCGACAAACTCCTCTCTAAATGGGAAGGTCCTTACGTTATCGAGGAGGTCTAACACTCCGGTGCCATAAAAATCAACAACTAGAAGGCACTAATCCGAGGGTGGTGAACGGTCAAAGAATGAAACATTATATCTCAAGTAACCCTATAAATGTTGAAACTAATGTTATTGAAACCGTAACCCCGGAGGAATATATAAGGGAAACTTTCCGGAACGTTTCAGACTTTGAAAAGGAATAGGTATGTGGTACGGTAAGTAAACCGACTCCAAAATAGTTCTAATAACATTTTTTCTCCATTTTGGAATATTTAAGAAAATAGGAAAATAAGAAGTAGTCCGGGAAGGACACGAGGCGTCCACGAGGGTGGAGGGCACGCCCTACCCCCTGGGCGCGCCCCCATGCCTCGTGGGCACCTCGTGTGCCCTCCGTACTCCGTTTTCTTGCATGATACTTCTTTTGGTCGGTAAAAATTCATTATAAAATCTCCCGAAGGTTTTGACCACCGTATCACGCAAAATTCTCCTGTTTTTGTTTCGAGTTGTTTCTGCTGCGGATTTGGAGCAAGATGTCTTCTCAAGAGTCAGTTGGGAAGAGTCGGGTGTCTCATCCGACACCGGGGCCAAGAGCAAACAGCGATGCTGACCACTTTGGGCCATCAACTGAGGAAGAGATGGAGGCCGACTTGAAAAGGATAGATGCAATGGAGGAGGATCAAGGAGTTACTTCTCCTTTCTGAGCCGGATTCACGATGGGGGAACTACAAAGCTCAGCTATTCCAAACTCGGTCATCCCTTCCAATGTTTAATTTCTTTCTTATGAAAATATGAAAAAGAGTGGTACTTGTTCTCCCGCAGCTATGCAACATCCTTGGGTGAAAGGAGCTTTATCCGTCATGGGCAAGCTCCGTAAGGAAATAATGGACCTCAAGCAGCAAGTCAATAAGCTCGAGGAAGAGAATCGTATCTTGAGGTGCATCATCGCCAAGAATATCACATCACCACCCCCCAAGAAGTATAAATAAACACATGGGTATGGGCACTCCCCTTGGCAACTGCCAAGCTTGGGGGAGTGCCCCAGTATCGTATCACCATCAAACTTTTATCTTTACCGTTTTTCTTAGTTCGATCCTTTTGGTAATATCTTGCTCTAGTAGAATAAAGTTTTAGCATGATCTAGTTTTGAGTTTTGCTTTATGATCCTTCTATGTGATCGATTCCATGAGCTATATACAATAAAGATTAGTGTTGAGTCAAGGGCTTGATTATCTTACTATGATCTTGAGTGAATAAAATAAAAGAGAAAGAATAAAAAGAAATAAAGGGATCGTATGGATCTTATGGAGAGTAATGACTTCACATATAAAGAGTATGATGAATAAAAGTTGTTGAGAGTTGACAAACATAGTTTTGGTCATCGTTGTAATAAATAGGAAGTAATAAAGAAAGAGAGGTTTTCACATATAAATATACTATCTTGGACATCTTTTATGATTGTGAGCACTCATTAAAATATGACATGCTAAAGAGTTGATGTTGGACAAGGAAGACAACGTAATGGGTTATGTTTTCTTACATCTAAGATAAATTATATTGTCATGGATCATCCAACATGTTGAGCTTTCCTTTCCCTCTCATGCTAGCCAAATTCTTTGCACCAAGTAGAGATACTACTTGTGCTTCCAAATATCTTTAAACCCAGTTTTGCCATGAGAGTCCACCATATCTACCGATGGATTGAGTAAGATCCTTCAAGTAAGTTGTCATTGTTGCAAGCAATAAAAATTGCTCTCTAAATATGTATGATTTATTAGTGCGGGGAAAATAAGCTTTATACGATCTTGTGATGTGGAAGAAATAAAAGCGACGGACTGCATAATAAAGGTCCATATCACAAGTGGCAATATAAAGTGACGCTCTTGCGCATTAAGATTTTGTGCATCCAACCACGAAAGCACATGACAACCTCTGCTTCCCTCTGCGAAGGGCCTATCTTTTATTCTTGTCTTATACTTCATGCAAAGAGCCACAGTGATCTTCACCTTTCCCTTTTACATTTTATCCTTTGGCAAGCATAATGTGTTGGAAAGATCTTGATATATATAGCTAATTGGATGTGAGTTTTCATGAACTATTATTGTTGACATTACCCTTGAGGTAAAAGGTTGGGAGGCAAAACTATAAGCCCCTATCTTTCTCTATGTCCGATTAAAACTTCATACCCATAAGTATTGTGTGAGTGTTAGCAATTGTGAAAGACTAAATGATAGTCGAGTATGTGGACTTGCTGAAAAGCTCTTATATTTACTCTTTCTGATGTTATGATAAATTGCAATTGCTTCATTGACTGAGATTAGAGTTTGTTAGTTTTCAATGAAGTTTCTGGTTCATACTTGAAATTGTGATTGAATTGCTACTTTAGCATAAGAAATCATATGACAATATATGTATATGTTGTTGTTCTAAGAATGATCATGATGCCCTGATGTCTGCATTTTATTTTTATCGACACCTCTATCTCTAAACATGTGGACATATTTATCAATATCGGCTCTCACTTGAGGATAAGCGAGGTCTAAGCTTGGGGGAGTTGATACGTCCATTTTGCATCATGCTTTTATATCGATATTTATTGCATTATGGGCTGTTATTACACATTATGTCACAATACTTATGCCTATTGTCTCTTATTTTACAAGGTTTACATGAAGAGGGAGAATGTCGGCAGTTGGAATTCTGGGCTGGAAAAGGAGCAAATATCAGAGACCTATTCTGCACAACTCCAAAAGTCCTGAAACTTCACGGGAGCAAGTTTCAGAATATATAAAAACATATTGGGTGAAAGAAGTACCCGAGGGGGGCCACCCACCATCCACGACAGTGGGGGCGCGCCCCCCTGCCTCGTGGGCCCTCTGGCAGCCCTATGATGCCCATCTTCTGCTATATGAGGTCTTTCGTGGAGAAAAAAATCATAAGCTAGCTCAAGGGACAAAACTCCGGCGCCACAAGGTGGAACCTGGGCGGAACCAATCTAGGGCTCCGGTGGAGCTGTTCTGCCGGGGAAACTTCCCTCCGGGAGGGGGAAATCATCACCATCGTCATCACCATCGATCTTCTCATTGGGAGGGGATCAATCTCCATCAACATGTTCACCAGCACCATCTCATCTCAAACCCTAGTTCATCTCTTGTATCCGATCTTTGTCCCAAAGCCTCATATTGGTACCTGTGGGTTACTAGTAGTGTTGATTACTCTTTATAGTTGATGCTAGTTGGTTTATTCGGTGGAAGATCATATGTTCAGATCCTTTATGCATATTAATAACCCTATGATTATGAACATGAATATGATTTGTGAGTAGTTATGTTTGTTCCTGGGGACATGGGAGAAGTCTTGCTATAAGTAGTCACGTGAATTTGGTATTTGTTTGATATTTTGATGATATGTATGTTGTCTTTCCTCTAGTGGTGTCATGTGAACGTAGACTACATGACACTTCACCATTGTTTGGGACTAGAGGAGGGCATTGGGAAGTAATAAGTAGATGATGGGTTGCTAGAGTGACAGAAGCTTAAACCCTAGTTTATGCGTTGCTTCGTAAGGGGCTGATTTGGATCCATATGTTTCATGCTATGGTTAGGTTTACCTTAATACTTCTGTTGTAGTTGCGGATGCTTGCAATAGGGGTTAATCATAAGTGGGATGCTTGTCCAAGGAAGGACAGTACCCAAGCACCGGTCCACCCACATATCAAATTATGAAAGTACCTAACGCGAATCATATGAACGTGATGAAAACTAGCTTGACAATAATCCCCGTGTGTCCTCGGGAGCGCTTTCCTTTATATAAGAGTTTGTCCAGGCTTGTCCTTTGATACAAAAATGATTGGGCCATCTTGTTGCACCTTATTTACTTTTATTACTTGTTACCCGTTACAGATTAACTTATCACAAAACTATCTGTTATCGATAATTTCAGTGCTTGTAGAGAATACCTTACTGAAAACTACTTATCATTTCCTTCTGCTCCTCATTGGGTTCGACACTCTTACTTATCAAAAGGACTACGATAGATCCCCTATACTTGTGGGTCATCAGTGGAGAACGCGGTTGTCCTGCCCGGCAGGGTTGCCTCGGGGCGAGAGCGGCTACGCGCATATGAATATGCAAGGGTCTGAATCCCCTCTATGGTTTCCATGGGCCTCCTTTTATAGATCAAGGGGCAACCATAGTGGCAAATAAGTCTTTACACACTAATAAGATAGCAAACAGTGCTATCATACCTAACTCTGCAGGCGGACAAAGCGCATTAAATGCGCCGCTTAGTGTCACATCACAGCGTGCCTGACAAGCCTTGCCGGGCTGTTTTGCCAGCTTCGCGCCTACTTGCTTGACACGTCTCAAGACGGGTGTCATTTGGAGGTGTTTTCCATAGGAAGTGGCTGCCATGTGGCAAGAAGCAGCCACTTAGTCACTTAGGGGCTTGACACCGCACTGATCGATGACTTGTGCCGCTGTGAGGTGGAGCGGTGAAGCTTTGGTGGGGTGGTCCATCCTTGTTGTGCCCGGCATGCCTGCCGGGGCGTTCTGGAGGCTTGTCTTCGGGTAAATCCTCGTCCTTGCCAGGCTCGCCTGCCCGTCAAGCGAGGTTTTTCCCTTAGTGATCTCTTGTCTCTCTGGCTTCACTTGGTCTTCTTGATCTGCACTTTGATTCTCCAAAGAACTGGTCTTTAGTGCTTGGTCTGATCTTGGGTGCTACAATCTTGTCCTTAGGCCTGTGCATAGTCTTGGCAACAAACCCAGGGTTTGTTGCACCGACAGGAGCCCCCGGGCCTGGCCCGAACGCGCTGCTGGGCGTCGTCGTGGTAGGCCCTAACCAGTGCACAGGCAAGAGCGTAGCGGTGGCTCGCCCTTTGAGGTCTTCTTTGCTTCTTCATTATCCTGATCCCATGTTAGTTTCTGGTTCTCCCACGCATTGTGTAACACCGATTGTAGTGGGGCCACTCTTGTAATGGCCCATGAATGACTTTAACGCACGGACGAGTAACTTCCAATTCACTCTTCCCACCACGCCCTTGTCCTTAGCCACGTATGTTGTATGAATTGAATGGGGTAGGTAACGGAGGTGCATGGTGCGGGAGAGCATCAAGGCAGGGTCCTGGTATTCTAGGATTGGTGGAGAAGGACATCGGTCACCCGCCGGGGGATCAGCTCCCTTTCCTGGCCCGCCTATAAAAGGAAGGCGTTGGAGGAGCAGAAACGTTCATCCTCATATCACTCTCCCTCCATCCTTTGCTTTCTTCTAGTTATGTTGAGAGGGAGAGTCCGGGGCCAGGCCTCGGGCCCTAGCTTGGAGTCGGCGATGTCGAATGCTTGTGCTGATGCTTGGGGATTGAGTCTGGTCCGGCCTCTCGGAAAATGTGGCAAGCGAGATGGCCACAGTGCAGGAGATATCAAGCTTTCCCATTATGGTGGGATGCTTGTCTCCTCTGCTCAGGCCGGCTATCTAGGGGGCGATGGGTCTTGTCACGAGCTGTCGTAGCTCGTTCTCCTGGCAACCAGGTTCCTGGGTCCTCCGGCACCCGCCTGGGACGTAAAGCTTGGGATCGTTGGTAATCCCAGCATTGTTCGTCCCCTCAGATCCGGGGTCGATGCTGAAGACAGGGGTGCCTTCTCGCCCGCCAAGGTGGGGAGTGGTGCCCCACGCATGCCCTGGCTGTCATGGTCGTTGACCGCGTATATGGGGAAGGCGGCGGGCCAGGGTTCCGGTGTCTCCCTGGAGTGGTGGTGATGGAGAGAAAACGAGGGAAGATGGAGAAGGTAGGTGGCAGGGCGTCAGGTCGGAGTACGATGGCAACAACGCCTTCATCTCCTATTGGCGACCTGCCGCCTCGTCTTTCCGCTCTTCCCCTCCCTCCCCGGCACCATCATCACCAACCTATTCGGGTGATAGCCGGGGAGGGATGTTACCTTGGTGCGTTCGCCCCCTCCAGTAGTCTTTCAGTTGAGCTTCGGTGGTTCCTCAAACCGGTGCTTGTGATGGGGCTTCTTGCTAGTCCTGGAGGTGGTGACCAGGGCAATGCCGAGCTGCTCCCCGTGGCCCTCCTTCGCAGCCTCGCCACTCCCGATCTTGTCAGGCTGTGCCCAGCTGGCCATGACGGGATCGGGGTGGGCTTCTGCTTGGGCGTTCCTTTCGCCCTCTCCTCTTCCTGCCGTAATACCTGGTGGAGAAAGAGTGAAAAAAGGGAATTATGGGGCACTTGTCTTTTCAATCTTAAATCTATAGGAACTTGCCAAATTTTAGTTCAAATCATGTAATCTCTTTAATCCATGTTCGTGTCCCATAAGGTCTGTACTTGTTTTGATCAGCATATTAATGAAAAAGATAAACCTTGCCCGGGACTCATGCATGTAATATGTCCATGCAGAGGTGGGATGCCGCTATACTTTAAAGTAAAGAAGTTTCCCCCGGTAGGCTACCCTGCCGGTACCCACAATTTGTTGCCGCGGAGTTAAGCCTACCGAGCACAAATCGTAAAGAGGGACCAGCCCCCCGCCAGTCCTTTTTTGCCAAAGGCCACTGCGACCATCTTGACCGAAGCAACGTTCGAGTTAGGGGATGGGAGCACTTAAGTTTCAAAGGTAGCGAGGTATTCTTATGCACAAGTCCCCACTTACAGAACACATATGGATAAGAGAAGGAACTTATCTGTTTGTGAAAGTGCTTTATATCGACTAGAGGGGGGTGAATAGGCGATTTTTATGAAAGTCTTCAAAACGTGGGAGTTATGAAGACAAACGATAGAAATAAACCTAATACCCTGCAGCGGAAGGTAGACTACACTAGGCAAGCCATAGTCAAGTATTCAATAGAGTGAAAGCACAATGACTTAATAGCAGCAATGTAGTAAGGATCAGATAGGAAGATATTATGAAGCCATACAGAACATGCAGTCACTCAGTGAAGACAAAAGATAGTGCGAACACACAATGACTTCACAAGGAGCAACAGTAAGTAAAGGGAAGGAAGGATGAAACCAGTCACTCGTTGAAGACAATGATTTGTTGGACCAGTTCCAGTTGCTGTGACAACTGTACGTCTGGTTGGAGCGGCTAGGTATTTAAACCTTAGGACACACAGTCCCGGACACCCAGTCCCGAACACGCAGCTCAGGACACCCAGTCCTCACCGTATTCTCCTTGAGCTAAGGTCACACAGACCTCGCCCAATCACTCTGGTAAGTCTTCAAGGTAGACTCCCAAACCTTCACAGACTTCGTTCACCGGCAATCCACAATGTCTCTTGGATGCTCAGAACGCGATGCCTAACCGGCTGGAGGATGCACAGTCCTCAAGTGTAATAAGTCTTCAGATCACACAGACAAGAAGACTTAAGTGATGCCCAATTCTCTTTGGCTCTGGGTGGTTAGGGCTTTATCCTCGCAAGGAATTCTCTCTCAAAGGCTTCGAGGTGGGTTGCTCTCAAATGACAAAAGCCGTACTCTCAATCTGAGCAGCCAACTGTTTATGGTTGTAGGGGGTGGGCTATTTATAGCCACTTGGCAACCCGACCTGATTTGTCCAAAATGACCCTAGGTCAGTAAGGAACTGACACGTGTTCCAACGGTCAGATTTCAAACTCACACGGCAACTTTACTTTGGCAACAAGCAAAGATGACTTGTCCGACTCTGGACAAGATTCGCTCTCATAGTCTTCACTCGAAGACATAGGTTTTTGGTTTAGGCATCACTTCAGTCATTCTGACTGGTTCTCTTGGACCCCACTTAACAGTACGGTGGTTCCTATGACTCAACACAAAAGAAAAAGAACTGCGAAAGATCTAAGTCTTCGAGCTCCATAGGCTTCATATGGTGTCTTCTCTTGTCATAGTCTTCAATGTGAATATCTTCATATACCACCTTTGACTTCAATGTCTTCATACATTTTTAGGGGTCATCTCTGGTAGGAAAACCGAATCAATGAGGGACTTCTACCTGTGTTATCCTGCAATTCTCATAAACACATTAGTCCCTCAACTAGGTTTGTCGTCAATACTCCAAAATCAACTAGGGGTGGCACTAGATGCACCTACAATCTCCCCCTTTTTGGTGATTGATGACAAACTAGTTGAAGTTTTCAACGGGGAATATAATCTGTGAAATTGTAAAGGATAAGGAATTGTCTTCATAAGTTGCAAGGGCTCCCCCTGAAGATGTGCATATAAGTAATTTGCTTCTGGAATGCAAATGCACATGGCAGGTTGTACTTGTGGAGATCCACTTCAACTTATGATGACAATCCACTATGCATGTGAAAGTATATGAAGATAATGACAATGCATAATGGAAAATGGACGTTTGCAGAATGATCTAAGTGCAGAATTTATCATCGCACATGCGGAATTTATCATCGCAAAACAAAGTGGCAAATAAGTAGCAGACGACCATCGAGTTTAAGTGTTACAACTCAAAGAACCAAATGTAGCAAAACGAGAGTTGTAAACACGAAGCAAAATATAAAGCACCCGCCCATATGGACCCGCTTGAAGACTATCAACCTCATATGCTTCTCCTCCTTTTGTCAGTAAGGACCAAAAAGGTTTGAAGACATAGAGCATCTACTCGTTCCCATGCAGAGTAGGTGAAGTAGCAGGGTCGTTGGTGGTGTTTGGCAGTGCTGAAGAGTTTGGAGCAGAGTTGACGCGTGCTGAAGGAGGTGGTGGTGAAGTAGCATCATCTTCATCCTCGATAACTCTGGCAATCACTGTTGCAGCAGATGAAGAGAACTCAGAGTCTTCAAGGGATGGATTTCCTAGCAGCACAACTCTTCGAGGTGGTGTGGAGTCAAACTTGAAATGCTCAGTGAAGCCATCCTCTTGAAGATCAGCTTCAGAACACATCATCGTGAGCCCTTTCCATGTGCGGCGACAGGTTTCATGGGCAACGAAAACATTCTTGGTGGAAAGATTGCGAATGCGATTAACATCCACCAAGAGGCTTTTCATTTGACGCTTCAGCCAGTCATGATGCCTATCCTGTTTCTGATCAAGAGCCACAAGAAGCTCTCGGTCGGTGAGAACACGAGTGCGCTTCTTGGGTCTTGGAGCAGTTGTACTATCAGTGGCTTCAGTGGAAGCAGGGTGTGGTGCACGTGTAGTGCCAGCCAGAGGATACACCCGAGTGACTGCTTCAACTCCTGCAATGTTCTGCGAGAAACTCTGATGCTCTGCATTCTGAAGACTTAGAGGTTCCTTTGCAGGCTTAGGATAGATGGCTTCAGTAGAGATATCCACATCAGGCAGAAAAATCCTATGATTGCGAGCAGATGGCTGATATGAGATATCGGAGTGAAGTTTAATTAGCCGCATTACCCATGGGGCGTAGAATTTCAAGCCAAACAGATCAGAGCCTGATGCAGCAAGTTGGCGGATGAATAAGTCATGTGCATTGAAGCATTTTCCATGAAGAATATAGAAGACCAAAGTCTTCATTGCACCCTCAAGCTTGGCATTTGGAGAGTGCCCTTTGATGGGCCAGAGAGTTCGCCTGATGATGTGATAGATGGTTCTTGGCAGATACTCAAGGTCTTCAACGAAGAACTCTGTTGGATAAGCAGCATCTTGGGGCAATGGCTTCATCATGCTCTCAATAGCTTCACTATGCAGCTGACAGCCATACTCGTAGAGATCGCCAGGAGTGGGAAAACCAGTGAGCTCAATGATGTCAAATGCATTGGCTTCATGATGAACGTTTCCGGTCATCCACTCCAGGACCCAAGTCTTCGGATCTCTGCTGTACCCACGGATGTGAAGTGTGGCATAGAATTGGAGCAGCAGCTCTTCATTCCAATGCTCTTGGTCAGTAATGAACGGCAACAGTCCAACTTCCTTGAAGCAATCCAAAGCTTCTTCCAGACAGGGCAGACCAGCTATGGCTTCAATGTCAAGGCGCTTGTGTGGGAAGATGCGACCTTGGTTGTAGAGAATGCATGAGTAATAGCTTCGCTGACGATAGCTCCAGAACCGATCAGATGATATCCTTTCCCTTGAGTAGGGGTTCCTGGAGCTATCGAAGAATGTGTTGTCTGCCCTGAAGCCATTGATGTTGAAGGAGCCAGGAGCTGATGCAGGACCTCGGAACCTTGGCAATCTTGGGATTGGCTTCTGTACCTGAGGCTTGTGCTCAACATGATAGTCGAACTGGGGACCGGCAGCAGACTCAGGAACAGAAGTTGCAGGATCAGTGGCTTCACTGTCTTCTGAAGCTTTTGTTAGGGAGGGCTCCACATTAGCTTCATTGGTGGTTGTGGCAGCCTCAAGATTTTCATCCTACGCTTGACGAGCTGGAGGGTCGGTCACAAGCACGTTCTCCTTGAGAACTGCTTCTTGGTGGGACAGGGGGACTTGTGGGATTTCTTCTTCTGCGGCTGATGCAGCCGGAATGTCTTCAGCAGAGACTTGAGGCCTTGGACCTTTGCGAAGCATGCGCAACGCGGGTGACGCCTGTGGAGTTGGAGTGGGCTGGGCCTCATAGTCTTCTTCCTCTTGTGGGCGATCCGCGCATGAAGCATCCTGTGCAATTGGCGTTAGTGGACGACCAATGCTGATGAGTTCGCTGTTCTGAGGAAGGACTGCACCATCTTCTACATTGTCATGTTGACCAATGTCTTCAGCAGCGATGGGATCAGCTGCTGGAAAGTCTTCAGCTTCATGAGCCTATGTGGAAGCAGGCTCATGGATAGTCAGTTGGCGTTCAGCTTCAGGATAGACCATAGAAATGGGTTCAACTATTAAGGGCTCTGTGGGAGCAGCCCGATCTTTCTTGGTCTTCCTCTTCTTCTTGGAGGGGGCAGTAGGAGAGGCTTCAGAGTGTTTCCTCTTCCTGGCTTCAGCCTTAGCAGTCCTTGTCTTCTTGAGCTCTAAAGCGGTTGACTGGCTTTTTGGCTTCGAGCCAGTCAGTCTAGTTGGGAAGACAATTGGAACTGCTTCATGCCTTGGTGCATCAGGTTCAGCCGTAGCAGGCTTCTTCTTCTTCTTTGCGGCCATCCTGGGGTCGATGCCAGGACGCCCAAGTGCCTTGCGCTTCTCAGCCTCATTATAGGCTTGCACACATCTGTCGGCCAGAGTCTTCATGCGCTCATGCGAACCCTGAGCTTCTGCATGTTTCTTCAGAAAGGCTTCCTTGAGCTCGTGCATCATGATCTTGAAGTTCTTCACTTCTTGCACACTGAGCTTGGCCATATGCTTCTTGAACTAAGCCTTTTCATAGTCAATCTTTTGCTTCAGTTCAACAATGCGCTGGGCAATAGCTAGCTCTGAAGCAATTGCGCCTTGGAAGGCGACACTGAGGCCAATGGTTAGCTGCAGATCTTCAAAGCTGATGTTTGGCGTGTCAAACCACTCATCAATGAAGTTGTGGATGATAGTCACATCAAAGAGAGGCAGATCATTGAAGATTTATGCTTCTTCTTTGCTCTTGATGAGTTGCTCAAGAGCGTCATCTACTAGATCTTCATCACTTGACAGATCAATGTTGTCATTGCGCAGAATGGCAGCAGCAGTTAGCTCTTGTCCGGTGTGAGGCAGAGTCTTTGTGACCTTCTGGGACTTGGAGATGCGAGATAAGTCTTCGGACTGCACACTGTCTTCAGGAGGTGCAGTTGCCAGTGGCTTCGCCCGTGAGATTTTTGGTGAGGGGGCAGGTTTTGAAGCTTTAGGCTTCTTCAGTTTCTTTGTCTTCGGCGCTGCAGGCCCTTTCACTGCAGTCCCTTGAACTAAGATGCGGGTGATGAGGCCTTCAAGGTTGTCGAAAGGACTGATGACATTGGGTTCTGCATGTCGTGTGCCATCTGCCCTTGGTGCTGAGGGACCGGGGTTGAAGTCTAACCCCAAAGTCTTCTTGTTCTGCTTCGCTGAGTTCTGGGCAAACTGGAAGTTGCGCTTGAACAGATTGTCGTCATGACACCATAGTAGTGACGATGGATGTGCATCATTAGGCTGTGGCCCACGGACCATGCAGGGATAGAAGCCTTGAGCAATGGCTTCATCTCTGGACCTGGGTAGAAGATTCTTGTATTGGATGTCTCCCCATGGTCTCTTGATGGCATTTTTCTCAGCATATTCTTGGGTTACAAATCGGTATTTGAACCATTGTTCTGCCCAATATCTTCGAATCCATTGGATTCGGGTCTTGCGCTAATTGTAATCCTCTTCAGGATCTGTCTTGTACATTTCTGAGAGTTCATCTGGTAGATCTCTGGATGTTCCGCCACGACGCTGTCTGCCACCTTTCCCTGCTGCTTTCTCTGAAGCCATAAACTTTAACTTGAAAGGCTTCAACACGTTCAAAGGCTTCAAAGGTTTTCTCTTGCTGGACCAACAAGAACTGGCTTCAGGAGAATTAATGTGATGCTGTAAGAATTCTGCAAATGAATGCAGACTATGAGAACCAAAGGATTCTCCCACAGACATGTACCTGTGACAGCATTAAGGTGCGAGGGAAGGGGAAGAGGTCATATGCATTCTCAGAAGATTTTGAAGATAAATCAGTTTAGAAGACATTGACCTCATCGTGCGAAGACATTCACTCATAGATAAGGAGTTGGTTCCAGATTTGTACGAATCCACAAATCGGTACAAGTGAGGAATCTAACTACTTTGTGAAGCATAAGTGAATATACTAGGCATGTTATGAGATGCAGTATGAGAGAGATCTAACTTGTGTGAATAGAAACTGCTTGTGGTAGAAAGTGACAAATCCATAGGATCAACGGTGCCGTAAAAAGGAAGTTTAATTTACCACACTAAGAACTGCTAGACGAAGTGGGAGATGAGGCCGAGCAGTTCGATCTTCCGTGCCCTAACTTGGCGATGGAAGACACGTATGGCGATGGCGGAGAGGACGATGTCCGCGGTCGGCGTGAAGACGGCGTCGGAGAGGTTGCGGCAGTGAAGCGCTTCGTCGCCAGCGTCGTCGAGGGCTAGCGGTGGCGCTAGGGTTCGTGCGAGAGTGGAAGAAGAGATAATGACCGCTGTGAAGTGTGTATTTATAGGTACATGGGCAGCACTGCGCTATTACACAGGTGCCCCTGGCGATTCGCATCGGAGGAACACGTGGCCATTATGCAGAACTTTGGGGTTTGTTCCACGTCCCACGCACGCCTTGATTGTCGGGTGGTCGTTCCTACTTCTCCGGATTTCATGTGGAGGAATGAGCATTGAAAACGGACTTAATGGTTGTCTCTGTATCTTCTGCTGACAAGGACGCAGAGAAGACATTCGACAGTTTCAATAGAATGCATATGACTTGGAGAGATATAATTTGAGATAGAAAGCATAGAGAGGTTAGGGTCCGATCACATTCACTTAGTTCAAAAGATTCAAACAAGAAGACATAGCTATAAGTGAATGCTGTAGAGGACAGAGCACTAGTATATATATATATATATATCTATATAATCAACATAGTGAAGATAATCATGAAGATATGTTGAGATTGAAGCCAAACCAAATGTGAAGACATTGCAAGGTAACGCCATGAGTGAAACACTTCAAAATAGAACATTTGGTGGTGGCGTTACCCACCGTATAGGAAATATTAGACCCAGACACGGCGCACAATTATCGTGGCGCTCCGAAGTCAAATTCCATATTAATGTATTCACACTTAGAATGTATGTCTTCATTGATTGAAGATATACTTTACTTCGTGTGTTGCACATCTAAGTCATCAATATGCATAAGGGTTAGGATGTGTGCCTGATCACAGGACATTTGAGGATTCCAGGATATTTAGCTCACACCGTAACTTGCAAAATCTCTTCTCATCCAAGGGCTTGGTGAAGATATCTGCCAATTGCTCTTCAGTGTTGACGTGTATGATATCAATATCTTCCTTCACAACATGATCTCTGAGAAAGTGATGACGAATTTCAATGTGCTTTGTCTTCGAGTGCTGAACTGGGTTGTTGGCGATCTTGATGGCGCTTTCGTTGTTGCAGTAAAGTGGCACTTGCTTCAGATGAATGCCATAGTCCTTGAGTGTTTGCTTCATCCATAGAAGCTGAGCGCAGCAATATCCAGCAACAATGTATTCAGATTCAGCCATGGAGAGAGATACACAGTTCTGCTTCTTTGAAGACCAACATACAAGTGATCATCCCAGAAAGTGACATGTGCCTGATGTAGACTTGCGATCAACTTTGTCACCAGCATAATCAGCATCCGAGAATCCAACCAAATCAAACTCTGAGCCCTTTGGATACCATAATCCTAGAGTTGGGGTGTGAGCCAAATATCGAAGAATTCGCTTCACAGCTAAGTGATGCGACTCCTTTGGTGCCGCTTGAAATCGATCACACATGCAAACACTAAGCATAATATCTGGCCTAGATGCACATAGATAAAGTAAAGAACCAATCATGGAGCGGTATACCTTTTGATCGAACTCTTTACCATTGCCGTAGGGACCCAGATGATGTTTGGCCGGCATAGGTGTTGTGAAGCCTTTGCAGTCTTGCATACCAAACTTCTTCAGGCAATCTTTGAGATACTTTTCTTGGGATATGAAGATGCCGTTGCGTTGTTGTCGTATTTGAAGACCGAGGAAGAACTTCAGCTCCCCCATCATGGACATCTGATATTGCTCTTGCATCATATATCCAAACTCTTCACTGTACTTCTGATTGGTGCAGCCAAAGATAATGTCATCCACATATATTTGGCACACAAACAGTTCACCATCATATGTCTTTGTGAAGAGAGTGGGGTCTAGGGAACCAGATATGAAGCCTTTGCTCTTCAGGAAGTATTTGAGTGTGTCATACCAGGCCCGGGGGGCTTGTTTGAGGCCATACAGTGCCTTGTTGAGCTTGTATACCATGTCAGGATGTTTTGGATCTTCAAAGCCAGGCGGTTGTGCAACATACACTTCTTCTTCAATCTTGCCATTGAGAAAAGCACTCTTCACATCCATTTGATATAGAAGTATGTTATGATGATTTGCATAGGCCAGCAGTATGCGTATGGCTTGAAGTCTAGCCACAGGAGCAAATGTTTCATCGAAGTCAATGCCTTCCACTTGAGTATATCCTTGAGCAACCAGACGAGCTTTGTTTCTGACAACTTGACCATGCTCATCTTGCTTGTTGCGGTATATCCATTTGGTGCCTATTATATTGTGCTTCCGTGGATCAGGACGCTTAACTAGTTCCCATACATTATTCAGCTCAAACTGTTGAAGCTCTTCTTGCATAGCTTGAATCCATTCAGGTTCCATGAAGGCTTCTTCAACTTTCTTGGGTTCTGTTATTGAGACGAATGCGAAGTGCCCACAGAAATTTGCTAGCTGAGTTGCCCTTGAACGAGTGAGTGGACCGGGTGCATTGATGCTATCAATTATTCTTTCAATCTACACTTCATTGGCAACGCGAGGATGTACAGGGCGAAGACTTTGCTCTTGCTGATCATTGTCGTTGTTAGAAGGAATGTCTTCAGGCTGAGCATTGTCTTCATGTTGATCAGGTGCTGAGATGATAAGTTCTTCTTCAGGATGAGCTTCAGAAGGTATAATTTCTCCAGTTCCCATTAGCTTGATTGATTCACTGGATGGAACTTCATCTAGCACATTTGGCAGTTGCTCTGTTTGTGAACCATTGGTCTCATCGAACCGCACATCCACTGTTTCGACCACTTTGTAATGAAAGAGATTGAAGACTCTATAGGAGTGCGAATCCTTTCCATATCCAAGCATAAAACCCTCATGTGCTTTTGGTGCAAACTTTGAGGTGTGATGTGGGTCCTTGATCCAGCACCTTGAGCCAAATACTCTGAAGTAACTGACATTTGGCTTCTTGCCAGTAAGGAGCTCATAAGATGTCTTGTTCAGAAGCTTGTGAAGATAAACACGATTGATTGTATGGCATGCAGTATCAATGGCTTCAGGCCAGAATTTTCTTGGGGTCTTGTATTCATCTAGCATCGTTCTGGCCATCTCAATGAGTGTTCTGTTCTTGCGTTCGACGACGCCATTCTGCTGTGGCGTGTACGGGGCTGATAATTCATGTGTGATGCCCAAGGTATCAAGATATGTATCAAGGCCAGTGTTCTTGAATTCAGTGCCATTGTCACTTCTGATGTGCTTTATCTTGGCGCCAAAATTGTTCATAGCTCGATTGGCGAAGCGTCTGAAGACATCCTGCACTTCAGTCTTGTAAAGGGTTATGTGCACCCAAGTATATCTAGAATAATCATCAACAATAACGAAGCCATAGAGGAAAGCAGTAGTAGTAAGAGTTGAGTAATGAGTGGGACCGAAAAGATCCATGTGAAGCAGTTCAAAGGGTCGAGTAGTGGTCATGATTGTCTTCGAGGGATGTTTGGCCCTCGTCATCTTCCCTGCTTCACAGGCACCACATAAGTGATCTTTCTTGAACTTGACGCCCTCGATTCCTATGACATGCTTCTTCTTTGCAAGGGTGTGGAGGTTCCTCATGCCAGCATGCCCAAGCCTCCGATGCCAGAGCCAGCATTCTGAAGCCTTTGCTAAAAGACATACTGCAAGCTGTGGTCCAGCTGAGAAATCTACCACGTACAAATCATCTTTTCGATACCCTTCAAATACTAGAGACTTGTCAGATTCCATTAGTACAAGGCAACGATATTTTCCAAATATTACGATCATGTTCAAATCGCAAAGCATTGAGACAGACATTAAGTTGAAGCCAAGGGATTCAACAAGCATGACTTTATCCATGTGTTGATCCCTTGAGATTGCAACTCTACCTAGACCCAATACCTTACTTTTACCAGTGTCAGCAAATGTGATGTGGCTCTTGTCGGATGGACGTAAGGTTGAGTCCATAAGAAGACTTCGTTTGCCAGTCATGTGATTTGTACACCCACTATCAATAATCCATTTTGAAGACGCTGGTGTCGTAACCTACAGTGCAGTTAGGGGGATAGGCTTCACCAAGAGCATTGTGAAGCAAAAACATTTGACGAACCAGTGGGTTATGAAAGCTTAGGTCCAGATTAGGACTAATAGGGAGAGTAGCAAGCGATTCAGGAACGAATTACATAGTAAGACCATTCGGGCATTTGATCTTGCGCCCTACAAGATTTTTAAGGTCCCCAGCAATGGCGTCAGAAGATTTTGGTTTTCTGCTGGAGACCTTTCCCTGCAAAAGAGAGTTAAGCTTTCTTAGCCACCCACATCTTCAAGGGTGGCTTAGAAGCAATAAGTCTAAGTGCAGCATCTGAGAATTTTGGCTTTGAAGCCCTAGCAAACAGTCTTGCAGGCGGACAATAGTACTCATAAGAATAAGCAGAATAGTTCTTGGTCTTATGAACATGGCGGTTTGATGAACCGCTTTCATATTCATATGCCTGAGTATGGTTTCCCTGCAAAACATTTGCGTTAGTGCGACTCAGGTGAGTCCTCTGTCTGTATGAAGCCTTTGGACCGTATGAAGCCTTTGGTCTAAGGTTTGTCTTCTTCACGTGAGGTGTCATGATGACATTCACAGGAAGATTCTCCAGACACCTTTTCGGAACCCAGATCTTCTTCATAGGCGGTCCATTCCTGCAGTTAGTACCAATGTACCTGGCAAACACTTCACCATTTTGATTCTTAAATAGTATATAGTTTGCATCAAAGGATTCATCAATGATAATGGGGTTAGCACAAGTGAAGCCAGATAGATTAGATGGGTCTGCTGAAGGTTCCTTTGCAGCAACCCACGTGGTTTTGGGGTACTGCTCAGGTTTCCAGTAAGAGCCATCAGCATTCATTTTCCTTACGACCCCAACACCCTCTTTCCTCGGGTTTCGGTTCAATATCTACTTTTTGAGGACATCACATAGTGTATGATGCCCTTTAAGACTTTTGTACATCCCTGTTTCAAGCAATGTCTTCAACCTAGCATTCTCATCAGTAATAGCAGTGGTATCCTCAACAGAGGGGTTAGTTACCACATCAACAGTTGAAGCTATTGCAACAGTAGTAGCAGTAGAACATTCAGCAACAGAAATAGCATTATCACGCTCAATGCATTTAAGACATGGTGGTTCAAATCCTTCCTAAGCGGGACTGATCTGTTTGGCGCGAAGTGACTCGTTTTCCTTTTGAAGATCTTCATGAACCGCTCTCAATTTCTCAAGATCTTGCTTCCTTTGAAGATAATCATAGGAAAGCTTTTCATGAGTTGTTGAGAGAGTTTCATGACGACTTTCAAGTTCCTGATACTTAACGTGAAGATTTTTTATGTCTTCAATTAAGGATTCAGATCGAGTTATTTCAGCACCTAACAGATCATCGCTTCTGTCTAACAGTTTTTGAATATGTTCCATAGCTTTCTGTTGTTCAGTTGCAATTTTAGCAAGTGTTCTGTAGCTGGGTTTTGAATCACAATCAGAGTCATCGTCACTAGATGTTTGATAGTGAGTAGTGCGTGTGTTTACCTTGGCACCGCGTGCCATGAAGCAGTAGGTAGAAGCGGGGTAGTCCTTGTCATTTGCATCGGTGTCGGTGACGAGGTCATTGTCTTCAGTATTGAAGATGGACTTGGCAACGTATGTTGTAGCCAGACTTGCGACGCCTGAGTCGGACTCCTCCTCAGACTCCACCTCCGCCTCCTCAGAAGCGGACTCCTCCTCTGAATCCATTTCCTTGCCAGCAAATGCACGTGCCTTGCCAGATGAGCTCTTCTTGTGTGATGAAGACTTTGAGAAAGACTTGGAAGAAGACTTTGAGTATTTCTTCTTCTTCTTGTCGTCAGAGTCATATTCCTTGCTCTTCTTCTTCTTTTTGTTCTCATTGTCCCACTGTGGACACTTAGAGATGAAGTGGCCAAGTTTCTTGCACTTGTGACATGTTTTCTTCTTGTAGTCATGAGCAGAAGCTTCATCATTCCTTGAGCTTGATCGGGAAGACTTTCTGAAGCCTTTCTTCTTGGTGAATTTTTGGAACTTCTTCACGAGCATAGCAAGTTCCCTTCCAATGTCTTCGGGATCATCAGAACTGCCGTCAGATTCTTCTTCAGATGAGGAGACAGCTTTTGCCTTCAAGGCACGAGTTCGCCCATAGTTTGGACCGTAGATATCTCTTTTCTCAGAAAGCTGAAACTCATGTGTGTTGAGCCTCTCAAGTATGTCAGATGGATTGAGTGTCTTGAAATCAGGACGTTCTTGAATCATCAGGGCTAGGATGTCAAACGAACTATCAAGTGATCTCAGTAGCGTCTTGACGACTTCATGTTTGGTGATCTCAGTAGCGCCGAGGGCTTGAAGCTCATTTGTGATGTCAGTGAGTCGGTCAAATGTGTGTTGGACATTCTCATTGTCATTTCTCTTGAAGCGGTTGCAGAGGTTGCGAAGGACACTGATTCTCTGATTTCTCTGGGTTGAGATGCCTTCATTGACCTTGGAGAGCCAGTCCCAGACCAGCTTAGATGTCTTCAAAGCACTCACACGGCCATATTGTCCTTTGGTCAGATGACCACAGATGATATTTTTGGTAGTAGAGTCCAGTTGAACGAATTTCTTGACATCAGCAGCAGTGACACCTTCTCCAGCCTTGGGAACGCCGTTCTCGACGACATACCATAGGTCGACGTCAATGGCTTCAAGATACATGCGCATCTTATTCTTCCAGTAGGGATATTCAGTTCCATCGAAGACGGGGCACGCAGCGGAGACTTTAATTATCCCTGCAGTCGACATAGCTAAAACTCCAGGTGGTTAAACCGAATCACACAGAACAAGGGAGCACCTTGCTCTGATACCAATTGAAAGTGTGTTATATCGACTAGAGGGGGGTGAATAGACAATTTTTATGAAAGTCTTCAAAACATGGGAGTTATGAAGACAAACGATAGAAATAAACCTAATACCCTGCAGCGGAAGGTAGACTACACTAGGCAAGCCATAGTTAAGTATTCAATAGAGTGAAAGCACAATGACTTAATAGCAGCAATGTAGTAAGGATCAGATAGGAAGATATTATGAAGCCATACAGAACATGCAGTCACTCAGTGAAGACAAAAGATAGTGCGAACATACAATGACTTCACAAGGAGCAACAATAAGTAAAGGGAAGGAAGGATGAAACCAGTGAATCGTTGAAGACAATGATTTGTTGGACCAGTTGCAGTTGCTATGACAACTGTACGTCTGGTTGGAGCGGCTAGGTATTTAAACCTTAGGACACACAGTCCCGGACACCCAGTCCTGAACACGCAGCTCAGGACACCCAGTCCTCACCGTATTCTCCTTGAGCTAAGGTCACACAGACCTCGCCCAATCACTCTGGTAAGTCTTCAAGGTAGACTCCCAAACCTTCACAGACTTCATTCACCGGCAATCTACAATGTCTCTTGGATGCTCAGAACGCGACGCCTAACCGGCTGGAGGATGCACAGTCCTCAAGTGTAATAAGTCTTCAGATCACACAGACAAGAAGACTTAAGTGATGCCCAATTCTCTTTGGCTCTGGGTGATTAGGGCTTTATCCTCGCAAGGAATTCTCTCTCAAAGGCTTCGAGGTGGGTTGCTCTCAAACGACAAAAGCCGTACTCTCAATCTGAGCAGCCAACCGTTTATGGTTGTAGGGGGTGGGCTATTTATAGCCACTTGGCAACCCGACCTGATTTGTCCGAAATGACCCTGGGTCACTAAGGAACTGACACGTGTTCCAACAGTCAGATTTCGAACTCACACGGCAACTTTACTTTGGCTACAAGCAAAGCTGACTTGTCCGACTCTGGACAAGATTCGCTCTAATAGTCTTCACTCGAAGACATAGGTTTTTGGTTTAGGCATCACTTCAGTCATTTTGACTGGTTCTCTTGGACCCCACTTAACAGTATGGTGGTTCCTATGACTTAACACAAAAGAAAAAGAACTGCGAAAGATCTAAGTCTTCGAGCTCCATAGGCTTCATATGGTGTCTTCTCTTGTCATAGTCTTCAATGTGAATATCTTCATATACCACCTTTGACTTCAATGTCTTCATACATTTTTAGGGGTCATCTCTGGTAGGAAAACCGAATCAATGAGGGACTTCTACCTGTGTTATCCTGCAATTCTCACAAACACATTAGTCCCTCAACTAAGTTTGTCGTCAATACTCCAAAACCAACTAGGGGTGGCACTAGATGCACCTACAGTTTGGCTTGCCGGGGATCACAACGTAGGCTTGTCTTCTCATCTCCTCTTTGGGACCAAGTCCATGGTAGGAGCCTGCAGTTTATGCAGATGAAAATGATGCCCGATGCGGTCTTATCTACATGAACATGTGATGCTCATGATATGCTTATGCATGCGTGCAACTTGTCGCCCCCCAGCGCTTCACTTAATTCTCTATTGCTCAGGCTCTGTGTCTGGCTTTTCACAAGGGGTTACATGCAACTGAGGCAAAGCCTGTACAAAAGGGTGGCTGCCGGGCAAGGCCCAACAACCGCACCTTATGGGTAGAACTTGCGGAGATGCTCAATATTCCATGAGTTTTGCAATTGAATGCCATCTCCGGTCTCCAGACGGACTACGCCAGGTCTGGTGACTCGTACTACTCGGTAAGGGCCTTCCCACTTCAGCGTCAACTTGTTTGCACCCTTGGCAGACTAAACGTGCCTAAGGACAAGGTCGCCTTCCTCAAAACACCGGGCATGAACCCTGTGGTTGTGATAGCAACGCTGGGCTTGCTGATAGCGTGCAGCACACGTAGCAGCCCGGAGACGGTTCTCCTCAAGAAGCGCAGCATCATCACGCCAGTGTTGTTCCTGCGCTACTTCATCGTAGGCAAGCACTCCAGGTGACCCGTAAATGAGTTCCATCGGGATAACTGCTTATGCCCCCTGGACTAGGGAGAAGGGAGTCTGCCCGGTAGCTCGATTTGGTGTCATTCTGAGGGACCAAAGAACCATCGGCAGCTCGTCGATCCATCGCCTGCCGCACTTCTGCAGCTTATCAAATGTTCTTGTCTTGAGTCATCGCAACACTTCAGCATTCGCTCTCTCAGCTTGCCCATTGCTCCTAGGATGTGCAACAAAGGCAAATGAGATCTTGCTTCCGAGGGCATGAACATATTGCATGAAGGCGTGGCTCGTGAATTGGGTGTCGTTGTCAGTGATGATCCGTGCAGGGACTCCGAAGCAGCACACGAATCCTTTCAAGAACTTGATAGTTGAATGAGCAGCCACCTTTCTCACGTATTCTACATCTAACCACTTTGTAAACTTGTCAATTGCAACGAACAAGAATTCAAAGCCCCAGGTAGCATGGGGGAAAGGGCCGAGGATATCGAGCCCCTAGACCGAAAACGACCATGACAAAGGGATTGTTTGAAGAGCTTGGGCAGGCAGATGGATGTTCTTGGAATGGAACTGACAGGCTTCACATTTGTTGACTAGCTCAACCACATCTTGGAGGGACGTGGGCCAATAGAATCCTTGTCAGAATGCTTTCCCAACCAAATCCCTTGATACAATTTGGGAGCCGCACATGCCTTTGTGTATTTGTTCCAGTAGTTCCTTTCCTTCTTCCCAGCAAATGCACTTCAATTTCACACCGCTGGGCCTTCTTCTGTATAGTGTGTCATTGATGAACTGATACATATTGGCCCTCTGGGCTACTCTTCCAGCTTCTTCTTGCTCTTCGGGAAGTTCTCCGGTTTGGAGGAATTGAACAATGTGCCCCACCCAAGTTGGAGCATGGGGGTCAGCAACGAGAACTAGCGGCATCCCCTCCTTCGTGGGAGCACACCCCTCGACCATGGGGACTGGTGGTCAGGTGGGAGTGGGTAGCTCAGCAACTGAAGGGAAGTTGTTCCTGTCAAGCCCTCTGTCGGGAGCCTCGAGAGGCTCTACCTTCAGAGGCTTGCCTGAGTCTTGTTTCCTCCTCTTCTGGGCCATTGTTGCCGGGGATACAGAGGGGTGAGTAAGATGGAGAACGAAAATTCCTGGTTCCACAAGGAGCTTTTGCGCAACGCACTTTGACCGATGATCAGCAATGTTGTTTGCCGCATGGGGTACATGCTTTGTTTGCAATCTGTCAAAGCGCTCCTCCAACTTTCTCACTTCCTCAATGTATGCCTCCATCAATGGACTTTGGTAATCCTTGTTGACTTGTCTCACCACGAGTTGTGAATCTCCACGGATGATCAGCTTCTTCATTCCCAGCCCCATTGCAATCCTGAGCCCGGCAAAGAGCCCTTCGTACTCGGTAGTGCTATTGGTCACTTTCTCCCGGGGAAAATGCATCTGGAGGATGTACTTTAGGTGCTCCCCATTGGGAGCAATGAGAAGCACACCAGCTCCTGCACCTTGCAGGGAGAAAGCACCATTGAAATACATGATCCATTCTTGGGGCGCTTCCTTGCCGGGAATAACTGTCTCCAATACTTCTTCATCAGGGGTTGGCGTTCATTCTGCAGTAAACTCTGCCAATGCTCTGCTCTGGATTGTTGATGTGCTTTCAAACTTTAAACCAAAGATGGATAACTCCAATGCCCACTCCACTATCCTGCCGGTAACCTCAGGGTTTCGAAGTATCCGTTGCAAAGGGAAGCGGGTGACAACCGGGATCTCGTGGGCTTGGCAGTAGTGGCGCAGTTTCCTTGAGGCTATTACTAGGCCAAAAATCAACTTTTGCACGCCAGAATACCTGGATCTAGCCCCCTGCAATAGGGAGCTGACGAAGTATATTGGGCGCTACACCACCTTCTTCCTTGCAGCGGCCCTGGGGTTGCCTCCGCTGCCGTGCTCTCCTTTATCTTGATCTACGTCTCGTCTTGCAGGGCTATGCTCACTCTCTTCCCCGGAAGGGACACTGGCTGAGGTTGCTGCCTCTTCCACTTCCCGCTGCGCCACTAGTGCTGCATTGACCACTTGATTAGTTGCCGCCAGATATAGCAGGAATGGCTCTTATGGTTTGGGAGCAACCAAAGTGGGCACAGAGGACAAGTAGGTCTACAAATCTTGCAGTGATGTGTCTGTGTCTGGAGTCCACTTCACGGGTCCTACCTTCTTCAAGATTTTGAAGAACGGCAAGGCGCGCTCGGCGGACTTGGAGATGAATCTGCTAAGCGCGGCAACACACCCAGTCAAATGCCTCACATCCTTAACTGTCTTAGGTGCCTGAATTTGCTCGATAGCCTTGATCTTATCGGGGTTGGCCTCTATCCCGCGGTGGGTCACAAAGAAACCAAGTAGTTTGCCGGAGGGAACGCCAAACACACACTTCCCCGGGTTCAACTTCAAGTTGATCCTGCGCGGATTAGCAAACGTCTCTTCTAAGTCCTAGATGAGGTTTGATTGTCCTTGGTCTTAAACACATTAAAAGGCATTCGCACGAAGCAGTATGTGCCACACAGGGTGATGAACGAGGTATTCTCTTTGTCTTACTTGGACATGAAGATTTGATGGTACCTAGGGCCTGTTCGGTAGTTCCCTAGCTTCCAGATCCACGAAATCCACGATGGATTTGGACCGAACAGTCCAGCTCCTGGAAGCTGGCTTCTCAGATCTGATGCGGTTCTATGTATAAAAAGCTGGAGCAGCGTCTTGGGTGATCCCAGGAAAAACGAGATCTGGAATTAGCCGAATTTACGAACGAATGCCACCACCAAGTGACTCGAGGGGCACATACCGGTTCGTTATATTGTCTCCCCATTCTCCCATATGTTATATCCCCTGAACGGGCCACCTTACCTCACTAAAGGGCCAACTTCTCTCCTTCTTGGGATGACGGCCTGTATAAAAAAAAGAAGCCGGATTGATCTCACCGAACGATTTTCTTAGCGATGCTCCGGTCGGTAGAAGCTAGAAGCTGGCATGCGGAGCGGGAGTTGGAGATTTTGCGAAGCTGGGCAACTACCGAACATGCCCCTAGAGTATGCATCCAGAAAGGAGAGCAAATCACATTCGGATGTGGAATCCACAATCTGGTCGATGTGCGGGAAGGGAAATAGGTCCTTCGGGCATGCCTTGTTCAGATCCGTGAAATCTATGCAAAGTCTCCATTTCCCATTAGCCTTGCGCATGACCACTGGGTTTGCTAACCACGTTGGATGTAGTACTCCTCTGACCAAACCAGCAGCCTCAAGTTTCTTGATCTCCTCGGCAATGAATTGCTACCGCTCCAAGGCTTGCTTTCGGACCTTCTGCTTGACGGGTCGGGCATTTGGGCAGACAGCAAGGTGGTGCTTGATTACCTCCATGGGAACACTGGGGATATCAGATGGTTGCCAGGCAGACACATTGATATTCCCCCGTAGGAAGGCAACGAGTGCGATTTCCTATTTGTCATCGAGTGTGGCATCGATAGTAAAAATACCATCAGCGCCAGCCAGCCCTGACTGGACCTTTTTCACAGGGGGTGCAGCAGCCTTGGATCTCTTGTTGTTGGAACCCTCCGGTAAGTCATCAACGGGCGCAATGTTCTCCGAGGAGATACATTTATTGGATTCTTGCTGGTATCCTTGCTACCTCTCTTTTTCTCTTGGTTTCCTTGGGAACAGTGACCTCAGCGGACTCTGCCACGACTGCGTCCCGGTACATCTTGTCCATGCAAATGATTGCGTCCTTCTCGATCGCCTGATGGAATGGAAATGACGCCCACTGGCTCTGGCATCTTCAAGGTGTTGTAGGCATAGTGGGATTCCGCCATGAATTTGGCCAGAGCTAGGCGTCCAAGGATTCCGTTGTACGGCAGGGGGAGGTCGACCACATCAAACACAACCTTCTCAGTCCAGTAATTCAACTCTCCCCCGAACATCACTAGAAATGTGATCTTCCCCTTAGGACGAATCCTGTCGGGGTTGATCCCTTGGAACATGCCAGTAATCTCAAGCTCTTCCTCTGCTATCTGAAGTTTGCTGATGACCTTCAGAGAAATCAGATTCAACCCTGCCCCGTCGTCAACCAACATCTTCGTGACTTTGAGGTTGTGAATAGTTGGTGAGACCAACAACGGCAAACACCCTATAGCAATGGTGCGGTCGGGGTGGTCCTCTTCGTCGAACATGATGGGCGTGTGTGACCACTTGAGCGGCTTCCGAGAGGCTGATGTTGGCTCCATGGCATTGACTTCACGCGCCCACTGTTTAAGCTGGCAGTGAGAGGAGTGCAGAGATGCACCCCCGTCAATGCACAGGGTGTCAGTGGCCTTCTGGAATTCCTGCTCACTGGTTTCCTATTCATCCCTCCATCACTTTCATCATTGCAATCTTCCTTCTCACGGCCTGTGGCGGGTTTTCCTTAATTCCGAGGAGCCTTGCCGGGGCGACTTGCTTCGCTGCCTCGGCCCTTCCCGCCAGTGCCATTCTGACCTTTCTCTTTATAACGCTTCTCATACTCAGCCCCCTGCTTCTTGACGAGCTATTCAACATGATGGCACTCCTGGAGATCGTGACCCTTGGTCCGATGAATCTTGTAATACGGCCCATCACCATTCCCAGCCTTCTCGGCAGCCGCAGCCTCCCGGCAATCAGTGCACGCGACAACTTCCTTGCCGGGGGCTTCGGCTTTAGCCTTCTTGCCGGTACTAGGCGTGCCCGATCCCTCAACGATCATTACTGCCTTATCCTTGCGCCTCTTGTTGCGCTTCTTGTTCTTCTTCTTCTGACTGGTGGCCTCATCATCATCCTCTGAGTTGATGTCGACGCCATCTTCTTCCCCAGGGAGTTTCCTCCCCTCCTTCACCCGAACACACTTGTCTACCAAGGTGTAAAGCTCCTTTACAGTCTTGGGCAACCAAACGTTCGTCTTGGAACATCTCTAATGATTGCGCATGTTGGATTGGAATGCAGCTATCACAGCTGTAGGGTGGATGTCTGGGATATTTCTATGGACTCGGCTAAACCTCTGCATGTACTTCCACAGAGTCTCTCCTTCCTTCTGCGGGAGAAGCTGCAAATCGATGGGCCGTCCGTGAAGGCGCCAATGAACTCATGGCACAGGTCATCCTGGGTTGAGATGGAGTTCTCCGACAAGTGCATCAGCCAAGACCTCACGCTTGGCTTGAGTGCCAAAGGGAAGTAGTTGGCAAAAACCTTCTCATCTCTTCCCCCGGCAGCTTGAACAATGATGGTGTAGATGCTCAAGAACTCTGCCGGGTTTAGTATCCCATCATACTTCTCTGGTATCTCTGGCTTGAATGTGTGAGCGGACGTCCAACGGAATTGCAACTCTCGGGTGAAGGCAAGGCACCCAGCCTCGAAAGGCAGGTAGCCGCCTCAGCCGAGCGCGGGCTCGTCGACGTTGGGGCCATCGCGCACATCGGACTGGTGGTAGTTGTCATGGCGTCGCTCGATGGTGACGCACGCACCCTCCCTCTGCTTGTCCTCCGGGGCTCACCATTGGTCTTGACATGCTCGAGGATTGGATGAAGCCATCGAGACGGCATCAACCTCTTGGTCGTGTGGCCCTCGTGCTGGTTGCCGTGGTGGGGATTGCACCATGGGGGTGGCCCCTTCCGCACGGCCAGCAGCGTGGGCTGTCGTCGTCGCCTGGGGAGGCCGTGGCGGGCCAGCTCATTGTGAGCCTCCAGCCTCAGCAAAGCCAATCAGGCTCTAAATGGTGGCTCTCCAGTCATCCATCTGATTAGCTGTCGGCGGAAATCTCAGAAGCAGCTGGGCCCACACCATGGCCTCCGAAGCGGTGCTTGGCATAGGTGATGACGATGTAGATCGCAGTGTCGCTCGGCTCCTAACGGTGCCCGTAGTGGCTACACCGTGCTCCCGCCATCGGGAGCCAGTCGCTTGGATGGTGTGGTGACGAGGAGGTGGCGCGTGTGGACCAATGGCCCCGTTCGGAGCATTGGCTGGTCCAGTTTGCTCCGGAGGTGGTGCATGTCCTGTGATGGCGCTCACGGCGGGGGCGGTAGGAGGATTGTGATTCGCCTCAGAGCGAGCATCACCACCGTGGCTGTGCTCGTCGGCTGGGCATGGAGGTGCAGAAGGAATAATCTCTCTACCCGTACCTCGTGGAGCATGGTCGTCGGTATGCTGTTGGTGCTCTCCTTCTCCGGTGCCTCCCGCTCCTGCTCCAGCTACAGGGAAGGTGGTAACAACACCGTCTGCGTCGACCACGTCCCCCTGATACGTCTCCAACATATCTATAATTTTTTATTGTTCCATGCTATTATATTATCTGTTTTGGATGTTTAATGGGCTTTAATATGCACTTTTATATTATTTTTGGGACTAACCTATTAACCGAAGGCCCAGTGCAAATTGCTGATTTTTGCCTATTTCAGTGTTTTGCAGAAAAAGAATATCAAACGGAATCCAAACAGAAAGAAACCTTCGCGAGGATCTTTTTTGGAACAAACACAATCCAGGAGACTTGGAGTGGAGGTCAATGAAGCAACAAGGCGGCCACGAGGTAGGGCGGCGTGCCCCCACCCTCGTGGGCCCCACGGAGCTCCACCGACCTACTTCTTTCGCCTATATATACTCTTATACCCTGAAAACATCCAGGAGAGCCACGAAACCATTTTTCCACTGCTGCAACCTTCTGTACCCATGAGATCCCATCTGGGGACCTTTTCCGGCGATCTGCCGGAGGGGGATTCGATCACGGAGGGCTTCTACAGCAACACCATAACCTCGCCGATGATGTGTGAGTAGTTTATCACAGACCTTCGGGTCCATAGTTATTAGCTGGATGGCTTCTTCTCTCTCTTTGGTTCTCAATACAAAGTTCTCCTCGATGTTTTTGGAGATCTATTCGATGTAATACTTTGTACGGTGTGTTTGCCGAGATCGAATGAATTGTGGGTTTATGATCAAGATTATCTATGAACAATATTTGATTCTTCTCTGAATTCTTATATGCATGATTTGATATCTTTGCAAGTCTCTTTGAATTTTCAATTTGGTTTGTCCTACTAGATTGATCTTTCTTGCATTGGGAGAAGTGGTTAGCTTTGGGTTCAATCTTGTGGTGCTCGATCCCAGTGATAGAAAGGGAACCGACACGTATTGTATTGTTGCCATCGAGGATAAAAATATGGGGTTTATATCATATTGCTTGAGTTTATTCCTCTACATCATGTCATCTTGCCTAATGCGTTACTCTGTTCTTATGAACTTAATACTCTAGATGCATGTTGGATAGCGGTCGATGTGTGGAGTAATAGTAGTAGATGAAGAATCATTTCGGTCTACTTGATACGGATGTGATGCCGATGTTTATGATCATGCCTAGATATTCTCATAACTATGCGCTTTTCTATCAATTGCTCGGCAGTAATTTGTTCACCCACTGTAATATATGCTATCTTGAGAGAAGCCACTAGTGAAACCTATGGGCCCCGGGTCTACTTTACATCATATTAGTTTCCGATCTACAATTCTAGTTTACTATTTATTTTATTTTGCAATATTTACTTTTTAATCTATACAACAAAAATAACCAAAATATTTATCCTATTATCTTTATTAGATCTCACTTTTGCAAGTGGTCGTGAAGGGATTGACAACCCCTTTATCGCGTTGGTTGCAAGGTTCTTATTTGTTTGTGCAGGTACTAGGCGATTTGCGTGTAGTCTCCTACTGGATTGATACCTTGGTTCTCAAAAACTGAGGGAAATACTTACGCTACTTTGCTGCATCACCCTTTCGTCTTCAAGGGAAAACCAACGCATGGTCAAGAGGTAGCAAGAAGGATTTCTGGCGCCATTGCCGGGGAGATCTACACCAAGTCAAGACATACCAAGTACCCATCACAAACTCTTATCCCTCGCATTACATTATTTGCCATTTGCCTCTCATTTTCCTCTCCCCCACTTCACCTTTTCCGTTTTATTCGCCCTTTTCCGTTCATCTCTTTCCGCTTGCCTTTTGTGTGTTCGTTCTTAGTATGTTTTGTTGCCATCATGTCTGAAACTAGGGAGGTTATCATTGAAAAGGATAGTAGTAACGATGGGGGAAACGTTGATGCTTTTGATTATCCTCATGAAGAACCTACTATTTTACACACTAAAAAGTTTCAGATTGGTAGTGGTAATATTATTGGAAAAGGAGTTATTCAAGATTTCTTTACTTGCGTCGGTACTTTGCCCACCATGAGCGGGTCTATTCTTCATAAAACTAGTAGTCTTGTGGATGCTATATCTTTGCTCTTGGTTGAACTTGAAAGACAATTTATCCACATGCATCCTTGCATATAGAGGATTTTTCTAGAATTTTCCAATATTGAGCATTCTTCTGGTAAGCAAGCAGCTACCATCTTTTTAGCTCATGAGTTCAGATTTATAATAAAGGAGGCCAATGAAATTTTTGCACATTATAGGGTGGATGCCGGTCGTCCTCCCATAGAAGCAATCCTTTTTTATCAAGAAGACATAATGCGCTTACAATCTTTAGATCATGTTGCTTTTAATGAAAACCTTAGAAAAAAGGTTCCTACCGATGTTATAGTTGACAGGATTTCTGAACTTAATGATAATTATGCTATCCAGAACAATGGGTTAGGTTTTTTCCCTTAAACAAAGGCTCATGAGTTTTTTTCAAAAAGAATGCTTATAATGATTAATTGGTCGTGCAATATGAGGGGCCAAAGGAGGATCCAATACCTTCCAAGCTTGATCTTGGGGACTTTTGTCCCATTAAATTTAGCCCTTTTGATTACTTTTGCTTGCCACAAAGAAAACTTGCTGCTGAACATAGGGAGTATGAGATGAGTTTCGTGATTTGCCTTATCATTATCATGGCAATACCTAGATCTATTCTAGTTTTTATGCCTAGCTAGGGGCGTTAAATGATAGCGCTTGTTGGGAGGCAACCCAATTTTATTTTTGTTCCTTGATTTTTGTTCCTGTTTAGTAATAAATAATTCATATGTACTCTTTTATGATTGTGTTTTTTATTTTTTAATTAGTGTTTGTGCCAAGTAAAGCCTTTGGGATCTTCTTGGGTGATTGTTATTTGATCTTGCTGAAAAAAACAGAAAGTATGCGCTCACGAGAATAATTTTAACTTTTTACCAGAGAGCGATAAAATACCAATTCCAACTGAGCTAGATCAATATACAAATTATTTAGGACTTCATAATTTCTCAGGATTTTTGGAGTTACATAAGTATTCGAACCATACAGATTGCTACAGACTGTTCTGTTTTTGACAGATTCTGTTTTCCGTGTGTTGTTTGCTTATTTTGATGAATCTATGGCTAGTATCGGGGGGTATGAACCATAGGGAAGTTGGAATACAGTAGGTTTAACACCAATATAAATAAATAATGAGTTCATTACAGTACCTTAAAATGGTAGTTTGTTTTCTTATACTAACGGAGCTCATGAGATTTTCTGTTGAGTTTTGTGTTGTGAAGTTTTCATGTTTTTGGGTAAAGATTTGATGGATTTTGGAACAAGGAGTGGCAAGATCCTAAGCTTGGGGATGCCCAAGGCACCCCAAGGTAAAATTCAAGGACAACCAAAATCCTAAGCTTGGGGATGCCCCAGAAGGCATCCCCTCTTTCGTCTTCGTCTATCGGTAACTTTACTCGAGGCTATATTTTTATTCACCACATGATATGTGTTTTGCTTGGAGAGTCTTGTATGATTTGAGACTTTGATTTTTAGTTTACCACAATCATCCTTTCTGTAAACAAATTTTGGAGAGACACACATAAATCGGAATTTATTATAATACTCTATGTGCTTCACTTATATCTTTTGAGCTAGATAAATTTTGCTCTAGTGCTTCACTTATACCTTTTTAGAGCACGGTGATGGTTTTATTTTAAAGAAATTATTGATATCTCATGCTTCACTTATATTATTTTGAGAGTCTTTTAGAACAGCATGGTAATTTTCTTTGGCTATAAAATTAGTCCTAATATAATAGGCATCCAAGATGGGTATAATAAAAAACTTTCATATAAAGTGCATTGAATACTATGAGAAGTTTGATTCCTTATGATCGTTTTGAGATATGAAGATGGTGATATTAGAGTTATGCTCGTTGAGTAGTTGTGAATTTGAGAGATACTTGTGTTAAAGTTTGTGGTTCCCGTAGCATGGACGTATGGTGAACCGTTATCTGATGAAGTTGGAGCATGATTTTTTTTTATTGTCTTCCTTATGAGTGGCAGTCGGGGATGAGCGATGATCTTTTCCTACCAGTCTATCCCCCTAGGAGCATGCATATAATACTTCGTTTCGATAACTAATAGATTTTTGCAATAAGTATGTGAGCTCTTTATGACTAATGTTGAGTCCATGGATTATACGCACTCTCACCCTTCCACCATTGCTAGCCTCTCTAATACCGCGCAACCTTCGCCGGTACCATAAACCCACCATTTACCTTCCTCAAAACAGCCACCATACCTACCTATTATTGCATTTCCATAGCCATTCCGAGATATATTGCCATGCAACTTCCCACCATTTCTCTTATTATGACACGCTCCATCATTGTCATATTGCTTTGCATGATCATGTAGTTGACATCGTATTTGTGGCAAAGCCACCATTCATAATTTTTCATACATGTCACTCTTGATTCATTGCACATCCCGGTATACCACCGGAGACATTCATATAGAGTCATATTTTGTTCTAAGTATCGAGTTGTAATTCTTGAGTTGTAAGTAAATAAAAGTGTGATGATCATCATTATGAGAGCATTGTCCCGGTGAGGAAAGGATGATGGAGACTATGATTCCACCACAAGTCGGGATGAGACTCTAGACGAAAAAACGAAATAAAAAAGAGAAAGAGGACATAAAAAGAAAAAGAAAAAGAAAAAGAAAAAGGAAAGGCCCAAATAAAAAATGAGAGAAAAAGAGAGAACGGGCAATGCTACTATCCTTTTCCACACTTGTGCTTCAAAGTACCACCATGATCTTCATGATGGAGAGTCTCTTATGTTGTCACTTTCATATACTAGTGGGAATTTTTCATTATAGAACTTGGCTTGTATATTCCAATTATGGGCTTCCTCAAAATTCCCTAGGTCTTCGTGAGCAAGCAAGTTGGATGCACACCCACTTAGTTTCTTTTGTTGAGCTTTCATACATTTATAGCTCTAGTGCATCCGTTACATGGCAATCCCTACTCACTCACATTAAAATCTTTTGATGGGCATCTCCATAGCCCGTTGATACGCCTAGTTGATGTGAGACTATCTTCTCCATTTTGTCTTCTCCACAACCACCATTCTATTCCACCTATAGTGCTATATCCATGGCTCACGCTCATGTATTGCGTGGAGATTGAAAAAGTTTGAGAACATCAAAACTATGAAACAATTGCTTGGCTTGTCATCGAGGTTGTGCATGATTTAAATATTTTGTGTGATGAAGATAGAGCATAGCCAGACTATATGATTTTGTAGGGATAGCTTTCTTTGGCCATGTTATTTTTAGAAGACATAATTGCTTGGTTAGTATGCTTGAAGTATTATTGTTTTTATGTCAATATTAAACTTTTGTCTTGAATCTTTCAAATCTGAATATTCATGCCACAATAAAAAAATTACATTGAAAATTATGTTAGGTAGCATTCCACATCAAAATTTCTGTTTTTATCATTTACCTACTCAAGGACGAGCAGGAATTAAGCTTGGGGATGCTTGATACGTCTCCAACGTATCTATAATTTTTTATTTTTCCATGCTATTATATTATCTGTTTTGGATGTTTAATGGGCTTTAATATGCACTTTTATATTATTTTTGGGACTAACCTATTAACTGAAGGCCTAGTGCAAATTGCTATTTTTTGCCTATTTCAGTGTTTCGCAAAAAAGTAATATCAAACAGGATCCAAACAGAACGAAACCTTCGCGAGGATCTTTTTTGGAATAAACGCAATCCAGGAGACTTGGAGTGGAGGTCAAGGAAGCAACAAGGCGGCCACGGCACGCCCGGGGGGGTAGGCACGCCCCCCACCCTCGTGGGCCCCACGGAGCTCCACCGACCTACTTCTTTCGTCTATATATACTCTTATACCCTGAAAACATCCAGGAGAGCCACGAAACCACTTTTCCACCGCCGCAACCTTCTGTACCCGTGAGATCCCATCTGGGGACCTTTTCCGGCGATCTGCCGGAGGGGGATTCGATCACGAAGGGCTTCTACATCAACACCATAGCCTCTCCGATGATGTGTGAGTAGTTTACCACAGACCTTCGGGTCCATGGTTATTAGCTAGATGGCTTCTTCTCTCTCTTTGGTTCTCAATACAAAGTTCTCCTCGATGTTTTTGGAGATCTATTTGATGTAATACTTTTTGCGGTGTGTTTGCCGAGATCCAATGAATTGTGGGTTTATGATCAAGATTATCTATGAACAATATTTGATTCTTATAAATTCTTATATGCATGATTTGATATCTTTGCAAGTCTCTTCGAATTTTTAGTTTGGTTTGGCCTACTAGATTGATCTTTCTTGCAATGGGAGAAGTGCTTAGCTTTGGGTTCCATCTTGCGGTGCTCGATCCCTGTGACAGAAAGGGAACCAACACGTATTGTATTGTTGCCATCGAGGATAAAAAGATGGGGTTTATATCATATTGCTTGAGTTTATCCCTCTACATCATGTCATCTTTCCTAATGCTTTACTCTGTTCTTATGAACTTAATACTCTAGATGCTTGCTGGATAGTGGTCGATGTGTGGAGTAATAGTAGTAGATGCCTATGTTTATGATAATGCCTAGATATTCTCATAACTATGCGCTTTTCTATCAATTGCTCGGCAGTAATTTGTTATCTTGAGAGAATCCACTAGTGAAACCTATGGCCCCCGGGTCTACTTTACGTCATATAAGTTTACGATCTACAATTCTAGTTTACTATTTATTTTATTTTGCAATCTTTACTTTTCAATCTATACAAAAAAAATACCAAAAATATTTATCCTATTATCTTTATCAGATCTCACTTTTGCAAGTGGCTGTGAAGGGATTGACAACCTCTTTATCGACTTGGTTGCAAGGTTCTTATTTGTTTGTGCAGGTACTAGGCGATTTGCGTGTAGTCTCCTACTGGATTGATACCTTGGTTCTCAAAAACCGAGGGAAATACTTACGCTACTTTGCTGCATCACCCTTTCCTCTTCAAGGGAAAACCAGCGCATGCTCAAGAGGTAGCACCCCCACAGCGTCCATATCCCCATGTGCCCCCGCAGTCCCCGCAACATCGGCGGTCGCGGGCAGCGGAGCCTTTGAGGTGGATGGGTGAGCTGTGGCACCAGGATTCTTCTTGGGCGCCTGATGCTTGCTTGAACTACGTCGGTATTTCCCCAAAGAGGAAGGGATGATGCAGCACACCAATGGTAGGTATTTCCATCAGTGATGAGACCAAGGTAATCGAACCAGTAGGAGCACCACGCAACACTACGTGAACGGCACCTGCAAACAAATAACAAATACTCACAACCCAGCGTATTAAAGGGGTTGTCAATCCGGGTAATGGCGCCAGAAGTTGGCAAGTAGACGTGATAAAAATATGATAGATTGGATAAATAGATCTCACGGGAACGCGAGATAAAATAAATAAGATAAATTGCAGCAAGGTATTTTTGTATTTTCAGTTTAATAGATCTGAAAATAAAAGCAAATAAAAATAGATCGTGAAGGCAAATATAATAAAGAACAGACCCGGGGCAATAGATTTCGCTAGTGGTTTCTCTCAAGAAAAATAACAAACTTTGGGTGAACAAATTTCTCTGCTGGAGACCAAGGAAGATGCCATTTCTCTGTTGTGGATCTATCGCAATAAATTTCTCTCGAGAAAATTTCACTATGAAGATGCCATTTCTCTGCTGACGGATTTGAAGACCAAGGAAGAACTTCAGCTCACCCATCATGGCCATCTGATATTGCTCTTGCATCATATGCCCAAACTCATCACTTTATCTCTTGTTAGTGCAGCCAAAGATAATGTCATCCACATAGATTTGGCATACAAACAGTTCACCATCATATGTCTTCATGAAGAGAGTGGGATCTAGACAACCAGGTTTGAAGCCCTTGCTCTTCAGGAAATCTTTGAGTGTGTCATACCAAGCGTGAGGTGCTTGTTTGAGGCCATACAGTACCTTATTGAGCTTGTATACCATGTCAGGACGCTTCAGGTCTTCAAAACCAGGTGGTTGTGCAACAAACACTTCTTCTTCAATTTTGCCGTTGAGGAAGGCACTCTTTACATCCATTTGGTATAGAAGAATGTTGTTGTGGTTGGCATATGCTAGCAGTATGTGAATGGCTTCAAGCCTAGCCACAGGAGCAAAGGTTTCATCGAAATCAATCCCTTCAACTTGTGTGTAACCTTGAGCAATGAGACGAGCTTTGTTTCTGACAACTTGACCATGCTCATCTTGTTTGTTGCGATAGATCCATTTGGTGCTGATGATATTTTGCTTGCGAGGATCAGGACACTTTACTAGCTCCCATACATTGTTCAGATCAAACTGTTGAAGCTCTTCTTGCATAGCTTGAATCCATTCATGTTCCATGAAGGCTTCATCAACTTTCTTGGGTTCTGATATAGATAGAAATGCAAAGTGCCCACAGAAATTTGCTAGTTGTGTTGCTCTTGAACGAGTGAGTGGACCAGGTGCATTGATGCTATCAATTATCTTCTCAATCTGGACTTCATTTGCAACACAAGGATGAACTGGATGAAGATTTTGCCCTTGCTGATCATTGTCTTCATCTTTAGCATTAGTTTCCGGATGAGCAGTGTCTTCATGCTGATAGGTGCAGAAATGATGATTTCCTCTTCAGCCTATTCCTTTGTCGGTATGAGTTCTCCAGTAGCCCATTAGCTTGATAGATTCACTTGGTGTAGCTTCATCTAGCACATTTGGTAGGTGCTCTCTTTGCGAGCCGTTAGTCTCGTCGAACCGCACATCCACAGTTTCAACCACTTTGTAGTGAAAAAGGTTGAAGACTATGTAGGAGTGTGAATCCTTTCCGTGACCAAGCATAAAACCTTCATGTGCTTTTGGTGCAAATTTTGAAGTGTGATGTGGATCCTTGATCCAGCACCTAGCACCAAAGACTCTGAAATAACTGACATTTGGCTTCTTACCAGTCAGGAGATCATATGATTTCATCTTTAGGAACTTGTAAAGTTAAACATGATTGATGATGTGGCAAGCAGTATCAATGGCTTCAGGCCAGAATTTCCTTGGTGTCTTGTACTCATCAAGCATCGTTCGTTCCATCTCAATGAGGGTTCTGTTCTTGCGCTCCATGATGCCATTTTACTGAGGTGTATATGGAGCAGAGAACTCATGTGTGATGCCCAATGAATCAAGATACGTGTTGAGGCTGGTGTTCTTGAATTTTGTGCCGTTGTCACTTCTGATGTGCTGGATCTTGATGCCATAGTTGGTCATGGCACGATTGGCGAATCGTTTGAAGACATCCTGCACTTTAGTCTTGTAGATAATTATGTGCACCCATGTATATCTTGAGTAATCATCAACAATGACGAAGCCATAGAGGCATGCAGTTGTAGTAAGGGTAGAGTAGTGAGTAGGGCCAAATAAGTCCATGTGGAGCGGCTTGAAGGGACGCGATGTCGTCATGATTGTCTTCGAGGGATGCTTGGCCCTAGTCATCTTTCCAGCTTCACAGGCACCACATAGATGATCCTTCTTGAACTTGAAACCCTCGATGCCGATGACATGTTTCTTCTTCACGAGAGTGTGCAAGTTCCTCATGCCCGCATGCCCTAGCCTCCGATGCCAGAGCCATCACTCTAAAGCTTTTGCTAGAAGACATACGGCATGACGTGGTCCTGCGGAGAAATCTACCATATACATATCGTATCTTCGATACCCTTCGAAGACTAGAGATTTGTCACATTCCATAAGCACAAGGCAACGATATTTTCCAAATATCACAATCATGCTCAGATCACAAAGCATTGAGACAGACATTAAGTTTAAACCAAGGGATTCAACAAGCATCACTTTATCCATGTGCTGATCCTTTGAGATTGCAACTCTACCTAGGCCAAATACCTTGCTTTTACCAGTGTCAGAAAATGTGATGTGACTTTTGTCAGACGGGTGTAGGGTTGAATCCATAAGAAGACTTCGATCACCAGTCATGTGGCTAGTGCATCCACTGTCCATAATCCACCCAGTAGCCTTCGGAGTCGTACCCTACAGTGCAGTTTGGGGGATAGGCTTCACAAAGAGAAGTGTGAAGCATAAACATTTTACGAACAAGCATACTATCAAAGTTCAGATCCTTGTTAGGGTAGATAGGATGATTGCCAAGAAATCCTGGGACGAAGTACATAGTAAGACCATTTTGGCACTTTATCTTGCATCCCACAAGATGTTTTAGGTCCCCAGCATTAGTGCCTGAAGCTTTTGATTTCCGGCTGGAGATCTTTCCCTGCAAAAGAAAGTTAGTTCTTCTTAACCACCCACATCTTCAGGGGTGGCTTAGAAGCAATGAGTCTAAGTGATGCATCTGAGAACTTTGGCTTTGGAGTCCTAGCAAATAGCCTTGCAGGAGGTGAATAATACTCATAAGAATAAGCAAAAAAGTTCTTGGTCTTATGAACATAGCAGTTTGAAGAAATACGCTCATATTCATAAGTCCGAGTATGGTTTCCCTACAAAACATTGGCGTTAGGGTGACCCTGGGGGGGGGTCCTCTGTCTGTATGAAGCCTTTGGACCATATGAAGCCTTTGGTCTAGGGTTTGTCTTCTTCCCAGGTGGTGTCATGAGGACATTCATAAGAAGCTTCTCAAGACAACTTTTGGGTACCCAGATCTTCTTCAAGGGTGGTCCATTCCCGCATTTAGTACCAATATACCTGGCAAACACTTAACCATTCTGATTCCTAAATAGCTTATAATTGGCGTCAAAGGATTCATCAATAATAATGGGGTTAGCACAAGTGAAGCCAGATAAGGTAGATGGGTCAACTGAAGGGCCCTTTGTAGCAACCCATGTGGTTTTGAGGTACTGCTCAGGCTTCCAGTATGAACCATCAACATTCATTTTCCTCTCGAACCCAACACCCTCTTTCCTATTGTTTCGGTTCAGAATCTGTTTCTTGAGGACATCACATTAGTGTCTGATGCCCTTTGAGGCTTTTGTACATGCCTGTTTCAAGCAATGTCTTCAACCTAGCATTCTCATCAGCAATAGTAGTGGTATCCTCAAAAGAGGGGTTAGTCACCACATCAACAGTTGAAGATATTGCAATACTAGTAGCATTAGAACATTCAGCAACAGAGACAACATTATCAGCTCAAGACATTTTAAACATGGTGGCACAAAGTCTTCCTGAGTGGAACTGATCTGTTGAGCGCAAAGTGAATTGTTCTCCTTTTGCAGATCTTCATGAGACGCTCTTAGATTCTCAAGTTCTTGCTTCCTTTGACGATAATCATAGGAAAGCTTCTCATGAGTAGCTGAGAGTGTTTCATGACGACTTTCAAGTTCTTCATACATAACATGAAGATTTTTAATGTCTTCAATTAAGGACTGGGTTCAATTCATTTCCACGTCCAACAGGTCATCGCTTTTGTCTAGCAACTTTTGAATATGTTCCATGGCAGTTTGTTGTTCAGTTGCAATTTTAGCAAGAGTCTTGTAGCTAGGTTTGGATTCACATTTAGAGTCATCTTCACTAGATGTTTGAAAGTAGGCATTGCGTGAGTTTACCTTGGCACGTCGTGCCATGAAGAAGTAGGTTGGAGTAGAGTCATCCTCATCATCGGCTTCAGTGTCAGCGACGTGACCATTGTATTATGTGTTGAAGATGGACTTGGCGACGAGCGCCGAAGCTAGAGCCAGGCTTGCCACGCCTAAATCAGACTCCTCAGACTCCACCTCCGCCTCCTCAGAAGTAGACTCCTCCTCTTAATCCATTTCCTTGCCAACGAATGCACGAGCCTTGCTAGACGAGATCCTCTTGTAAGATGAAGACTTTGATGAAGACTTGGAAGAAGACTATGAGGATTTCTTCTTCTTATTATCGTCAGAATAATATTCCTTGATCTTCTTCTTATTCTTCTTAGATTCCTTGTCCCATTGAGGGCACTCAGAGATGTAGTGGCATGGATTCTTGCATTTGTGGCATGTTCTCTTCTTGTGGTCACGGGTGGAAGCCTCATCATTTTTTTACCTGGATCTTGAAGACTTTTTGAAGCGATTCTTTTTGGAGAACTTCTGGAACTTCTTCACGAGCATAGCAAGCTCCTTTCCAATGTCTTTAGGATCCTCAGAACTGCAGTCAAATTCTTCTTCAGATGAGGAAACAACATTTGCCTTCAAAGCACGGGTTCAGCCATAGTTGGGGCCATAGATGACTCTCTTCTCAAATAGCTGGAACTCGTGTGTGTTGAGTCTCTCAAGTATGTCAGACGGATCGAGATCTTTGAAGTCAGGGCGCTCTTGTATCATCAGGGCTAGGGTGTCAAATGAGCTGTCAAGTGATCTCAGAAGCTTCTTCATGATTTCGTGCTTGGTGATCTCAGTGGTGCCAAGAGCGCGAAGCTCATTTGTGATATCATTGAGGCGATCAAATGTGAGCTGGACATTCTCATTGTCGTTTCTCTTGAAGCGGTTGAAGAGGTTGCGAAGAACATTAATCATTGAGTCTCTCTGAGTTGAGACGCCTTTGTTGACCTTGGACAGCCAGTCCCAGACCAGCTTCGCAGTTTCCAGTGCACTCACATGGCCATACTGTCCTTTGGTCAGATGACCATAGATGATGTTCTTGGCGATCGAGTCTAGTTGAATGAACCTCTTGATATCAGCAGCAGTGACACCTTCACCAACCTTGGGAACACCTGTCTTGACGACATACCAAAGGTTGACGTCAATGGCTTCAAGATGCATGCACATCTTATTCTTCCAGTAGGGGTAATCAGTTCCATCCAAGACTGGGCACGCAACGGAGACCTTGATTATCCCTGTTGTTGACATAGCTAAAACTCCAGGTGGTTAAACTGAATCACACAGAACAAGAGAGCACCTTGCTCTGATACCAATTGAAAGTGCTAGTTATCGACTAGAGGGGGTGAATAGGCAATTTTTATGAAAGTATTCAAAACACGGGGTCTTTGAAGACAAACAGATGAAATGAACCTATTGATATGCAGCGGAAGATAGACTACACTAGACAAGCCATAGTCAAGTAAGCAATGTAGTGAAAGTACGAAGACTATCAGCAGCTAGGTAGTATGGATCAGAATGGGAGACAGTATGAAGCCAAACAGGTAATAGTCTTCACACAGTGAAGTCAATCAGATCAAACAGGCAAGCAATGACTTCACGAAGACAAACTAAAAAGTAAAGGGAAGTGGGGAATAGAACCAGTTGATTGGTGAAGACAAGGATTTGGTAGACTAGTTCTAGTTGATGTGAAAACTGTACGTCTAGTTAGGAAGGCTGAGATTGAACTCAGAAGACCGTGTCTTCACCTTATTCCCCTTGAGCTAAGGACACCAAGTCCTTGCCCAATCACTCTGGTAAGTCTTCAAGGTAGAGTTCCAAACCTTCAAAGACTTCGTTCACCGGCAATCCACAATGGCTCTTGGATGCTCAGAACGTGACGCCTAACCGGCTGGAGGATTCACAGTCCTCAAGTGTAACAAGTCTTCAGGTCACACGGACAGAAAGACTTCAGTGATGCCTAACACTCTTTGGCTCTGGGTGTTTAGGGCTTTTTCCTCGCAAGGATCTCTCTCTCAAAGGCTTCGACAGTGGGTTGCTCTCAAACGTCAAAAGCCGTGCACTAACTCTGAGCAGCCACCAATTTATGGTGTAGGGGGTGGGATATTTATAGCCAGGAGGCAACCCGACCTAATATGTCTGAAATGACCCTGGGTCACTAAGGAACCGACACGTGTCCAATGGTCGGATTTCAAACACACGCGACAGCTTGACTTGAGCTACAAGTAAAGCTGACTCATCCAGCTCTGGATAAGAATTACTCTCATTGTCTTCGCTCGAAGACATAGGATATTGGTTGAGCATCACATCAGTCACTCTGACTTTGTTCACTTGGACCCCAACTTAACAGTGCGGTGGTTCCTATGACTCAATAAAGAAGAAAAGGAAACTATGAAACAACTATGTCTTCGCACTCCATAGTCTTCAAGTGAATGTCTTCACATGTCATAATCTTCATTGTGAATGTATTCACGAACCACCATTGTCTTCAATGTCTTCACACATTTTTAGGGGTCATCTCTGGTAGGTAAACCGAATCAATAAGGGACTACTACCGGTGTTATCCTGCAATTCTCACAAACACATTAGTCCGGCAACCAAGTTCGTCGTCAATACTCCAAAACCAACTAGGGGTGGCACTACATGCACTTACAGTCCTCCATCCAATCCACCAAAGCAAGAGTAGGGTTTTACGCTTCATAGCAGCCCAAACCTGGGTAAAATACGATCAGCGTCACCCCTATCATGATGTTCCATGGTCTCCGCTCTTTGTGCAATGTGCCCTTCCCCCTTGCTGAACCACAAGGGGCTGATAGCCCCATAGGTGACCGTGTTCTACCACGACATCTTTGGCGCGCCAGGTAGGGGGTAGCGCTTGCGCGAACCTGAGGTCGTAAACAGCGCGTCAATCTTCATCATCATCTTCTTCATCATCAGCTGCATCGCCCATGGCGCCTAAGAAAAAGTCCGGCGCAATGGCTCACCCTTCCACCTCGAGGGCCCCCTCGCACGCAGCCGCTGATACCGTGGGTGTTGCAGCAGTGTTGGGGGACACTGATGCCGTATTGGACGCGACTAGCGCAGGCTGTACTGTCATCGTTCCCCCTGCGGCCGAAGTGGAGGCGGAAAACCCCGGGGAAGGGCAGCATCAGTAGCGTCCCAACAACCATGTTCCGCAAGGCACAGGCGGGGACAATACTTAATCTCTGCCTCGCCACTGTGCTAGAGGGCGCATTCATAGCGACAACGCCCGCTCTAGTGCGAATCACGATCCCCTAGTTGTCCCTGTTACAGGTGCAATTGCAGGGCACTCTCCCCTCCCGGGGTGGGCCAGTCAAGACGGAGCGCCAGACGGGGTCGTCTCAACCCCCAGGCACGCCCCTCTCGCCATCGCGTCACTGTGGCGACTGGCTCGCGCCGATGAGAATGCGGCGCTGCCACCACCGGCACCGTCAGAAGCCAAGCGACGTCGCCATCCGCGTCGTCATCCATGCCAAGCACTGCTTAGAAAGCCATGGCGCGAGACCAACTCCTGCTGAGATTCCCGCCAGCGGCCGATCAAATGGATGAGTGGAGAGCCACCACTCAAAGTATGATTGGTTTTGCTGAAGCAAGAGGATCACAGCAAGCAGGCCCGCCACGGCGACCACAAGCGACGACAACAACCCGAGCTGCTGACCACGCTGAAGGGGCCACTCCAATAGTGCAATCCCCTCCACGGTGGCCAGCACGAAGGCTGCAATCCGAGCCACGTGACCAAGAGCCTGACGAGGTGTTAATGGCTTCATCTGACCATCTAGCCCGTCGTGATCAGTGGTAGGTCCTGGAATACAAGCGGAGGGAAGACGCGTGCATCACCATAGAATGGCGTCGCGATACCCGCCGCCAGTCTGACAGCCGCAATGGCCCCGACGTCGATGAACCCGCGCCCAGTGGAGGCGGATACCTACCTTTCATGGTTGGGTGTTGTGCCTTCACTTGCGAGCTGCGGCAAGTCCGTTGGCCATCTGCCGTGTTTTCAAGTCAGAGATACCAGAAAAGTATGATGGAAGACTGAACCCAGTAGAGCTCTTGAGCATCTACACCATCGCCGTTCAAGCCGCCGGAGGAAGAGATGAAAAGGTATTTGCCAACTACTGATAACCCACAAGTATAGGGGATCACAATAGTTTTCGAGGGTAGAGTATTCAACCCAAATTTATAAATTCAACACAGTGGGAGCCAAAGAATATTTGAAGGTATTAGCAGCTGAGTTGTGCCCACCTGGTGCACCTCCCTATGGTATTATTTGCACAAAAAATTCTTAAATATTCAGAAAAAATCATGTAAAATTTTCAGGGCATTCTGAGAACTTTTATTTCTGGTCATTTTTTATTGCACGGGAAATTCAGAAAACAGACAAAACATGGCATTTTATTTTATTTAACTAATAAAAACAGAAAATGAAAAGTAAGGACAGAAAGTAGTGCTTACTAAATTCATCAACTTCTTGTCATTCAGAAATGATCAATTAATAAGGTTGATCAAGTCTTATTAACAACCACTTTCGATTAGCATGAAACTGAAGAACTTTCATAAATCACTAAGTTACCTCAATGGGGATATGCATTTCCCCGACAATAAGCATTTCATATTTATTTTTGATAGTAGGTAGAGGTATTTGAAAAGTTCCAATAGTGATTGCCGGAGATTTTTCAATAACATTAATACCATTCACTTGGAATTGTTTCTTCGGAAAGTACACCGTATGCTCATTGCCATTAATATGAAAAGTGACCTTGCTTTTCTTGCAATCAATAACAGCCCCTGCAGTGTTCAAGAAGGGTCTACAAAGGATAATCAACATGTTGTCGTCCTCGGGCATCTCAAGTATAACAAAGTTAGTCAAAATAGTAACATTAGCAACAACAACAGGCACATCCTCACAGATACCGATAGGTATGGCAGTTTATTTGTCAGCCATTTGCAAAGATATTTCAGTAGGTGTGAGTTTATTCAATTCAAGTCTTTTATATAAAGAGAAAGGCATAACACTAACACCAGCTCCTAAATCACACAAAGCAGTTTTCACAAAATTCTTTTTGATGGAGCAAGGTATAGTTGGTATTCCCGGATCTCCAAGTTTTTTAGGTACTCCATCTTTGAAAGTATAATTAGCAAGCATAGTGGAGATTTCAGATTATGGTATTTTTCTCTTATTTGTGATGATGTCTTTCATATACTTTGCATAAGGAGGCATTTTCAAGATATCAGTCAAGCAAGTACGCAAAAAGACTGGCCTCGGTATTTCAGCAAAGCGTTCGAATTCTTCATCATCATTCTTTTTAGTTGACTTGGGTGGAAAAGGCATAGGTTTTTGAACCCACAGTTCTCTTTCCTTACCATGTTTTCTAGCAACAAAGTCTCTTTTGTCATATCTTTTATTCTTAGCTTGTGGGTTATCAAGATCAATAGGTGGTTCTATCTCAACATCATAATCTGGGTTTTTTTCATTGTTTGGTTGAGAGTCTTCATGAACCTCATCATTAACTTTTCATTATCAGTAGGTGAGTGTTCATTGCCAGATTGAGTTTCAGCATCAGAGATAGAAATTTCATTATCATTATCAGGAGGTTTCTTTATTTCAGGTTCATTAGGAGCATGCAAAGTCCTATCATTTTTCTTTTTCTTTTTAGAAGGACGAGGTGCACTAGTGTTAGCTCTTTGTGAATCTTGTTCAATTCTTTTAGGGTGTCCCTCAGGATAACGTGGTTCCTGAGTCATTTTACCTCCTCTTGTTACAACTCTAACAGCAAAGTCATGCATATTATTATTCATTTCATCAAGCAATTCTCTTTGAGATTTAACAACTTGTTCTTATTGAGTTTGAACCATAGAAGCATGTTTTCCAACACCTCTAACATCATTTGATATGCTAAATAACAAGTCACTCAAGTGAGCAATCATATCAGAATTATATTTCAATTGTTTCATAACATTTGCATTGAAGTGATCTTGTTTTCTAATGTAGTTTTCAAACTCATAAAGGCATTAACTAGGATGCATATTGTGAGGATTATCATTATCATTGAACTTCATAAGAGAATTTACCTCTACCACCTTAGGCAGTGGTGGTGTATTAAGCCCGTGTATTTCTTCAATAGGAGGTAATTTTTTAACATCCTCGGCTTTAATACCCTTTTCCTTCATAGATTTCTTTGCCTCTTGCATATCTTCAGGACTGAGATATAATATACCCCTCTTTTTCGGAGTGGGTTTAGGCAGTGGTTCGGGAATAGTCCAATCATCATAATTTTCAATATGTTATTCAATAATTCTTCAGCTTGTCCAACAGTTTGTTCCCTGAAAACACAACCAGCACAACTATCTAGGAAGTCCCTAGAAGCATCGATTAGTCCATTATAGAAGATATCATGTATTTCATTTTTCTTAAGAGGATGATCAGGCAAAGCATTAAGTAACTGGCAAAGCCTCCCCCAAGTATGAGAGAATCTCTTCTTTAATTTGAGAAAAGTTAAATATTTCCTGTAAGGCAGCTTGTTTCTTATGAGCAGGAAAATATTTTTCAGAGAAGTAATAAATCATATCCTGGGGACTACGCACACAACCAGGAGCAAGAGTATTGTACCAAGCTTTAGCATCACCCTTTACTGAGAAAGGAAATAATTTGAGAATAAAATAGTAGCGAGTTTTCTCATCATGAGTAAAAAGGGTGGCTATATCATTCAACTTAGTAAGATGTGCCACAACATTTTCAGTTTCATAACCATGGAAAGGATAGGATTCAACCAAAGTAATTAACTCTGGGTCGATAGAGAATTCATAATCCTTATCATCAATAAAGATAGGTGAGGTAGCAAACTTAGGATCACATTTCATTCTAGCATTCAGAGATTTTTCTTTATACTTTTGTAGTAATTTCTCTAGATCATCTCTATCATTACAAGCAAGAATGTCTCTAGTTGTTTCTTCACTCATAACATAACCTTCCGGTACCTTAGGCAATTCATATCTAGGAGGGCTAGTTCTAGTAGCTGCTTCAGGAGTTTCAGTTTCAAGCTCATCATCAGATTCAACAACATCATGTTGTATAACTCTAGCAATTTGTTTATTAAGAAATTCACCAAGTGGCACATCATTATCAATCAAGGTACTAGCATCATCATAAGCATCATTCATAGTAGAAGTAGAATCATCAATAACTTGCGACATATCATAATTGATAGCATGTGGTGGTGTTGCAAGTTTACTCATAACAGAAGGTGAATCTAAAGCAGAACTGGATGGTAGCTCCTTACCTCCCCTCGTCCTTGAGGGAAATATCTTAGTCTTAGGATCCTTCAGATTCTTCATAGTGATAATATGATAACAATAATCCCAAGTGACTCAACAAATATAGCTATGCTCCCCGGCAACGGCGCTAGACAAAGGTCTTGATAACCCACAAGTATAGGGGATCGCAACAGTTTTCGAGGGTAGAGTATTCAACCCAAATTTATAGATTCGACACAAGGGGAGCCAAAGAATATTTGAAGGTATTAGCAGCTGAGTTGTCAATTCAACCACACCTGGAGATTAATTATCTGCAGCAAAGTGATCAGTAGCAAAGTAGTTTGATAGTTTTGATAGTAGTGACAGCACCAATAGTAACAGTAACAGTGATAGCAATAATTTTGTAGCAAGTGTAACAGTGATGATAGCAGTAGTAACTTAGCAGAAACAATTTGGAAAAGTTCGTAGGTATTGGATCGGTGACTTGTTGGATGATATTTATCATGTGACATTTATAACCTAGGGCTATTAGGTACTAGCTCCAGTTCATCGATATAATGTAGGCATGTACTCCGTAAATAGTCATACGTGATTTATTAAAAGAACTTGCATGACATCTTTTGTCCTATCCTCCCATGGCAGCGGGGTCCAATTTGGAAACTAAGGGATATTAAGGCCTTCTTTTAAGAGAGAACCGGAACAAAGCATTAATACATAGTGAATACATGAACTCCTCAAACTACGGTAATCACTGGAAGAAGTCCCGGTTATTGTCACTCCAGGGTTACCGGATCATAACACGTAGTAGGTGACTATAACTTGCAAGATCGGATCTAGAACATGGATATAATGATGATAACATAAACGGTTAAGATCTGAAATCATGGCACCCAGGCCCGAAGTGACAAGCATTAAGCATGGAAAAGTCATAGCAACATCAATCTAAGAACATATAGTGGATACCAGGGATCAAGCCCTGACAAAAATAACTCGATTACATGATGAATCTCATCCAACTCCTCAATGACCAGCGAGCCTACGAAGGAATGACTCACTCCCGGTGGGGAGCATCATGGAATTGGCGATGGAGAAGGGTTGGTGATGACGAAGAACAAAGAACCCCCTCTCCGGAGCCCCAAACGGACTCCAGATCTGCCCTCTCGATGAAGAACAGGGCTTGGTGGCGGCTCCATCTCATGGATCGCGATTATTCTTTCTCCCTGATTTTTTCTCCGAAAATAGGAATTTATAGCATTGGATTCAGGGTCTGCGGGGCCACCAGGTGGGGACAACCCACCTGGGCGTGCCAGGAGAGGGGGGCGTGCCCTGGTGGGTTGTGCCCACCCAGGGGCCCCTCTCCAGTAGGTCTTGGCTCCAGAAATTCTTATATATTATATAAAAATTCCTCACAAAGTTTCGTTCCATTCCGAGAACTTCTATTTCTGCACAAAAACAACACCATGGTAGTTCTGCTGAAAACAGCATCAGTCCGGGGTTAGTTTCATTCAAATCATGCAAATTAGAGTCCAAAACAAGAGGAAAAGTGTTAGGAAAAGTAGATACGTTGGAGATGTATCAACTACTTCCCTTTGGCACTCAAGCCGAATGTGAGGTCGTGGCTGATGCACTTGCCGGAGAATTCCATCTCAACCTGGGCTGACTTGTCCAATGAGTTTGTTGGTGCCTTCCTGGGCGTCCATCAAGAACCAGTGCGGCCCAGCAATTTGCAGCTCCTTCAACAAAAGGAAGGGGAGAGTTTGTGGAAGTACACGCAGAGGTTTAGCTGGGTGCACAGGAACATTCCAGATATCCACCCAGCAGTTGTGATTGTCGCGTTCCTGTCCAACGTGCGCGGCCGTAGGATATGTTACAAGACGAACGTCCGGTTGCCCAAGACTGGGAATGAGCTTTACACCTTGGCGGATAAGTCTGCCCATACAGAGGAGGGGAGGAGACTGCCCGGAGAAGAAGATGGCGTCGAAGTTGACTCAAAAGATGATGATGATGTTGTCAACCAGAAGAAGAACAAGAAACGCAATAAGAAGCGCAAGGAGAAGGCAGTGCTGGTTGTCGAAGGTTTTGGCACTCCTAGTACCGGCAAGAAGGCCAAGACCGAAGCTCCTGGCAAGGAAGTTGCCGCATGCACTGATTGTCGGGAAGCTACGGCGGCCGAGAAGGCCGGGAAGGCTGAGGGATTATACTGCAAGATCCATCGAACCAAGGGCCATGATCTCCAAGAGTGTCATCAAGTTGAGCAACTCGTCAAGAAGCAGAAAGCTAAGTACGAGAAGCGTGACAAGGAAAGAGACCAAGAAGGCGCTGGCAGGAAAGGCCGAGGTGGCGGAGGAGGTCGCCATGGCAAGCTCCCTCAGCATCAAGGGAAATCTGCTAGAGGCCATGAGAAGAAGGAAGGTGATGATGAGAGTAATGAACGAGATGAAGAGGAAACTAGTGCGCAAGAGTTCCAGAGAGCCACTGAGGCCCTGTGCATTGACGAAGGTGCATCTTCGCACTCCTCTCACCGCCAGCTTAAACAGTGGGTGCGTGAGGTCAATGACGTGGAACTAGTGGAAGATTCTCGGAAGTCGCTCAAGTGGTCCCGCACACCCATCATCTTTGAGGAAGAGAATCACCCTGACCGCACCATCGCAGTAGGGTGCTTGCCGTTGTTGGTTTCACCAACAATCCGCAACCTCAAGGTCACAAAGATGTTGGTTGATGGCGGGGCAGGCTTGAATCTGATTTCCCCCAAGGTAATCAGCAAATTGCAAATATCAGATGAAGAGCTCAAGGTTACTAGCACATTTCAAGGGATCAACCCCGGCAGGAGCCATCCAAAGGGGAACATCATGCTGGCAGTGACATTCAAAGGAGAATTGAACTACCGGACCGAGAAGATTGTATTCGGCGTGGTCGAGCTTCCTTTGCCATACAATGGGATTCTTTGCCATCCAGCCCTGGCAAAATTCATGGCGGCATCTCACTATGCCTACAATACTCTGAAGATGCTAGGGTCGATGTGCGTCATCTCCATCCCGTCGGACAAAAAGGACGCAATCATATGCGTGGATAAGAAGTATCGGGATGCGGTCGTTGCCGAGGCTGCAGAAGCTGCAGTTCCTGCCAAGGAAAACAAGAAAGGGAGGAAGGCTAGCAGGGATACCGGCAAGGAATCCGGGAAGGGCGCCTCTCCAGAGTGCGCTGCACCCGTCGACGACTTGCCAGAGAGTTCCACTAGCAAGAGATCCAAGGCTGTTGCACCTGCTATGAAGAAGGTCCCGGCAGGGCTGGTTGGGGCTGATGGTACATTCACTATCAGCTCCACCCTTGACGACAAATAGGAAAGCGCGCTTGTTACCTTCCTGTGGGCGAATGTCGATGTGTTTGCTTGGCAACCATCTGACATCCACGGTGTTCCCAGGGAGGTAATCGAGCACCACCTTGTTGTCTGCCCTCACGCCCGGCCCGTCAAGCAGAAGGTTAGAAAACAAGCTCTGGAGCGACAACAATTCATTGTCGAGGAAATCAAGAAACTAGAAGCAGCTGGCTTGGTCACAGGAGTGTTTCATCCAACATGGTTAGCAAACCTGGTGGTGGTGCACAAGGTGAATGGGAAATGGAGGCTTTGCATAGACTTCACAGATCTGAACAAGGCATGCCCAAAGGACCCGTTCCCCTTGTTGCGCATCGATCAGATTATCGGTTCCACCTCCGGGTGCGACCTGCTTTCCTTCATAGATGCATACTCCGGGTACCATTAGATATTCATGTCCAAGGAAGACGAGGAGAAGACAACGTTCATAACCCCGTGTGGCACTTACTGCTTTGTACGGATGCCATTCGGGTTAAAGAGCGATGGGTCTACCTTTGCAAGGGCAGTACAAATGGGTTTGAGTCTCAGCTACACAAGAATATTGAGGCTTACATGGATGACATAGTGGTCACAACCAAGGACAAATCAACACTCATTCAGGAGATGGAAGAGACCTTTGCAAACCTGCGCAAGATCAACTTGAAATTAAATCTCGAGAAGTGTGTGTTTGGCGTTCCCTCTAGCAAGCTACTTGGCTTCTTTGTGTCTCATCAGGGAATAGAGGCCAATCCCGATAAGATCAAAGCTATCGAGCAGATTCAAACACCCAATATAGTCAAAGACGTGAGGCGTTTAACTGGATGTCTTACCGCGCTGAGTAGGTTCATTTCCAAGCCCGCTGAGCGTGCCCTGCCGTTCTTCAAAATTCTGAAGAGGGCAGTGCCCATGAAGTGGACCCCGGAGGCAGAAGCAGTGTTGCAAGACTTGAAAGCTTATCTCTCCTCTGCTCCCACCTTGGTCGCTCCTAAATCGCAAGAGTCGTTGCTACTATACTTAGCAGCAACCAATCAAGTGGTTAGTGCAGCGCTGGTGGTGCAGCGGGAAGTAGATGAGGAAGCGGTTGCAGCTACTTGTTGGGGAACGCAGTAATTTCAAAAATTTCCAACGCACACGCAAGATCATGGTGATGCATAGCAACGAGAGGGGAGAGTGTTGTCCACGTACCCTCATAGACCGTAAGTGGAAGCGTTATGAGAACGCGGTTGATGTAGTCGAACGTCTTCATGATCCGACAATCCAAGTACCGAACGCATGGCACCTCCGAGTTCAGCACACCTTCAGCTTGATGATGTCCCACGAACTCCGATCCAACAGAGCTTCACAGGAGAGTTCCGTCAGCACGACAGCGTGTTGACGGTGATGATGTTGCTACCGACGCAGGGCTTCGCCTAAGCACCGCTACGATATGATCAAGGTGGATTATGGTGGAGGGGGGCACCACACACGGCTAAGGGATCAATGATCAACTTGTGTGTTCTAGGGTGCCCCCCTGCCCCCATATATAAAGGAGCAAGGGGGAGGCCGGCTGGCCCTATAGGGCGCGCCAGGAGGAGGAGTCCTCCTCCTAGTAGGAGTAGGACTCCCCTTTCCTACTCCTACTAGGAGGAGGAAAGGAAGGGGGAAGGGGAGAAGGAAGGAGAGGGAGGAAAGGAGGAAAGGGGGGCCGGCCCCCTAGTCCAATTCGGTTTGGGCTAGGGGGGCGTGCGCCCTACCTCCTCTCTTCCACCACTTGGCCCATGAGGCCCAATACTTCTTCCTCGTATTCCCATAACTCCCCCGTAATCCGAAAAATACCCGAATCACTCGGAACCTTTCCGATGTCCGAATATAGTAGTCCAATATATCGGTCTTTACGTCTCGGCCATTTCGAGACTCCTCGTCATGTCCCCGATCTCATCCGGGACTCCAAACTACCTTCGGTACATCAAATCACATAAACTCATAATACCGATCGTCACCGAATGTTAAGCGTGCGGACCCTACGGGTTCGAGAACTATGTAGACATGACCGAGACACGTCTCCGGTCAATAACCAATAGCGAAACCTGGATGTTCATATTGGCTCATGCATATTCTACGAAGATCTTTATCGGTCAAACCGCAAAACAACATACGCTGTTCCCTTTGTCATCGGTATGTTACTTGCCCGAAATTTGATCGTCGGTATCTCAATACCTAGTTCAATCTCATTACCAGCAAGTCTCTTTACTCGTTTCCGCAATGCATCATCCCGCAACTAACTCATTAGTTGCATTGCTTGCAAGGCTTATAGTGATGTGCATTACCTAGAGGCTAGAGATACCTCTTCGACAATCGGAGTGACAAATCCTAATCTCGATCTATGCCAACTCAACAAGTACCATCGGAGACACCTGTAGAGCACCTTTATAATCACCCAGTTACGTTGTGATGTTTGGTAGCACACGAAGTGTTCCTCCGGTAATCGGGAGTTGCACAATCTCATAGTCATAGGAACATGTATAAGCCATGAAGAAAGCAATAGCAGTAAACTAAAACGGTCAAGTGCTAAGCTAACGGAATGGGTCAAGTCAATCACATCATTCTCCTAATGATGTGATCCTGTTTATCAAATGACAACTCATGTCTATAGTTAGGAAACATAACCATCTTTGATCAATGAGCTAGTCAAGTAGAGGCATACTAGTGACACTCTATTTGTCTATGTATTCACACATGTATTATGTTTCCAGTTAATAAAATTCTAGCATGAATAATAAACATTTATCATGAAATAAGGTAGTAAATAATAACTTTATTATTGCCTCTAGGACATATTTACTTCAGTCTCCCACTTGCACTAGAGTCAATAATCTAGATTACACAGTAATGATTCTAACACCCATGGAGCCTTGGTGCTGATCATGTTTTGCTTGTGAGAGAGGCTTAGTCAACGGGTCTGCAACATTCAGATCCGTATGTATCTTGCAAATCTCTATGTCTCCCACCTGGACTTGATCGTGGATGGAATTGAAGCGTCTCTTGATGTGTTTGGTTCTCTTGTGAAATCCGGATTCCTTTCCTAAGGCAATTGCACCGGTATTGTCACAAAAGATTTTTATTGGACCAAATGCACTAGGTATGACACCTAGATCGGATATGAACTCCTTCATCCAGACTTCTTCATTTGCTGCTTCCGAAGTAGCTATGTACTCCGCTTCACACGTAGATCCCTCCATGACGCTTTGTTTAGAACTGGTCCAACTGACAGCTCCACCATTCAATATAAACACGTATCCGGTT